>NC_064859.1:101470807-101768307 GCF_024139225.1 Suncus etruscus | reverse complement strand
AGTGGCCGCTTCTTCTCACACAGAAGAGACACATTAAAAGTGGAAAGAGCCGCATGTGGCTCGCGAGCCGCAGGTTGCCGACCACTGTCCTAGAGGACCAGAGCAGAGCCCTGAGAAAGCCCCAGGCCAAGGGACTGAGATTCACACACAGCCCAGAGATTGCAGCTCGTAAAATTTGGGAGTCCGTAGTCCAAGCACACAGCTTGTCGCCCAGAGCCGGAGCTCAGAACCCTCCAAGTGACATAGAAACCCGCTAGCTCCAACCGCCCTCGGGGAAACCCTCAGACCAGACGTTGAGAGCAAGAGTGATGCTTTCCAATTGACCCGTTTGAATGACCTCGGTTTGGGTGACTTCATTTGCCACGGTGTGTTGTTCCAAGCCATAGGAAGTGCCTGCGGGGGGCGGGCTGGCATGGTGGGTCGGAAACCGGGGACACTGGTGATGGGGCTGGCGTTGGAGCATTGATTTTTTTATGGGTTTGGGGCCACACCCAGCAGCTCTCAGGGCTTACTCCTGGTTCTAAGCTCAGACATCGCACCTGGCAGGCTTGGGGGACCATATGAGATGCAGGGGCTTGAGCCCGGGCCTGTCCTGGGTAGGCAGCATGCAAGGAAAATGCGCTATTGCTGTGCTATGTGCTATCTCTCTCTGACCTCCGCGTTGGAGCACTGAATGCCTGAAATATATATATTTAAAAAATGCTGTTATGGGGGCTGGAGTGATAGAAAAGCAGGGAGGGCATTTGCTTCGCATGTGGCCAGCCCAGCTTTGATCCCTGGCATCCCATGGGGACCCCTGGCGGGTCCCCTGCCAGGAGCGATTTCTGAGTGCAGAGATAGGAGTAAACGCTGAGTGTCACCGGGTGTGGCCCAAAACAAGCAAACAGATGCTGTTATAATAAAAATTAAAATTGAGGGGGCCGAGAGATAGCATGGAAGTAAGGCATTTGCCTTGCATGCAGCCGATCAAGGACACATGGTGGTTCGAATCCTGGCATGCGGTATAGTTCCCTGAGCCTGCCAGGAGCAATTTCTGAGCATAGAGCCAGAAGAAACCCCTGAGCGCTGCTGGGTGTGACCCAAGAAAGAAAGAATAGGGGCTGAGAATAGTATAGAAAGTAAGTTTGCACCCACATGGTCCCCTAAGCCTACCAAAAGTGACCCCCAAAGAGCCAGAAGTCAGCCCTGAGAACCTCTGGGAGTGGGCACCCCAAATATACAAAATTGATAATTTGGAAAAGAGACAGGGGGTATGACAGAGTGGAAAAGAACATGTCTTTTTGTTCTTTTCCTTGAATTAAATTTTTTCCCCCGATAGGACATTCAAAACGGATTTGGTCTATTAAAAAAACACCACAGAGGGGAAAAGCCAGGTCCCCCGGGGTGACTTCCCCATCGGAAGCGTCCGGCCAGTCTTCCTTCGACGAGTTTCTATATTTGAATCTTTCCCTTCAGCGCGTCTTTGCTGAAGCCGTTCGGTAGAAAAGGAAACCAGACATTTCTGAGCTGTGGTCTCATCGCCACCGAGGTCCCCAAAATAAACGCGGCAGTGTGTCAGCGCCAGCCACCGAGCAAGCTTTCTCTCTTGAACTGTGGCGTGGCTGAGGGCCAGGCCAGCCTGCTAAGATCGCATCTCACCGCTCGCTCGGGCCTGGTGCTGGGGACTCAGTTTAGCACAACCGCAGGCGGCTGTGACAGAGGGCTCGGCGGAGGGGGGCAGAGCTTGCCTGGCCCCAAGAACTTGGAACAGGTCCGAGGAAGGTCAAGAGGGGACCAACCGCTTTATCTGGACCCTCAGCAACTTTACTGTCAAGATTGCCTGCTCCAGTCCGTCTTTCAGAGGGTCCCCTGGCATTATTATTTTTATTATTCTTTTTGACACCAGGTTCCTGGTGGCTGATGCTTTTTAAAGATTATGACTTGGGGATGATAAAGCTGAGAACCCAGAAATAAACTCACCATATGTGGACATCTAAGTCCTATTTAAAAAAGAGTTGAGTTAAAAAAAAAGGGGGGGGGACGCGGAGAGATAGCACAGCGGCATTTGCCTCGCAAGCAGCCGATCCAGGACCGAAGGTGGTTGGTTCGAATCCCGGTGTCCCATAGGGTCCCCCGTGCCTGCCAGGAGCTATTTCTGAGCAGACAGCCAGGAGTGACCCCTGAGCACTGCTGGGTGTGGCCCAAAAAACAAACAGACAAAAAAGTTATTGAGGGGGCTGGAGCAATAGCACAGCATTAGGGTTTTTTCCTTGTACGTGGCCAACCTGGGACGGACCCTTGGTTCAGTCCTTGGTATCTCATATGGTCCTCTGAGCCTGTCAGGAGCAATTTCTGAGCACAGAACAGGAGGAACCCCTGAACGCAAACCGTTGTGGCCCAAAAACCAAAAAAAAAAAAAAAAAAAAAAGAATTCTTGAAGGGCCTGGGTGTGACTTCGCAACCCCAAACCCCTTCCTGCCTTGCAGATGTGAGGTCAGAAGTTTGATTTCTTCATCCCGCCGCTCACATGTGTCGGGTGTGTGTCCTGAGGCTGAAGCCATAGTACAGCGCAGAGGTGTTTGCCTTGTATGTGGCTGCCCTGAGTTCAATCCCTAGTCTGCCCTGAGCCCACCAGGAGAGATTTTGTGTGTGTGTGTGTGTGTGTGTGTGTGTGTGTGTGTGTGTGTGTGTGGTTTTGGGTCACACCCAGCAGCACTCAAAGACTACTCCTGGCTCTGCCCTCAGAAACCTCTCCTGGCATGCTTGGGGGACCCTATGGGATGCTGGGGTTTGCGTGTGAGGCAAATTCCCTCCCTCCATGCTGTCTCTCTGCCCCCTTTTACTTTTTTTTAAATTGACGTAGAAAAGTCTCCCAAGACATACAATAAATAAAGTTGCAGGGGAAATGGAGAAAGCCTTATCTGTGTGAAAAAGAGAAACAGAGAAGTGGACAAAGGTCAGCGTTGTCTTGCAGTGGGAATAATGCTTTGGAAGGTTGAGAAAGAAACGGCTGATACGGACCACCTGCCCCTTGGGGTCCAGGGTGGAGCTGGTCCCTAAGTGTGGGACAGAGGCGGGACAAAACTCTCGCCTGCTCACATTTTTGTGTTTGCTTGGTGTTGGGGCCGTGCAATGTATTATCTATGAGCATGGAATAAAAATAGAAGCGAAAGTGCACCGTGCTTTTGGCTCAGAGGATGCTATCGATCGCAGGGACCAGGACTTTCTTTTTTTTTTTTTTTTTTTGTGGTTTTTGGGTCACACCCGGCAGTGCTCAGGGGTTATTCCTGGCTCTAGGCTCAGAAATTGCTCCTGGCAGGCACGGGGGACCATATGGGGTGCCGGGATTCGAACCGATGACCTCCTGCATGAAAGGCAAACGCCTTACCTCCATGCTATCTCTCCGGCCCCCAGGACTTTCTTTTTTAGTCGAGTTTCCACGCTGATGACGCGGGAGCTGGGGACCGAGTGACGCCCAGAAGGTGCATTTCCCCTAAAGACCAAAATGTCTGAGCCGGATGGCTGCAGGAGAAGGACGCCGCTTCCACTTAGTATTTGAGATTGTTATTGGAAATGCGTGCTGTGGCCGATGCATTCTTAAATATTATGATATTTTAATTTGATTTTTTTTTTTTTTTTGGTTTTTGGGTCCCACCCGGCTTTGCTCAGGGGTTCCTTCTGGCTCTTCGCTCAGAAATCGCTCCTGGCAGGCACGGGGGACCCTATGGGACACCGGGATTCGAACCAACCACCTTTGGTCCTGGATCGGCTGCTTGCAAGGCAAACACCGCTGTGCTATCTTTCTGGGCCCACCTTTCTTTCCTCTTAGGTCGCACCCCGCGATGCTTTGATGCTCTGGGCTGACTCTTGGCTCCTCGCTCAGGGGTCCCTCCTGGCAGGGCTCAGGGGACCCTCTAGGGTGCCGGGACCAAAGCTGGGTGGGCCTCCTACAAGCCAGCACCCTCCTCTGGCTCCAGCCCCTCCTCCCCAGGGACCCCAATGAACGAGTGCCCGCCCCGAGGGAGCTGAGAGGTCCTCCTCAGAGTCCTTCCTCTTTCACAGGCTCCAGGCCTCCAGGCCTCCACTCGCTCTCACAGTGTCTCGGGCTGTCCCACCTTCAGACCTTTGCCCAGCCCAGCCCAGCGGAGGCTGCACCCCCTTTCTCTGAGCTTCCTGCCGCGCCCCCAGATAATCCCTTTCCAGAAGGGGCTCCTGGAGGCTTTCAGTCACCCGTGCTGTCCTCGTGGAGCAGGGCCAGCGTGGCTGTGGACGCTCACAATGGCCTCATTCTTTCCCTCTGGGCTGCTGCTCTTTGTTCTGCCTTCGGGCTGCTGTTTCCCAGTGCCTCCCCGAAGGGTGCAGCCCTCGTGATGGTCGTGGGCCCCGTCAGGACTCGGGAGGCCCACGCGGCCTTCTGCAAGGACATCACAGAGACATTCTAGAAATGAAACGGGGTTCGTCTTACTCAGAAACCGCTCCTGGCAGGCTCGGGGGACCCTACGGGATGCTGAGATTCGAACTTGGGTCTGTCAGGGGTTGACTGCGTGCGAGGCAAATGCCCTACGATGGTGCCATTGCGCTGGCCCCTCCAGCTTTCGATCTCTCAGACCCCACCCATGACATCCTTCCCGAAAGCCAGCGATAGGCATCGGTGACGAAACGTCTTTGAATCTTTTTGTTTTCTGAGCAAAATTTTCCTGGAAATATGTGGCAATTGTTTTTTTATTTTTATTTTTATTTTTTTAGGGCCCCACCCGTGAATTCTGGGTTTCTCCAGGCTTTGCACTCAGGAATCTGAGTCCGTGGCAGGCTCAGGGGGCCCTCTGGGATGCCGGGGATCGAGCCAGGGCCAGCCACGTGCAAGGCAAACACCCTCCCCGATGCGCTGTGGCTCTGGCCTCGACGTGGCCTTTCTTAATGTTGTCATCTCCTTAAGGACTTAAAGATGGCTAGCTTGTGCTGTTTACGTCCAGCCACGCTGGGTCCACCATGTGGCAGAACTGGGGGTCGCCAGGGCCACCCCAGCGGTGCTGGAGAAGTGGTGCCAGGCGTTGAAACCAGGCCCTGAGCGCTCAAGGGAGGCTTGGCTCTTGAGCGTCTCAGCTGCCGCAAGCGATTTCAAATCTCTGCTCTTCTCGTCAGACTCTGCTGGAAGGAAATATCTCCCAAGGCTGCTGCTAGGAGACGGAACGCCAAAGGTCGCCGAGAGACGCTTGGCAAGAAAATGTGCTGTGACACTTAACAGGATCCCATGGCAAACGTTCGCAAGCAGAGATTTCACTGACTCGAATCGAAGAAAGGGGCATGCTTTTTTTTTTTTTTTTTTGGTTTTTGGGCCACACCCAGTGACGCTCAGGGGTTACTCCTGGCTATGCGCTCAGAAGTCGCTCCTGGCTTGGGGGACCATATGGGACGCTGGGGGATCGAACCGCGGTCGGTCCCAGGCTAGCACAGGCAAGGCAGGCACCTTACCTTTAGCGCCACTGCCCGGCCCCTTGCATTTTTAAGCATCAGGGAATAAAGGCATCCGATCCAGGACCAAAGGTGGTTGGTTAGAATCCCGGTGTCCCATAGGGTCCCCCGTGCCTGCCGGGAGCTATTTCTGAGCAGACAGCCAGGAGTAGCCCCTGAGCACTGCCGGGTGTGGCCCAAAAACAAAACAAAACAAAACAAAACAAAACAAAAAGAAAGAAAAAGGGAAAAAACACGAGCCGGAGAGAGAGCACAGCGGTAGGGTGTTTGCCTTGCAAAAGGCTGACCCAGGACAATAGCGGTTTGAATCCTGGCATCCCCTCTGGTTTCTGAACCTGCCAGGAGCAGTTTCTGAGCACAGAGCCAGTAGGAACCCCTGAGTGCTGCCGGATGTGGCCCCCCCCCCCCAAAAAAAAAAGCATAAAGAATATGGGCCGGGGTGAGAGCACAGCAGGTCAGGCATTTGCCTTTCATAGGGCCAATCTGGAATCGACCCAGATTCAATCCCTGGGACCCCATGTGGCCCCCCAAGCCTGCCAGAAGTGAATTCTGAGCATAGAGGCAGGAGTAATCCAAGAGCCGCCAGCTGTGCCCACCCCTCCAAATCATAAACGATAAACACACTTTTCTTGTTTGTTTTGTTTTAGGGCCACACCTGGTGGCTCTCAGGGATTGCTCTTGGCAGGCTCAGGAGTCCTATGGAACGCCAGAAATCAAACTCGGTTGGCTGCAGGCAAGATAAATGTGCTATCGCTCTGGCCCAATAAGGTTTTTATTTATATATTTTTTGGTTTTTGGGCCACACCCAGCGGTGCTCAGGGGTTACTCGTGGCTGTCTGCTCAGAAATAGCTCCTGGCAGGCACGGGGGGGGGGGGGGGGGACCCTATGGGACACCGGGATTCGAACCAACCACCTTCGGTCCTGGATCGGCTGCTTGCAAGGCAAACCGCTGTGCTATCTCTCCAGGCCCCTGATTTGCAAATTCGAATCGTGCACATTTTGGTATTTCCAGTGCGGGAAGACAAGCCCTGTCTGTCTGTCTGAGAAATGGAATTCTACTCCCTGATTTCACTTGGAGGTGACAGACGAGGCAAGCGAGCGTTCTCTCTGCGTCCACGGAACTCACAATATTTTCCTACATTCTTCTCACTTTTATTCCCCTTCCCTTTGGGTTTTCAGGCTGCACCTCGCAGCCCTCACAGCCTGCTTCTGGTGTCTGTGCTCAGGAGACCCTCCCAGCAGCGTCGGGGTGCAGAAGGCATGCAGAGCATGTACCCCAGTCCTTTGTGTGTAGCCTACACATGTTTTTTTACATGCTTTAAAAAAAAAAAAACCTTTAACTCTAAGTTTAGATAAGAAGGTCAGAGGAGGTAACAGGGTTGAAGTTCATGGGGCAGGGTCTGGAGTGTTTACCTTGCACGAGGCTGAGCTGGGCTCAGTCCCCAGCGCCTCATGGTACCCCAGGTCCTGTCAGGAGTGATTCCTGGGTCGAGAGGCAGGAGTCGGCCCCCAGCACAGCCGGGTGGGGCCCCAGAACAAACAAGTTTATGGTGCTGAAGCACAAAGTTATTGCTCCCACCATCACCAAGCAGGAGACAGAGAGAGAGAAAGAGAGAGAGAGGAGAGAGAGAGACAGAGACAGAGACAGAGACAGAGACAGAGAGAGACAGACAGACAGACAAAGAGAGAGAGAGAGAGAGAGAGAGGAGAGAGAGAGGAGACAGAGAGAGACAGAGAGAGACAGAGAGAACCTTCCTGTAGGTCAACATTTGATATAAAAAAAAAAAAGAACGGGGGGGGGGCCGGGTAGGTGGCGCTGGAGGTAAGGTGTCTGCCTTGCAAGCGCTAGCCAAGGAAGGACCGCGGTTCGAACCCCCGGCGTCCCATATGGTCCCCCCAAGCCAGGGGCGATTTCTGAGCACATAGCCAGGAGTAACCCCTGAGCGTCAAACGGGTGTGGCCCAAAAACCAAAAAAAAAAAAAAAAAAAAAAAAAAGAACGGGCTGGAATGGTGGCGCAGGGCGTAAGGCATCTGCCTTGCACGCGCTAGCATTGGATGAACTGAGGTTCGATCCCCTGGCCGGCGTCCCATAGGGTCCCCCACGCCAGGAGTGATTTCTGAGCACAGGGCCAGGAGGAACCCCTGAGTATTGGGTGTGGCCCCAAAACAAAACAAAAACAATTGTCCAGGATTTTTTCTGTTTTGTTTTGTTTTTGGGTCCCACCTGGCAGCGCTCAGGGTTCCTCCTGGCTCTCCGCTCAGAACTCGCTCCTGGCAGGCTCGGGGGACCCTATGGGGTCCCGGGATTTGAACCACTGACTTTCTGCATGCAAGGCAAGCGCCTTACCTCGTGCTCTCTCTCCAGCCCCATCTTTCCTTTCCTTTCCTTTCCTTTTCTTCTCTCTCCCACCCTCACTCCCTTTCTCCCTCCTTGCTTTTCTCCCTTCCTTGGGCCACATCCTGCGGCACCCGGCCCGACTCCTGACTCTTGGCAGGCTCGGGGGACCGTTCGGGGTGCGGGGAACAAAACTGTGTTCCGCCTGCTCTACCGTGGCTCGGCCCCGTCACTATCCCCAGGGGCAGCCTGCGGTGGCTCTGGCCTGAAGAGACAGCGAGACAGGGTGGCGAGGCCACGCCTGGCTGCACAGGGCCAACAGCGCGTGGTGCACTTGGCCAGCAGCCGAGCGTGGGGCTCGTTCTGGGGAGCCTCGGCCCTGCGCCCTCGGGGTGTCTGTGGTGGTGGTGTGGGGGGCAGAGGGCTGGCGTCTGGCAAAGCGAAGCACGGAGTCCGTCTAAGCGAGGCTGTGCGTCGTGAGAGAGTGGCGTCGCTCCAAATCTTTGCAAATGGTGGACGAGGCGTGTGCGTGTGTGTGACTTTTCTGGGTTTCTGCTTCAGGTACTGACCGTGATTTTCCTCTGAGTTAAAGGATCTGTTCTTTAAAAACTGGCTCTTAATATTTTTCTGCAGGAATTAAAAAGTTCAAAAGGAGTGCTGGGGCCGGACAGATAGCTGGAGGTAAGGCATTTGCCTTGCATACAGAAGGACGGTGGTTCAAGTCCTGGCATCCCATAGGGTCCCCCGAGCCTGCCGGGAGCGATTTCTGAGCACAGAGCCAGGAGGAACCCCTGAGCGCCACCGGGTGTGGCTGAAAGACAAAACAAAACAAAACAAAACAATTCGGGGCAGAGCCTGACAGTCCTCAGGGCTTCCTCCTGGCTTCGTGCTCAGGGACCATGTGGGGTACTGAGAAATAAATAAATAAAGCAAGAGCTTTACTTCCTGGAGGACCTTGGGACATGGTGGGGTTTGCGAGAGGGAGACGGACCCCACGTCCCAATCCAGGTCGGACAAGAGACGCAGACCCAGCAGCCATCCTGACGCAGGCCGGGAACTCACCCGAAAGCTGTCCCGGCCTCCAAAGCCCGGATGAAGAGGCCTTGGGGGGACGTCTTGTTAACAGGAAAACCGGGGGAACCAATGGAGAGACCTGGAATGAGAAGGGGTATGAGGACCCGCCCAAAGGCCTCTGCCAATGCTCTCTCTCCAGGCTCTCATGGGGTTTTTCATCCCTCTACCGCCCCAGAAATGATCTACTCAGAAATGCCCAGCCATTTGCAAGGAAGTTTCCTGGTTTTTGGGCCACATCCGGCGGTGCTCAGGGGTCACTCCTGGCCGTCTGCTCAGAAACAGCTCCTGGCAGGCCCGGGGGACCCTATGGGACACCGGGATTCGAACCAACCACCTTTGTTTGGTCCTGGATCGGCTGCTTGTGAGGCAAATGCTGCTGTGCTGTCTCTCTGGGCCCAGGAAGTTTCTTTTATTTTTTCCTTTCTTTGGTTTTGGCTTTTGGGTCCCACCCAGTGGCACTCGGGGGTTCCTTCCGGTTCTGTGCCCAGGAAACTCTGCCGGTCGAGCTCATGGGCCCTTATGGGATGTTGAGGATCGAACCCAAGGGGCTGGAGGGATAGCGCCAAGGTAGTACATTTGCCCTGCATGCAGAAGGACGGTGGTTCGAATCCTGGCATCCCATAGGGTCCCCCAAACCTGCCACGCGCGATTTCTGAGCGCAGAACCAGGAGGAACCCCTGAGCGCTTCTGGGTGTGACCCCCCCAAAGATAACTCCAGAAAACAAACAAAACGGATCAAATCCAGGTCAGCTGCCCCCCCCCCCCCCAGGATTTCCTCCCAGGTGCCTGGGGAAGAGTTGCATCTTAGTGGCTCCAAACCCCGGCTGGATGTGGGCCCTGAGACTGGCTTTTTGCGACACCCTAGCAAATGGCTGCAGGAGGCCTTCCACTTCTCTGCCCACTCGTATTTCTTTCCTCATTTCCCCAGCCTCTCCCCTTGGCACATTTCTTTCATCTGCTTCCATTTTAGTTATTTATTTTTTATTTATTTTTTGGGGGGTCCCACCTGGCAGCGCTCAGGGGTTCCTCCTGGCTCCATGCTCAGAAATCGCTCCGGGCAGGCTCGGAGGACCCTTTGGGATGCCGGGATTCGAACCACCGTCCTTCTGCATGCGAGGCAAACGCTCTACCTCCGTGCTCTGTCTCCGGCCCTTATTTATCCTTATATCTTTATTTAAACGTGATTACAAAAAAACGACTATAACTGGGTATCCCTCACAAAAGAACACCCCTCTTCACCAGTGCGACCTTCCCACCACCGAGGCCCCCATCCCCTTCCTCCCACACCCCTTGCCTGCCTTCTACTTCGCTCAGTCGTTCGCATTGCCAGCTAACAACACACATCTGGGGCTGAAGGGGGGGGCGGGTGAGGCCCTGCGCGTGATGGCCCTGGGTCTGAGCCCACAGCTGCGTCCGGCGCGCGCCTTGAGCTCAGAGGAAGCCCCGCCACTGCGGGTCGTGGCTAAAAAATAAAGAAAAGCAAAAGCGAACCAGAGAGAGTCTGAATTCCTTTTTGTTTTTGGCCGCTGGGCAAACGCCAGCAGAGCTGGGCTCCCTCCCGGGGGCGCGGATGGGAACCGCGTGGGACTGGACATTGAAACGGGTCAGCCAGGCCAGCGCCTTCCCCCCGGTGCCCTCTCCGGACTCCGAGTCGCGTTCGAGTCCGGCTTGATCCGTGCCCACGGCGAGGCTTCTCTCGAGAGACCGTGGGGTGTTGGGGCGGGAAGAGACAGCCTGCCATTGGGCTCCAGAAGACGGGGTGCAAAAGATGGAGACGCAGCAGGGGAGGCGAGAGGAAAAGGCCCTTCCGCTGCGCTCTCTCGGGCCCCCAAAACAAATGAACACGGGGCGCGGGGGGAGTGGGAGCGCGGGAAGGTGCGTTTTGCAAAGGAAGCGGAGGCCGGAGAGGAAAAGCCCGAGTGCGGAGAGGGCGACCCGCGTTTGGGGAAGCGTCTGCGGGGGCCAGGCCGGGGCAGGAGGGAGGCGGGTCCTGCCGGGCTGGCGCGGGAGCGGGGCGAGGCGAGGGAGGCGGCCTTGGCTTGGGCCGAGCCGCAGGGACCCCCGGGACGGGCGCGGGGGGCTCTGCCGTGACTCTGTCTCCCCCGACGGGCCGTGTGGACAAAGCGGCTTCCGAGTCGCCAAGCTGGATGGCCCGGGGCAGAGGGGCCGCTTTTGTGGGCCGCCTGAGCCACCTGCCCGGGAAACCGCCCGCCGAGGGGACGCTGGCGAGGCCGAAGCGCGCGCCCCCCAGGACCTCGCCCCTGGGCGAATCTGAGCCTGCCTGGGAAGGAGGCGGCAGACCCGGCACCCTTGAGGAGTGACTCGGGGTCAGGGCGTTTCCCTCAGCCCCTCGGCTCAGCCCCCTGAGCTGCTCAAGTCAGCCCCTCAGCCCCTCCATGGAGCCCCTCGGCTCAGCCCTTTAACCCCTTACAGTCCCTTCAGCCCCCTCAGCCTCTGAGCTCACGAGCCCCTTCAGCCCCTCAGCCTCTTCAGCCCCTCAGCGCGCCCCTAAGTCCCTCAGCCCCTCCATGGAGCCCCTCGGCTCAGCCCTTTAACCCCTTACAGTCCCTTCAGCCCCCTCAGCCTCTGAGCTCACGAGCCCCTTCAGCCCCTCAGCCTCTTCAGCCCCTCAGCGCGCCCCTAAGTCCCTCAGCCCCTCCATGGAGCCCCTCGGCTCAGCCCTTTAACCCCTTACAGTCCCTTCAGCCCCCTCAGCCTCTGAGCTCACGAGCCCCTTCAGCCCCTCAGCCCTTTAGCCGAGTCCCCTCAGCCCCCTCAGCCTCTGAGCTCACGAGCCCCTTCAGCTCCTCAGCCTCTTCAGCCCCTCAGCGCGCCCCTAAGTCCCTCAGCCCCTCCATGGAGCCCCTCGGCTCAGCCCTTTAACCCCTCACTCAGCCAGTCCCTTCAGCTCTCAGCCCCTCAGCCCCGTCAGCCCTTTAGCCGAGTCCCCTCAGCCCCCTCAGCCTCCGAGCTGAGCCCCTTCAGCCCCTCTTAGGGCGCGCCCCTAAGTCCCTCAGCTCAGCCCCCACAGAGGCGCCTCGTCCCCTCGTCCCCTCCTCCCTCCCGCGCGCCAACGGCCTCGGCGCAGCGCCCCCAACCGCTCGGGGCGGGCGTTGCGCGGACGGGCGCGGTGGGCGGGGCGGGGAGGGCGGGACCACCCCGTGAGCGACGGGCGCGCAAGCCAATCGGCGTGCCGTGCCGGAGGCGGCGCGGCCAATGGGGAGCGAGCCGGCGGGGGCGTGCCGTGCCGGAGGCGGGGCGGCGGCGCGCGCGCGGCGCGGGGGCGGGCCTGTGGGCGGGTGCGTCCGCGCGAGCGACGGGCCCGCGAGCCAATCGGCGCCCGAGCCGACGTCGGCGCGGCCAATGCGGAGCGGGGGCGTGTCGTGGGCGTGTCGTATCTCGGCGCGGCGAGCGCGGCGCGGGGTCGGGGTCGGGGTCGGCGGAGGCTCGGGCCGGGCCGGGCCGGGCCGGGCAGGGCAGTGCGGAGGCGAGCGGAAGTGGCGGCGGCGGCGGCGGCGGCGGCGGCGGCGGCGGGCGAGGGTCGCTCCTCCTCCTCCTCCTCCTCCTCCTCCTCCTCCTCCTCCTCCTCCGCGTCCTCGTCGTCCTCCTCCTCCTCCTCCCGCGGCTGCTCCTGCGGCGGGGCGCGGGGCGGCGTCCGAGACCGGGCCCGCGCGGCGCCTTCGCCATGTCGTCGTCGTCGTCGTCGCCGCGGGAGGCGCCGGGCGAGGAGCGCGCCTACGAGAGCCAGGCCAAGCGCCTCAAGACCGAGGAGGGCGAGATCGACTACGCGCTCGACGAGGCCGGCGACGCCCGGCGCGAAGCGGCGCCCCGGGGCGGGGGCGATGGCGGCGGCGGAGGCGGCGGAGGCGGCCGGGGCTTTGCTCCGCCGGTAACAAAGCGCGGCGCTTCCCCGGGAGGCCGGGAGCGAGGGAGGGAGGGAAGGCAGGCAGGCAGGAAGGCAGGAAGGCAGGAAGGCAGGCAGGCAGGCTGGAAGGCGGGATCCGTTCCCGCGCCCCAAGGCGCCCCTCGCTCGGCGGGGGGGTCGCGTGATCGCGCGGGCCCGGGGGGCCGAGGTAGGGGGGGTTCCCGGGCTGGAATGAACGGACCAAGTCCCCCTGAACAATAATGAAACCTTTCCGGGGGTCTCTGCGCGGAGGCGGGCGCTGCAGGAAAACCACCCGCCTATTTTGCCCCCTTTTCTGCTTTTGATTTCTTGGCGGACAGGAATTGGGGCGAGGAGGGCGAGCGGGAGTTTTATGGTGCCTTTTTTTTGGGTTCCCCCTGGCTGGCTCTACGCTCAGAAATCGCTCCTGGCAGGCTCGGGGGACCCCGTGGGAAGCCGCATGTGTGGGATTCGAACCACCGTCCTCCTGCAGGCAAGGCAAACGCCTTCCCTCCCCCGTGCTCGCTCTCTGGCCCCTGTGGTGCTTTTTTAAAAGTATTTTTTTAGAGTACTTCTGAAAGCCAGGCGGACCGGAATCGGAGGCCTTTGCACACTGGCAAGGGCCTTTTTGTATTTGTTACCGATATCCAGGATCCGTTGACGTCCGTTTGGAAGCGACCCGTTTCCCAAGCTTTCTCCGGGCCGTTGGACGTTTCGAGGCCACCAAGTCCCCAGACCCCGCCACGGCCACGGGCTGCGGAAACCGCAACGTTGTCACATTGAATCGTTGCGATAGTCCATGTCGTTGCGCTGCCTTGTTACACCGTCTCGCACTCTTGTGCCGTCGTCGCGTTGTATCATCATAGCGTTGCAACATGGTAACGTGTTGAACCGGAACCGTTTTCCTGCGCGTCTCCGGCGGATTTTCCCCTCCAAGGGCCGGGCCGGGCCCGCCTTTGCCTGCGTGTTTTGCTAACGTGACTTTTGGGGGCAGCCTGAGGGGAGCCGGTGACGTGTTGGCGACTTCCTAGGGCGTCGGGGCAGGGATAGATCCGTGCGTTTTAGGGCCAGAGAATGGATTTTGGATTTTGGATGTTTTCCTTAGTTTTGGCCAAACCCAGGCCGCCTGGCTTGGCGCCCGGGGATCAGACACTCTGAGCGCGGATTGGGATGCTGGGGATGGAACCCGCGTGTGAGGAGCTCTCCCCCCCCCCCGAGCTCCCCCACGGCTCCAGTGGGTTCGGGGCACTTGCAAACCTTCTTCCATTCAGAGTCTTTGAACGGTATTTATTTACATCATCAAACATTAAGAGAATGGTATTTTATCTGGGCCGGAGAGAGAGCACGGAGGTGGGGCGTTTGCCTTGCATGTAGAAGGACGGTGGTTCAAATCCCGGCACCCCATAGGGTCCCCCGAGCCTGCCAGGAGCGAGTTCTGAGCGTAGAGCCAGGAGGAGCCCCTGAGCGCCGCTGGTTGTGACTCCCCCCCCCCCCCCCAAAAAACAAAAGGACAGAAACGGACTCTCTGAAGTGATTGTGCGCGGCTCTGGGCGGCTCCAGGCAGAGGCAGGATTGAGCCCGTTCGGAGTTTGAGTCTGAGCAAGCCCCGCGGCCCCTCCTGTCCCTGTCCTGTCGGCCTGGCCAGTCGGCGGGGACTTGGGCGATGCGTGGCAAGCAGTTTTGTAATGACCCGTTTTTCGTTTTCCTCACCGTTTTCTTGTTTGACACCCAGCAGTGGGGAGGGGGTTCACTGGCTGTGCTCGGAAATGACCCCCTGCTGGGATGCGGGGGGTGTGGGGGCGTGAGGTGGGGGGTTTTTGAACCTAGCTCGGTCCAGCCCCTCTTGCTGTTTCATTCGGTGTTTCGGTCTGGGGCAAGGCTCCCCGAGGTCGAACCCAGTTGGCCTGGCCCCCACTTTCCGGGAGGGGCCATCCTCGGTGGTGGGGCCCTTGGGGGGCTGGGGACTGGGCCCCCCCCCAGAGGCAAGGCAAGTGCCCTGCCTGCTCTGGCGCCCGGTTTTTATTCCTCTCGATGCGTCCTAGGGCAGGAAGAAAAATCCCTTTGGGCCATCTTCTTCCTCCTCTTGGGCAGCAGGATCAACGCAAGACTCGTTTTTACTTCTTAAAACCACTTTCGTAGCTTTGGCAACTTCTTAAAGCATTTTGAGGCCATGAAGCGTGCCCGGGAGAGAATTCTGTCGGGAGAGAACTTTCCCACTTCAGCTTTCCTGTTGAAGCTCTTGGAGCAGCGAGGCTCCAAGTCCCACCGGAGAGGAGAGGAGAGGAGAGGAGAGGAGAGGAGAGGAGAGGTTAGGTTCCCCTCCAGGCTCTGGGGGCAAAAGGTTGAGGCCTGCGGATTCATTGTGGGGGGGACGGGACAAGACCGGACGGGACAGTCCTTCAGCGGTAGTCGGAGAGGGCCTAGTCCGCGAAGGGCCGGAGCTCGTACAGTCTGGCTTCTTGCCTTCCCTAGGAGGGTGAGGAAAGCGGGGTGTGGGGAGTCCGTCCGTCTCTGTGAATGATCTTGGGGTTTCCGGATGGAGTGAGAGCTCCGGATATGAAATTTGTGTCTCCTGGCGCCTCCTCAGCAGCATAAACCTCCCTGTCTTTTCTTTTTCTTTTTCTTTTTTTGGGGGGGGTCCCTTCTGGTCCTGCTCTCAGAAATCGCTCCTGACAGGCTCGGGGAACCCTCTGGGGTGCCGGGGATCCGAAGTGGGTCTGTCCTGGGTCGGCTGCGTGCTAGGCAGACGCCCTACTGCTGTGCTAAGCTCGGCCCCCTCCTTGTGTTTCAAACGCATTAGGCCATGTTTGGGGACAAAGCTTTAAGTATGCGCTATATTCTTATTTGTTTGTTTGTTTGGGGGGGCCAGGCCCGGTGACACTCAGGGGTTACTCCCGGCTACGTGCTCAGAAATGGCTCCTGGCTTCGGGGACCATATGGGACTTGGGTCCGTCCTAGGCTAGCGCGGGCAAGGCAGATGCCTTACCGCTTGTGCCACCGCTCTATTCTTGTGAATTGGTGCGTTTGTCGCCGATCTTCTACATAACTTTGCCTTAGGGTGAGACCTGCTCGTTCCTGGGAGGCGTCACTTAAAAATATGTCTTCTTGGCCGCACTGGCCGTGTTAGGGGCTACTGACTCTAGGCTCCATGCTCAGGAATTACTCCTGGGGCGCTCCAGGGGCCAGATGGTGCCGGAGATTGAACCCCTGTTGGCTCTGCCCCGTAGGACTTGCTGGAACATACTGATGACTAACTTCATATCTGTTTACTCTTAAGAAAGGACTTTGATGGGCCCGGAGAGATAGCACAGCGGCGTTTGCCTTGCAAGCAGCCGATCCAGGACCAAAGGTGGTTGGTTCGAATCCCGGTGTCCCATAGGGTCCCCGTGCCTGCCAGGAGCTATTTCTGAGCAGACAGCCAGGAGTCACCCCGCCGGGTGTGGCCCAAAAACAAACAAACAAAAAACAAAAAAACAAAAAAAAAAAGGAAAGAGAGTAGAACTTGGAATTTCTGGAGGAGGAAGGGCATGTTTGGCCGAGGATCCGATTCGAGTTAAAGATACGCGGCTGCACCTCAGAGACAGAAGCTAGGGGAGTGGGCAGGATATTCTGTTGGCTTGTTGGCCGCTATGGGGTGAGAGAGGCCGTGAGGTCCCTCGGCTAGGTAAGCTCCCACAGGAGAATGCAAAGGTTCCTGGGGTGTCCTGGGGCACGCGGCCTACAGGGAAGTGCCTGAGCCTGAGGCTTCTTTCCTTTCAAGATCTATTTTATTGGGGGCTGGAAAGAGAGCACCGTGGTAGGGCATTTGCCTCGCAGGTGTCCGGACGGTCCCATCCGGGAGGGGCTCAGTTTGATTCCTGGCATCTCATGTGGTCCCCTGAGCTTGCCAGGAGTGATTTCTGAGCACACAGCCAGGAGGAACCCCCCAAAACCCAATAGTTTAATCGATTAATATATAAAGTGTTTAAACATTTACTTTTTACGTTCTCACCCTGAAACTGCCAAGGTACTCTCGATGGAGTTTGGGGCTTACCCTGTTTCCTTCTCTGGCCTCTGCTCCCCCCCACCCCAGCCTGTGTCTCCTCCGGACCCCTGGGCCGCCTTTCTGCCTCCGTCCCGAGGTTCGACCTCTTCCAGCTGTTTGGGGACCTCAGGAAAGAAATGGAAAGCAGGAGGCAGGGACCCGAGAGGCCACACAGGGACAGGGCGCTCGCTCACTCACTCGCTTGCCTTGCGCATGGCCGGCCCGAGACTGACCCCCGGCACCCCACGTGGTCTCAGGACCGAGTCTGGCCTAAAAGCTTCGGGTTTAGACCTTAGTCTCTGGAGTAAACAGTCGAAGTTGAGGCTGAAGCTCTGCACCAGCAAACTTTGTGAGTCGCTCTTCCAGAATGCGACCCCTGCGATCCCTTGAGGCGCCTGGTGACGCGGCCGCTGCCTTCTCCTCACTGAAAAGAAGCAACGCCCTGAGGGCTGGAGTGAGTGGACAGCGGGTGGGTGCTGGCCTTGTGCGCCACAGCCCACCTGGGTTTGGCCCCTGGCTCCGTTGAAGGGTCTCACCAGGCGTGGCCCCAAACAATAGCAATAGCAGCAAAAAATAATAGTAACGATACTTTGAGGGCCGGAGATAGAAGCGGATGAGGGCTTTGCCAAGGAAGTGGCTGACCTGGGTTCAGATCTGGATCCGGCCCGGCCCTGGCCCCACTCGGAGCGGCCTGTGGTGACCGAATCCTCGTCCGTGTCCCGACCTGCCGATTCCAGGGCATCGTCGTCCTGGTCAGTCAGTGGCCTCGTGGCGGTGGGACTTGCCGCACATCCTGGGAGCTCCCAGGGCCTCCGGCTTCGAATGGCTGAAGGAAAGGCCCCCCTGTTGGCAGGGAAGACCCCCCCCCCCGCCCCCGGGGCTGGGACTCCCTAGCAGAGGCAGAAGGGGGAGAAAAAGGAAGTGGCTGCGTTGTGACTCAGGCCCGGGTGGACACGTAACGCAGCGTCCCCCCCCTCAGCCTCTTGGTGACTCAGAAGGCACAAGGTGGTCTGCAGGCTGGTCAGCAGGCTCCACACTGGACAGATGGAGAGACCCAGGGCCCCTCTACCAGTGTCCCCCAGGGGCCAGAGTGATTTAGATAGGATGGGGGGGGGGGGCGCTTGCCAGGAGGAAGCCCTGAGCACTGCCGGGTTTGGCCTGGAAGCCATGAATGAATGAATGAGTGAATGAATGAAAGAATGAAAGATGCAAACGTTACCCCAACTGGACTGACTTCAAACCTACCCGATCTGTTAAGTCAAATTTCCTTTGTTGTTTGGGTCACACTGCCTCTGCACCCGGCCAAGGGCTGTGCTTGCTGCCCCTCCTGCCCCCTCAAAAAATCCTCTCGATGAGACGCGCCTTTATTAACAACGCCTTGTTCTGTGTCTGGGGCTGGAGAGAGTCAACAGGCTCTTGCCTCGAGCACGACCCAGCCAAGATTCCTTTTGGGGGAGGCTACGCCCAGCGTCTCTCTGTGGGGACTCCTGGCTCTGCACTCAGAAATCGCTCCTGGTAGGCTTGGGGGACTGACCACATGGCTGCCAGGGACGGGTCCTGCCGGGGTCAGCCCACAGGGCTATCGTTCTGCCCCCCACCCAACCTTCCAGTTAAGCCCTCCCTTTCTTCTTGTGGCTGAGCCTTGTGCGGGCAGCTGGGGGCCGGGAGTCGGGTCCCGGAGAGAGTGCAGAGTAAGGGACTTGGGGCCTGTGGGGTGTCTGGGTCCAGTACACGGCGCTCTGGCTCTCCCAAACAAAGCCAGGCGAGCTTCAAAAGCAGAACAGTTGTTGAGGGGGAAGAGAGCACAGCGGTACGGTGTTTGCCTTGCACGCTGCGGGACCAGGACGGACAGTGGTTCGAGTCCCGGCATCCCGCATGGTTCCCTGTGCCTGCCAGGAGGAACCAACCCTGGGCGCTGCGGGTGTGACCCAAACCCCGGTGGGTGTGGGGAAGGAGGTGTGGCTCCGCCTGGTGCTGGGGGGGGGTGGGCTTCCTTCTGGCTGTTCTCGGGGTCACACATTAGCCTGGTACCAGCTGCCCAGGCAGCCTGTGACCCCAGCCAGCGCCTGTGAGGGTGCCCCAGCTCCCCCAGTCGAGCCTCAGGGCTAGAGGGGAACTGCGGGAGAGCCCCGAGCGAGCCAGCGAGCGAGCATCCAGCCGGGTGTGGGAGGGCCACATCAGAAAGCGAAAAAGGGAAGAGGGAAGGGTGAGGAGGCTGGTTTGCATGAAGTCGCTGGAGCGAAAGGGTTCGAGGTTCTGCCCCATCACTGCTGGTCGTCGAGGAAAATCCTCCCAGCAGACAGACAGGCTCTGGCTCCCCTGCAAGAAGAACGACGGGGCCCGGAGCCACAGCACGGCGGCAGGGCTTTTGCCTTGCGAGCGACTGACCTGGGGCAGACCCCGGTTCGATCCCCCGTGTCTCCAGTGCCCCGCCCCCCAGCCTCCTAGGGGCGATTTCTGAGTGCAGAGCCAGGAGTGCACACTGAGTGGGCCCCGACCACCTCTGGGAACAACCCACAAGCACGTCCAAAGCGCTTCAAAAACCAGGACCCCCCCCCATCACAAACGTAATTGCCGAAAACTGGAAAGTGATGAAGTCGATTGGAGTCAGGACTGCTGGCTCAGGGAGGGCCCGACTTCCATTCCTGCCGTCCCCTGTGGTCCCCTGAGCACTGATGGATGTACAGCAACCCCCAAAAAAAGAAAGAAAGAGAACAGCTCAAAACCAAACTGAAATAACCGCACTAAGTGGTTTTATATCTGGTACGTTTGTTGTGATGCGTGATTGGGGTTTTCGATTTAATTTTAAAATAATAGGAAAAAGCAGGGTCCAAAGAGCATCTAAAGGTTAAGGAGTTTGTTGTGCAGGTGACTCACCTGGGTTTGATCCCCAAGGGTCAAACTGAGCTGAGCCAGGAATGGGCCCTGAGCCCCCCTCCCACCACCCACCCCCGAAAAATAAAAGAGTGAACTGGGCTTCGGCAGGTACAGTCCGAGGCACTAAGTGTCTGCTCATTCAAACAGTGCTCCTGCCCCAAAGACCGTTTTCCGGTGCCTCTCATGAAGGGTTTTGTAAAGGTGCCTGTGTTTGTTGGCTGCAGAGAGAGGTCCTTGCTCGTGGCCCATCTGGATTCCGTCTTCATCTCCTAGGCCGGAGAGATAGCGTGGAGGTCAGGCGTTTGCCTCGCATGCAGAAGGTCAGTGGTTCAAATCCCGGCATCCCATAGGGTCCCCTGAGTGCTGTTGGGTGTGACCCCCCCCCCCCAAAAAAAAAAGATAAACCATCTCTGTCCTGTCCTTGTGACTTGAAGACCTTTTTTTTTCCCAGTAGTCCTCAGGGGTCATCCTCAGTCCCTGCTCAGAAATCGCCCCTGGCAGGCTGGGGGACCCTATGGGATGCCGGGATTCGAACCACCGACCTTCTGCATGAGAGGCAAACGCCTCACCTCCATGCTGTCTCTCTGGCCCCTAAGCTTAATATTTTTTATTTTATTTTAATTGATTGATGGATTGATTGGATGTTGGGCCACACCCAGCAGTGCTCAGAGGTTTTCCCTAGTTCCGCACTCAGAAATGGTCTGAGGCAGGCTGGGGGACCCTCTGAGATGCCAGGAGTCGAACGCACGGGGTCCTTCCTGGGTCGGCCACCTGCAAGGCAAATGCCCTGCCACTGTGCTGTCTCTGGCCTACGCTTGGTATTTTTTAGTGCCAGACTTCGTGTAGGACCGCAGGGGTTTTGATTGACACAGGCCAACCCCAGTCGGAACTGTGGAATGATGTTCTGTCCCCGAGCACACCAGATATGCACCCCGCAGCCCTTGGGCTTCTGACGGCCCCCCGAGATGGGAAGGGGCTGCTGAGAGGGATGTGGGATGCCAGAGGGCCTGGGGGAGTTGAAGGGCCGTGAAGACCAGCGGAGACCAAACACTGCCTCTGTGGAGGCTGACGGACCCACGTGAGAGAAGGGGTCGCGTCCCCGAAAAAGAAAACTGCGTCTGGGTGGCAGGCATGCCTCCCTCCATCTGCCGAGCCTTGGACTGGGTCTGTCTATTTCGAGTCTGTGAAGTGGACGGTAAAAATAGAAGAGGACGAGCCTCGGTGTGAGGCGGAACGAATTTGGGCTTCTGGATGAAAAATGGTAATAAAAGCCCCATCGGGTGGCGGAGACGGACAGAAATGTCAATGGGAGCCGAGTAAACAACGCTGAGTCACTCCCCAACTCAGGGCTCAGACGGGAGCAAATTTGGGGGGGCTCCCTTTGTTTGCGGGAGCCCTGGGGACTCGGCCACAGCACCTTCCCGGAGCTGCTGGGAGTCACTTTGCCCGGCAGCACACGTGGGCTTGAAACAGATAGAATTCCATTGCATGTTGTCATCTTTCTTTCTTTCTTTCTTTCTTTCTTTCTTTCTTTCTTTCTTTCTTTCTTTCTTTCTTTCTTTCTTTCTTTCTTTCTTTCTTTCTTTCTTTCTCTCTTTCTCTCTCTCTCTCTCTCTCTCTCTCTCTCTCTCTCTCTCTCTCTCCCTCCCTCCCTCCCTCCCTCCCTCCCTCCCTCCCTCCCTCCCTCCCTCCCTCCCTCCCTCCCTTCTTTCCTTCTTTCTTTCTCTTTCTCTCTTTCTCTCTTCCTTCCTTCCTTCCTTCCTTCCTTCCTTCCTTCCTTCCTTCCTTCCTTCCTTCCTTCCTTCTATATTTTTTTGGTTTTTGAATTTTTTTTGTTTTTTTTGGCCACACCCGTTTGACGCTCAGGGGTTACTCCTGGCTATGTGCTCAGAAATCGCCCCTGGCTTGGGGGGACCATATGGGATGCCGGGGGATTGAACCGTGGTTGCGGTCCTTCCTTGGCTAGCGCTTGCAAGGCAGACACCTTACCTCTGGGTCACACCTGGCAGTGTGCTCAGGGGCTACTCCTGGCTCTGTGTTCAGAAATCGCCCCTGGCAGGCACAGGGGACCGACCATATGGGATGCCGGGATTTGAACCACCGTCCTTCTGCATGCAAGGCAAATGCCCCACCTCCATGCTATCTCTCTGGCCCCTGTTTCTTTATTTCTCTCTTTGCCTCTCCTCTCTCCTCCCTCCCTCCCTTCCATCCTTTTTTGATTTTTGTGCCACATCTGGCTGCACTCGGGTTACTCCTGGCTCTGCATTCAGGAGTGACGACTGGTGGGCTCGGGGGAACTTATGGGACGCCACACCGGAGTCCAAACCCAGAGGGGCCACATGCAAGGCCAACACCCCACACGCTGTGCTCTCCATAGCTCTGGCCCTATAAAGTTTTCCAATTGTTCCTGAAATGTTTTTATCTCTTTTACTTTGTGTGCGTGTCTTGCTGGGACTTTGAACTCAGGGATCAGACGTGCACGTTCTGGGATAGATAGCGTTTCTGTCTGTTTGCTTTTTGGGTCACACCCGGCAGCCCTCTGGAGTCACCTCTGGCTCTGCGCTCAGAAATCACTCCGGGCAGGCAGGTGCGAGGGACCCTCTGGGATGCCGGGATTCGAACCACCTTTTGTACTGGATCAGCGGCTTGCAAGGCAAACAAACGCCTTCCTGCTGTCCTCTGTCTCTGGCCTAGCAGTTTTAATCTATTGCAATTGTGGGAATTATTTTCTTCGGTTTCAGTTGTTTTCCTCTCACTCCATTTTGGTAGTCGTTTTTGAAGCATTGAGGCCAGTTTTCTTTTTGATTTTTTTTTTTTCTTCTTTTGAGGCAGGCCAGTTTCCTTTTTCAGGATTTGGGGATGGTGCTCAGGGCTTGCTCCTGTCTCAGTCTTCAGGGGGACCATCCCACGTGCCGGGGACTCGAGCCCCAGTTGGCCGTGTGCAAGGCAGTCTCCCTCCCCGCTGTCCTCACTGTCTGTCTCTCCAGCTCGATGCCACCTCGGAGGTGGGGATCCACAGAGATGTCTCTTCCTCCCCTTTGTTGCTGCGGCTCACCCTGGCTGTGGGGCTCAAATGCTTGGGGGTAGTGCTGTTCGGGGTGCTCAAGGTACTCTCGGGAGTTGACCCCCATCCCGTCCCCCTGTGTTGCTTGCATTGCTGTTCTTGTTCTGCCCACCTTTGGTCTTGGTGCTGGGAGATTTGCACCCGCATCGCAGGTGCTGCCCTTGCCAGCCAGCAGGGCTTCTGGCCCTGCGCTGGACGTGCGTGGGCCCACCGGGCAGCAAGCCCAGAGCCTCCGCTGGCAAGGCACTGGCTCTGGTTATCTGCTGCTGAGCTGTCCCCGGAGCCCGTCCCCCCTGTGATTTCCTGCGCTGTAGGACCATCCCGTTGTTTTTGGAGTCAAGTATTTGTACTTGAGACGTGTGCTCTCAGCTTACTCTCCATTTCGATCATATTGAAGATGACGAGCTTAGGGGTTGGTGAGAGGGCTGGCCGGCACATGTGCGCCCCGAGTTTGAGCCCCGAGACTGCGCGGTCCCCCTGAGCACCTCCCACCACCCAACTGCCTGGAGCAGCCTGGAGCACCAGTAGGTGTGGTCAGAAAACAATAAAAGGAGGCATTTATTACTATATTTTCTGGGCCACCCCCTGTGGTGCTCCAGGGTTCATCCTAGCTCTGCACATAAGAACCACTCTGGTGGACTCGGGGGACATTATGGGGTGCCAGGGATCGGATCTGGGCCGGCCCCATGCTAGGCGAATACCCTGCCTGCTGTACATAGCTCTGACCTAAACGTTTTTGTTTTTTTTTATAACTTTATTTATTTGTGGATTCATTGGTTGATTGGTTTGGAGGCCACACCCAGCGGTGCTCAGAAACAGCCGCTGGCAGGCTGGGGGGCCACGTGGGTGCCTGGAATCAAACTGGGTCTCTCCTGGGTTGGCCAAAAGCAAGGCAAATGCCCCACTGCTACTCTATCTCTCCGGCCCCTAGATGTTTGGTCTTGTTTTTTCTGGGGGCATTTTGGGTCACACCCGGCAGCGGTCAGGGGTTCCTCCTGGCTCTACACTCAGAAATTACTCCTAGCAGGCTCGGGGAATCCCATGGGATGCCGGGATTCGAGCCACCGTCCTTCTGCATGCGAGGCAAATGCCCTATGCCATGCTATCTCTCTGGCCCCATAAATGTTTGGTTTTTTTGTTTTCTTTTTGGGCCACACCCGGCGGTGCTCAGGGTTCCTCCTGGCTGTCTGCTCAGAAATAGCTCCTGGCAGGCACGGGGGACCCTATGGGACAGCGGGATTCGAACCAACCACCTTTGGTGTCCTGAAGCGGCTGCTTGCAAGGCAAACACCGCTGTGCTATCTCTCTGGGCCCATAAATGTTTGGTTTTTAATGCAGAATTCAATTCTGACTTTGCGTGTCTTCTGTCCGTCCAACATCCGTTCCCACCACTGGCCTTTCCCAGCTACGCAGTTCTTGGACCATGTGGGATGCTGAGGACTGAAACTGGGTTGGCCGTGTGCATCGCAAACGCCTACCTACCACAGCAGCGCATCTGCCCCCGGTCTTTATTGTCTGTATGCAGATAGGGGCATCTCAGCCGGCCGTGCCAGAGGGTCCTCCTGGCAGGCTCAGGGGGCCGGCTGGGATGCCAGAGATCCAACCTGGCAGGTCGCCTACCACGCCAGTGCCCCCAACCCCCTAGTCTATGGTTCCAGTCCCTCCCCAGCGTGTCCGAACTGTGTCTGCGCTCCTACCGAGCAGTGAGTTCGATGCCGCGGCAGGACTTAGAGTTAGCTAGCCTGTGCCTCCGAGTTTTCGTCCGCACGTGAAATGACCCCGTCCAGTGTTTTCAGGTTTCTAACCGGGCTTTATTTTCTCGTAGGAGGCGGGTGGCAGCCATCACAAAGTGTCCGTGTCGCCCGTCGTCCACGTCCGAGGGCTCTGTGAGTCTGTGGTGGAAGCCGACCTCGTGGAGGCCCTGGAGAAGTTTGGGACCATCTGGTAAGGGCGGGGCGCTTTGGGGTTTCTGTAGAGCTGTTTCAGGGGGGTGCTTGATACCTGTTGTCTTTATTTTATTTGTATTTATTTATTTATTTTTGTTTTGGGTCACACCTGGCAGTCCTCAGGGGTTCCTCCTGGCTCTGCCTTTAGAAATTACTCCCAGCAGGCTCGGGGGACCCTATGGGATGCCGGGATTCGAACCACTGTCCTTCTGCATGCGAGGCAAACGCCCTATTTCCGTGCTATCCCTATTTCTGTTTGGTTTTTGGACTGAACCCAAACCCAGCTGTGCTCAGGGATTGCTCCTGGGGGACTCCAGGGACCCTCTGGCCAAGGGTAGCCAGCCAAGGAAGGCCTTATTGTTGGAACACTTCTTTAACCACTGGGTCAGTGTGACTCCACCCCCGCCCATTCATGGGAGGGGTCTTGGGGAGATCACAAAGGTGTGGCCTCATTTGCATTTACCTGGAGTAGGGATTTGGCCAGCATGGAGGTTGGAGGAGACCTGGATGAAAGACCTTAAGACGCAGGGCAAGCAGAGAATGGCAGATGCTTACATAGGTTTATGATTTGGCCACACACGTTGGCCAGGGCCAAGAAAGATGTTTTCTCTCTGGAAGCCTGCCTGTGAGTGAGTTTTCTACCACCCGGCCACCTGAAGTTCAAAACCTGTTTTTGGCTTTAGAAAATAAAACAAACCACAGAATTAGTAAACACTCAACTTCTAGAGTTTACTTGATTACTTTCCTTGTTGGTGAATGAATATAGTTTTTTTTTGGATCACACCCAGTGACACTCTGGTGTTACTCCTGGCTATGCACTCAGAAATTGCTCCTGGCTCAGGGGACCCTCTGGGACACCGGGGAATCGAACCTTGGTCTGTCCTAGGCTAGTGTGTGCAAGGCAGATGCCTTATGGCTTGTGCCATTTCTCCGGACCTTACAGTTGGGTTTCTTATTACAGGGACCAAAGACAGACTTAAGTCAAAAAATGTAGGGGCCTGGGGGAGATAACATGGAGGTAAGGCATTTGCCTCTCGTGAAGGATATTGGTTCAAATCCCGCCATCCCATATGGCCCCCCAAGCCTGCCTGGAGTCTGGAGTGATTGCTGAGCGTGGAGCTGGGAGTAATCCCTGAGCGCTGCTGGGTGGGACCCAAAAACAAAAATGAAAACAAACAAATATATATATATATTTATATATATATATATATATATATATATATAAATAAATATATATATAGCATTGTCTGTACAAGGCCTTGGATCCCAGGAACACAAAAAGAAAATCTAAAATATACAAAGGGGAGGGACTGGAGAGATAGCCTGGAGCTAGGGCGTTTGCCTTTCATGCTAAAGGTCAATGGTTTGAATCCCTGTGCCTGCCAGGGGTGATTTCTGAGCATGTAGCCAGGACAGGAGGAACCCCTGAGCACTGCCGGGTATGGCTAAAAACAAACAAACAAACAAACTATATATATGTGTGTGTGTGTGTGTGTGTGTGTATATATATATATATATATATATATATATATATATGGAGAGAAAATTCAGCATAGTTGACACAGTTTTATTGTTTCATTTTATCGAAATGTGAATGAATCTGGGAGTGAGCTCAGTGGGCCAAGGGCCTCTTTTCAGTCTCTCACACTGAGCGGACCACCCCATCTTTTTGTTATCTGCCCAACTCATATATTAGTGTCTTTTTTGTCAAACTTGGTGGCACTCAGGTTTTTACTCCTGACTCTGCTCAGAAATTGCTCCTGGCAGGCTCAGAGGACCATATGGTGCGCTGGGGGTCGAACCCAGGTCCGTCCTGCTTGGCAGCGTGCAGGACAAACGCCCTACCACTGTGCTATCACTCTGGCCACACGCTTTTTCTCTCTCTATTCCTTGGGAGGCTACACACCTGCTGCTGCTCAGGGCTTGCCCCTGGCTCTGTGTTTCCACACCCAGCCTTCATCTTCCTGCTTTCCAGAGACATCAAACAAAATGTGTGCATTCTAAAATGCCTTTGACCTAATTTTAATTTTTTTCTTTTTTTGGTTTTTGGGTCACACCAGCAGCACTCAGGGGTTCCTCCTGGCTCTGGACTCAGAAATCGCTCCTGGCAGGCTCGGGGGACCATGTGGGATGCTGGGATTGGAACCACTGTCCTTCTGCACGCTAGGAAAACGCCCTACTGCTGTGCTACCTCTCTGGCCCCTGACGTTCTGATTTTTATCTTCTTTATATTCTGGGTATTTTTTGGACATTGTAAACTCTTCTGGATATTTAAACTTTGAAATCTGCTTTTTTTTAATTCAAGAAACCAGTTTTACTGTGACTATAAAGAACTAATTTTGAGGGCCAGGATGTGGGTCATTCTAAGCATATATATACACTTTGTACGAAAATCTGTGTTCCTGGGGCTGGAGAGAGAGAGCACAGTGGTAAGGCGTTTGCCTTAGGCACAGAAGGACGGTGGTTCAAATCCCGGCATCCCAGATGGTCCCCTGAGCCTGCCAAGAGCGATTTCTGAGCAGAGAGCCAGGAGGAACCCCCGAGTGCTGCTGGGTGGGACCCCCCCTAAAAAAAAAAAAAAAGAAAATTTGTGTTCCCTCTTTGGTACCTGTAAAAAAAAAAAGTTTACTGGAGTTGAAGCGATAGCACAGTGATAGCACATTTGCCTTGCTGACCCAGGACAGACGTGGGTTCGGTCCCGGGTGTCCCATATGGTCCCTCAAACCAGGAGCTATTTCTGAGCACAGACCCCTGAGTGACATCGGGTGTGGCCCCAACCGCACCCCCAAATTTACATTTACGTTTAAAAAGATTGTTTCTTTTTCCAAAGAGCCAAACAATTTATTTGACAGGTTGTTTTCTTGTTTGTGGGTTTTTGTTTTTTGTTTATTGGGCCACACCTGGCAGTGCTCAAGGTTACTTCAGGCAAGCTGAAGGACCAGATGGGATGCTAGGGATTGAACCTGGGCCAGCCACGTTCAAGACAAATGCCCTACCACTGTGCTATCTCTCTGGCATTAATTTTTGGGCACTTGACTTTATTTATTTATTTATTTTGGTTTTTGGGTCCTACCCGGCAGCACTCAGGGTCACTCCTGGCTCTATGCTCAGAAATCGCGCCTGACAGGCTCTGGGGACCCTATGGGATGCCGGGATTCGAACCACCGTCCTTCTGCATGCAAGGCAAATGCCCTACCTTCATGCTCTCTCTCCGGCCCCTCATTTCTGTATTAAACTGTATTATCCTCAGGAATTTGTGATGAGGAGTAAAGGACTCACCTTCTTTTTTTTTTTTTTTTTGGTTTTTGGGCCACACCCTGTGATGCTCAGGGGTTACTCCTGGCTATGCGCTCAGAAGTTGCTCCTGGCTTCTTGGGGGACCATATGGGACGCCGGGGGATCGAACCGTGGTCCGTCCTAGGCTAGCGCAGGCACCTTACCTCCAGCGCCACCGCCCGGCCCCAGGACTCACCTTCTTGCCTCGTAGCCATAGGCAACCATGGTGGCTGTTCTAGTATTTTTTTCAGACTTTATTTTTTAATATAAATTTTATAAATACCCCCCCCCCACACACACACACTGGACAACAATGCTCAGGAGTTATTCTTGCTTGTGCACTGAAGGTCGGCAGTGTGCAAGGTAAACAACTTCTCCACTGTACTGTCTGTCTGCCCCAAACCTTTATAGATTTTAAAGGGTATATTGCCCGAAGGGGTTTGGTCATTTTTAGAGGGTCAGAGAGAGTGTAGAGCAGGTAGGACATTTGCCTTCCATGCTGCCCCTCTGAGCTCAATTCCCAGTGTCCCAGGCAGATCCCCAAGCATTGCCAGGAGTGATTTCTGAGCGCAGAGCCAGAAGCGAGCTCTGAGCACTGTCGGGTCTGTCTCAGAACGAAACGAAACAAAAAGCAAATTGGTCCGCTTACTAAAAAATTGTGTGTGAGGGGCCCTGAGCGATTTCTGAGAGCATGGCTAGGAGTGACCCCCGAACATCACCAGGTGTAGCCCAAGAAAACAAACAAACAAAAAATCGTGTTCGATTTATCTTTGGGTTAATTGTTCTTACTAAGATAAAGAAAAACAAAAATATAGTCAGTTATTAGTGGGAGTTTAATTCTTAGACTTGCGTTGTTTCATCATTTCATCTCTTGTCTTTTTGGTATCTTTCTTGTCTCGGGGTGGTTTGGGCCCCAGCGCCTCACACGCATAAAGCCCGTGCCAAGCTGTTGAGCTGTGTCCCCGTCCCCATCCCTTGCTTTGTCCTCCCTGCGTCCAGGGACAGCCCGCAGGTGAACAGGCTGGTGCCGCTCACGGCTGGTGACGGCGAATCGTGCTTGGGAGAGGCCTGAAGCGAAGGGACCCTCGGGTCTGTGCCACCCGCCTGCTCTCCCGTGGCTTATTCGGGCGGCGTAAGCGCTGACCACTGCCCACAGACAGAGAGGGAAGACCGCGGACTCGCTCGTGTCCTTGCGGTGTCAGCCCCCTCACCGCGTGTCCACCGCTCTCTCCTTAGCTACGTGATGATGATGCCCTTCAAGCGGCAGGCCCTGGTGGAGTTCGAGAACATCGACAGCGCCAAGGAGTGCGTGACCTTCGCGGCCGAGGAGCCCTTGTACATCGCCGGCCAGCAGGCCTTCTTCAACTACTCCACCAGCAAGAGGATCACGCGGCCCGGGAACACGGACGACCCCTCGGGGGGCAACAAGGTTCTTCTGCTGTCCATCCAGAACCCCCTCTATCCCATCACTGTGGTACGTAGCCGAGGGCACCCGCTCTGGGCCGGGCATGTGGCTCCCTCGCTGGGCACGAGGGTGCGCTCCTGGCCGGACTCGGACCATGTGGGGTGCCAGGAAACGATCCCGGGTTGGCCACATTGTGATCCAAGGGCCGTACCCAGCACAGCACGTTTTATTTATTTATTTATAAACTTTTATTTTATTGATTGATTGCTTGGTTTTTGGGCCACACCCAGTGGGGGTGCTGAGGAATCGAACGGGTCCCTCCCGGGTTGGCCACTTGCAGCGCAAATACCCTACCGCTGTGCTCTCTCTGCAGCCCCATCCCAGCACGTTTTAGAACCTTTTACTGAGTGCCAGTGCTAAATTTCTGACGATTTCTGATAATAAGGAATTCACTCAACTTGTGAGAAATGCTTGACGAAATCTCATGGTAATGTGCCAACACCTGTTTTGGCATCTATAGGTGATCACATAGAAGAAAAAAGACATTATACCACTGACCTGGTCAGCAAGACTCAACTATAGTCATGGGAGTTAGAAAGGATTTTTATTTTATTTTATTTATTTATTTAGTTTTGGTTTTGGAGTCACACCCAGCAGCACTCAGGGGCTACTCCTGGCTCTATGCTCAGAAATCACCCCTGGTACGCTGGGGGACCATATGGAATGCTGGGATTGAACTGCCGACCTTCTGGTTGCAAGGCAAACGCCTTACCTCCGTGCTCTCTCTCCGGCCCGGGATTCTTCTTTTGAATTCAGGGTCACTTGCTGTTTCATGAGTGGGTGGCAAGAAATTGATTTCTGTTTTGGCCCCTCTCCCCCCGGTTGCACGGGCAGTGTTGAGGACACCTCCGTACGGTGCTCAGGAGCTAGTTCTGGCAGTGCGAGGGGGAACACAGCTGTCGCAGAGAATCGAGCTTCGGGCTCCCAGTTGCCAAGCATGTGCCGGGCCCCTTTGAGTCATCTCCTGTGCTGGGCAGAGAGACGGGAGAGACGGTGCAGGGGATAAGGCGTAGGCGGCCTGTCCCCAACACCACCCGCTTGCCCAGGTCTCGCCAGGCGCAGCCCTGGAGGCCGCTGAGCCCCACTGGGTGCTCTGAGCAGCCAACCCCCGGCACCTCAGGGCCCCGGCAGCACACGGAGCTGCTGTGGGAGGTCAGATGGTTTCTACCGAGCGGAGGTGACAGTAGGACATAGGGTAGTTCTTAAGTGCCATTAGAGATCCTTCCTGTCTCTAGAACATTAGCAGACATGTAGTGGACGCTATTAATAAATTCCTGGGGCCAGGCGGTGGCGCTAGAGGTAAGGTGCCTTGCCTTGCCTGCGCTAGCCTTGGGCGGACCGCGGTTCGATCCCCCGGTGTCCCATATGGTCCCCCAAGCCAGGAGCAACTTCTGAGCACATAGCCAGGAGTAACCCCTGAGCGTCACAGGTGTGGCCCAAAAACAAACAAAAAAACCCCACAAAAATAAATAAATAAATATATTCCTAGTATCTGCTGTTTTGGAGAAGAAACCAATCGGCACACGCATTCTCTTTCTCCTTGCATTGTAAGAACCAAGATTCCCACTCTAACTCCAGGCTAAGGAACTCTAGACTAAGACAAGCCCAAACTGTAGTCCAGTGGACTTTTCCACTCCTGGCTGAAGGCAGAGAGAGAGAGAGTTAACTCGGAGATAAAACCAGGGGCCGGAGAGATAGCACGGAAGTCAGGCATTGCCTGGCATTCAGGAGGATGGTGGTTCGAATCCCGGCATCCCATAGGGTCCCCCGAGCCTGCCAGAAGTGATTTCTGAGTGTAGAGCCAGGAGGAACCCCTGAGTGCTGCTGGGTATGACCCAAAACCAAAAACCAAAAAAAAAAAAAAAAAGAGAGAGTGAGAAATAAAACCAAAATTAGTGCACTCCTGGAATCTAGGGACTAGGGTTTGAGTGAGCTCAGAAAAAGGCTCCCTTGAGCACCAAAGTTGGAATCAGAATATCCCTAGAGGGGCCGGAGAGAGAGCATGGAGGTAGGGCGTTTGCCTTGCAAGCAGAAGGATGGTGGTTTGAACCCCAGCATCCATCTGGTCTCCCGAGCCTGCCAGAAGCGATTTCTGAGCCTAGAGCCAGGAGGAACCCCTGAGCACTGCCGGGTGGGACCCAAAAACAAAAGCAAAACAAAACAGAAAGAATAGCCTTTGATGACCAAGATTTGAGTCATAGTATCCCTAGACAACCAAAGTGGAGCCAGAAGATTCATTGAGACATCTCTACCATGAAATGATCATCCTGTTCATATTCTGTTCATGCTTGTGATTTCTACCTAAATTGTTTGAAGACTGGACTCGGGGTCCTTGTCTAGACTCCCCCAGTGGGACGAGGCTCGGACCTCGGTTGACCAAATAAACTCCCTTTGCACCCCACCCCGCATTACTGGAGGTGGTCTTTGACTCTCGGCGCCGGGTGTCAACTCGAACCCTCACAGTGTGTGTTCAAGGATTTGGGAGGGGGCAACCCCAGCCTGGCGCTCAGAGACCCTGAGGTCTTGTGTTGGGGTGGGACCCGGGGTTCTGTATGCACAGCCGGTCAGTCCTTTGTGTGAACTCGCCAGGAGCCCCTCGAGAAGTTTCCTGAGGGGCTGGAGCAACAGTACGGCAGGGAGGGCGTTTGCCTGGCACGCAGTCGACTCGGGTTCCATCTCCGACTCGCAGACTGTCTCCCGCGCCCCACCCGGAACGACCCCTGAGCACAACAGGACGCATTCCTTTTCTGGTGTTGTTTCCCAGCCACAGCCAGCAGTGCTTCGGGCCTACCCCGTCCTGACCGTGCTCAGGAATCGTTCCTGGGAGGGATCTGGGGATCAAAGCCCGGCTGGCCATTTGCAAGGCCCCCCAAAATTTATGCGTTTGATGAAATATGTGACAGCGGTTTTCAAATGTTTCAGGACAGGAGCCTGTGTGTTTGTAAATATATATATAGCACAGGGAAGGCTAAAACTAGATGCATTCTCGGGAAGCCATTTCTAACGTTAGTTGGGTTTTCAGCAAAAGGAGTGCCTTGCTTTCATATTTTTCTAAATATGAATATTCTTTCCTTTTTAGGATGTTTTATATACCGTTTGCAACCCTGTGGGAAAAGTGCAACGCATTGTCATATTCAAGAGAAACGGGATACAAGCAATGGTCGAATATCCTTCATTTGTGACTTGTTTCATAGGCATCCGCTGTTCCTGCTTGGTCGTCTCTAGACAAGTGATACGTTTTACCCCTTTCCACCCCAAATCTATTGGATTTAGGGTTATCCAAAAGAAAGCATAGTACCAACAAAAGTTCCTTATGTATGGTAAGATTACGAGCTGCTGTCTAACAGTCCAGGGCTTCACCTTAGATTTTGGTTTTGTTTTTTCGTTTGTTTGTTTTTTTGGGCCACACTCGGCAACACTCTGGGGTTACTCCTGGCTATGCGCTCGGAAATCGCTCCTGGCTTGGGGGACCATATGGGATGCTGGGGATCGAACTGCAGTCCATCTTAGACTAGCGCTTGCAAGGCAGGTGCCTTACCTCTAGCGCCACCACTCCGGCCCCTTCACTTTAGATTTTAGTGCATTTTTTAAAATGCTTTTTGTTTCTTTTGTCCCTTACCTGGTGAGGTATCCACTGCTGAGGGATCCACATATATGGTACCAGGAACTGAACTCGGTTATATGCAAGACAGCACCTTAATCCCTATATTCTCTGTTTTATTCTTTTAAAAATCTTTTTTGGGGGGTTCACCACTGGTGGTTACAGCTACTCCTAACTCTGTACTTTGGGGTCAGTTCAGTGGTCACTCTATGCTGGAGGATTTTTTTTTTTTTTTGGTTTTTGGGCCACACCCATTTGACGCTCAGGGGTTACTCCTGGCTATGTGCTCAGAAATCGCCCCTGGCTTGGGGGGACCATATGGGACGCCGGGGGATCGAACCGCGGTCCTTCCTTGGCTAGCGCTTGCAAGGCAGACACCTTACCTCCAGCGCCACCTACCCGGCCCCTATGCTGGAGGATTTGTGCTCAGTCTTGGAGCCATCTCCTTGGCTCTATCTTTACTTTTGTTTTGGTTTTGGCCCACACTCAGGGGCCACTCCTGGCTCTGGGTTCAGAAATCACTCCTGGCAGGCTGGGGGGAGACACCATATGGGGTGCCAGGGATTGAACCTGGGTCTGTTCGGAGGCCGGCAGCGTGCAAAGCCAATGCCGTACTGCTGTGCTATCACTGGGCCTCTTTTTTTTTTTTTTTTTGGTTTTTGGGTCACACCCGGCAGCGCTCAGGGGTTCCTCCTGGCTTCATGCTGAGAAATCGCTCCTGGTAGGCACAGAGGACCATATGGGATGCCATATGGGATTCGAACCACAGTCCTTCTGCATGCAAGGCAAACACCTTACCCTCCATGCTATCTCTCCGGCCCCTTGGCCTCTACTTTTAAAAAATTCGTAAAATGGGGCACTCCTGCTTCTCCGCTGATGAGAGCTGACAGTTCAGTGCTCTGGGACCATCAGGGCTTCCTTTTGTCGGACAGGACCCGTGTCTGTCCCTGACCAGCTCTGTCTGGAGCTCACAGACTGAACTCTCACTGGAGCTCTCTTCCTCCCCCCGTTTTTTTTGTTTTTGTTTTTGGGTCCCACCCGGCAGCGCTCAGAGGTTCTCTCCTGGTTCTATGCTCAGAAATCGCTCCTGGCAGGCTCGGGGGACCCTATGGGATGCCGGGATTCGAACCACCATCCTTCTGTGTGCGAGGCAGATGCCTTGCCTTACCTCCATGCTATCTCTCTGGCCTAGGGGACTTAAGTTCTGATCTGCATTTCTTTCCTTAGAGTTCGGTTGAATGCTGATCACATACTTTAAGTGGGGTTGGTCTCCTTAACAGAACTTATGTTTGAATCCATCCTTTGCGCCCAGAAAGCTAAAGCGGCACTCAACGGAGCGGACATCTATGCTGGGTGCTGCACGCTGAAGATCGAATATGCCAGGGTAAATATTGCATGCTTTTGTTGTTGTTTTTTGTTTTGTTTTGTTTTGTTTTTTGTTTCTTGGGCCACACCCAGTGACGCTCAGGGGTTACTCCTGGCTTTGCACTCAGGAATCGCTCCTGGCTTGGGGGACCCTATGGGACGCTGGGGGGGTCGAACCACCGTCTGTCCTAGGCTAGCGTGTGCAAGGCAATTGCCCTACTGATTGTGCTACTGCCCCGGCCTCTCATACTTTTTTTTTAACTTTTATTTATTGATTGATTGCTTTTTGGGCCACATCCAGAGGCGCTCAGGGGTCAGTCCTGGCTCAGCACTCAGAAGTCACCCCTGACAGGCTGGGGGTCCATGTGGGCTGCCAGGAATCGAACTGGGCCCCTCCCGGGTCGGCCGCATGCAAGGCAAACAGCCGACCACGGTAACGTCTCTCCAGCCCAACAGTCCTGCTTCGGACGTGGCGTCTAAGCTCGCTTTCTTTCCAATCTCCGCAGCCAACGCGTCTCAACGTGATCAGGAACGACAACGACAGCTGGGACTACACCAAGCCGTACCTGAGCAGGCGAGGTAAGTCCCCCGCACTTACGCGTGAGCACGCACTTCCTAAGGCTGCCGATAAACCTCGAACCCGCAGGTAGATTCCTTTTTCCCGAGAGGAGCTAGTCGGTTCCGATGAGAACCCGGTGTGCGGTGAATGCCGCGCTGGAACACGGCCCGGTCCTTAGTGCCCCCTCCTGGCCCGCGCTGAGCTCTGTCCGTTAGTTCCGCGAGGCGCCCCCCAGGCAGGCACCCCGCAGTTCCAGGACTCGCACTCTCCAGGCATGTCCCCCTCTGGAGGGGAGGACAGCGACTCCGAGTGCCCCCTACCAACTTCAGACCCGCACACTGCTCCTCTCTGGGAAGGACTTGGCCCCACGCCGGACCAGGCAGGCAGAAGGCAGGACTGACCACACGGCAGGACTCCGCAGGCTGACTCTACACTTCCTCACGCACCACCACATCGGCACCAGCAGAGCCCTCTGAAAACGCAGACTCGCAACTCAGCTTGACTGCATTCTGCATGCAACATCACCCCCTCTTCCCGGCGGCACGCGCGCCAGGACACGCCGTGGCCGTTCATTCAAGTTGTCTGTGTCTCTCGGCCCGATGGCCCGGCAGCGCGCAGTGTTAGGACTTGAGACTTTCCTAGACTTGGCTAACTAAAGCTCCGATGTTGTCACATCTCAGACGAGCCCTTTCCTGTGCCGCTTTGCAGCCCAGATGCCAGTTGTCGATGGGCGACAGAAAGACCGGCCAAAGGCCACTTTCTCCTCAGGTCTTGGTGCAGCTGCTTGATATGAAAGGGCTAGAAAATATTAATAAATAAATCAAATGAAGGGGTTAGAAAGGTGCTGGCTCGCTGCACTCGACATTTTTCGCCCCCTCACCCCTGAATTGTGGACACTGAGCATAATGATATGAAAAAATGATGCATTTTATGTGAAAGATGATTGGGGGGGGGTCTGGTTTGATTTTTGTTAAGTGGGTATTTATATATTTATAAGTTGTCACTTTGTGTAAACCAAAGCCACCACTCATGTTCATTTGTGTAACTCGACACTTTGGCCTTTCCAATGAGGTGCAAGTTGCATGTCTGTTCCAGGTAGACCATGAGTCATAAATCTCAAGGTGCAGAGCCGAGTGAGAGGATAGAGGGGAAGGGCGCTTGTCCTGCACGCGACCTACCCAGGTTTGATCCCCGGCATCCCCGGAGGGTCCCCTGCGCACCTCCAGGTGTGACCCCAGACCAAAACAAACCAAAAAAAAAAAAATGAGATAAATCTGAAGATGAAAGCATTTGTTAAAAACGCGCTTTCACTTATAAATGCTGGATCTCTTGAGCATAGAAATCTGACTTTCAAAATCGCTCAACTGAGGGGCCGGAGAGATAGCGTGGAGGTAGGGCGTTTGCCTTGCATGCAGAAGGTCGGTGGTTCGAATCACGGCACCCCTATGATCCCCCGAGCCTGCCAGGAGCGATTTCTGAGCCTAGAGCCAGGAGGAACCCCTGAGCGCTGCCGGGTGTGACCCAAAAACCAAAAAAAAAAAAAAAAAAATTTGCTCAACTGACTGTGGCAATTCTGGAATAGAAATGAAAAATGTGCATCTTGTAAAAACAAGGGGGCTGCGGTATTGGCGACATCTTCCCTACGGTGTATAGTTTGAGTGACTTGTTGGAGACACCAAGATGAGGGAGTCTGTAAGCGTTTCGGGGAGGAGGGCATGCAGCCCGACTGACTCTCCTGGGCAGTGCAGGGTCCATAGCACAAAGCAGAGGTGGCAGAATGGCCCTGCAGTTCATGTATTTGGGACTCGGGGTGTGTGTTTGGCCCCTGTCTCAATTCTCAGGGAATCGCCTTGCCTTTTTGCATGGAGGTCGCACGCAGGTTTGTTTTGTAACGTAACTGGCTGACGCCCTCCTCCCCGTTTTTTAACCTCCTCACGGAAGTCTACCCAATGTAGGCTTGATCCGGTTGAATTCAGAGTTGGAATCACGAGGCCTTGGCACTCACACAAGAGGAAAAGTGGTTGATGAGAAACCTCTCGCTTCTGTCAAAGCGTGGCAGGCTATGGGACACTCAGGTGTTTTGTTGTTTTTTTCTGGAAGTTTAAGTAGGGTATTTTGGTTTGTTTATTAATAGCATTTGCTTTTTGAAAAGGTCTAAAGTTTAGAGAAAGCCTCCTGGGGTAGTTTTTATACAAGGATTGCAGTAGCAAAGCTTAGAAATAGGTAAGCTAGAGTTTGGAGCAGCAAAATGGAATTACGGAAAGGAAAGTAGAACTTGATGGTTGTTAAAAGTTTGCAAGGAGAAAGAATTCTTGTTTTCTTTTCTTTTTCTTTTTTTAACAGATATTTGGTAAGGCTAGCAGTTTATGTTTTAGTTTATGTCATCATTTCAGCTCATTAAGTTGCTACCGAGAAAGAACCCATTTATAAATACAAGGTCGATTTTAAACGGTCCTTTTCAGCTCAGATTACATATTAGCACAAAGAATTCTTAGCCTGGATTCCAGAAGCATGGATCCCTTCAGAAGCAGTAAGCAACACTTACGGTGTCAGTGCTGTGGGGCGGAGGGGGTCCATCCGCAGCTCCTCTCAGAGTTTTGCTGAGTCCATGAAGCGTTCCAAATCTCTATTTGGGCCTCCTGTGTTCCGTGTTTGACTCTTGGACACATCTGAATTGCATGTGACTTTGGAATAGATATTGCTTCCCTTAAGTGGTGAGCCCCGAGGGACTTGGCAGGCATCTACTTTGATATCTTCATTTTATGAGTGAAGGTGGTTTTCATGACTGCGGTAAAGCAGTGGTTAAGATGGAGTCACTAGATTCGTCATCTGTAGTGAGCTGTAACTGTCAAACTCTGCCGTTGTGTTCATGAGCCGCCGTCGTGGTGGTTCCTCGAGATGTCCTGACCAGAGCAAGGGGATTCAGTTTAGTATTGGTGGCATGTCGATAGGAATTCCAGCATAATGGACTAGTAGATGGTTCGGTTCCGGGTCGGTGAGCTGTAAACCCTCGGCCCTGGGGACCTACCTGGTCATGGAAGGAAGAGATGGGGGCGGTTTGCCTGGAGAAGAAATGACGGTGGGGATAGGCAGAGGGTCGGTCCTTGTGACGTAAGCAGGAGAGAAAGACAAAAAGTTGTGAGTCTGGATAAAGAATCTAGTTTTTGTGCCATCAGCATGCTATTCTCACGATTTAGGATTCACTGAAAATATGAAGGGAAAGCAGCGAATGCCCATCTGGGTGCCGCGCTTCTCAGGGCAGTCTGGAATGGATCCAGTGGCGGGTGGTGGGGGTGGGGGTGTCTCTCTGTGTACTGAGAACCTAGTTTCCGTCCAGCGCTAGGAGGACGGGGAGCAGGTCATCAGAGTCCTACGCCTCTTGGCGGAAGTGAAAACCTCAAGAGCATTTCTCATCTCCCATAAACCTCACTTGTTTGTCCGAGTGTCTTCTACGGTGTCCTTGGACCTGGGCCTCAGACATGCAAGGCAAGCGCTCTAGATCCCAAAGTCTCTCTCGTTGAATTCCCAGAGGTCAAAACGACAGTATGTAATCTTCAATACTCGACCAAAAATTTGGACATGATTTGATTATCTTTCTGAAGTAGAATCCAAAAATGTTTAAATTCTTTTTTTTTTTTTTTTCTAAACAAGTACCTTTTTTTACTGACGTTGATAAATTTGGGCAAATTGGCACGCCTTTTCTCGAAAGTGGAGTTGGAATCCAAAGAGAGTCAGTCCTCGAGCCAATAACGTAGCCCCCTTGTTTCCCCCCTCTCTCGGCCTACCTAAGCTGGGGGGCAGGCCTCAGAGCCCTGCCCGGTGATCGACCCATCGCGCCAGGTGACCCCGGGCCAGTGACGCGCGCGTTTCCAGCTCTCAATCTGGGGTTTGTAAATATGTGAATGCTCGTACAAATGCTCTGTGTTTACTGATTGTGAAACCATGTAATACAGGTTGTTGTTGGCTTATGCTGAACTTCTTGAAAGAAGCCCACTTTGAAAATGTGTTGCTGTTGAAGCTAATAGTATGACTCAGGTACTGTCTCTCCAAAGTACTGCATTAACGCTCGCTTTAAAGACATGTATTGGTAAAAAACAAAAACAAAAACAACACCCAAAGACTTCTGTACAGTGTCAAGCCCCCCTGGCATTGTGAACGCTCCCTTTCCGCAAAGTATCCCTCCTTTCCTTAAGTCCGAAAGTGTTTGTGTTTGCCACTTGCCAAAGAAAGATCTTTGCGAGTTAAGCGGAACCTGTTAGAAAGCACCTACCTAACCTTTCCGGTGTTTGCACTTAAGTCGGATACGAATGGCTGTTTAAAGTGAACCTGGAACCATCTTCCTTTTTACGAACTGTCACGGATGTTTGGAATGGGTGTTTCCCACGGGAGAGCTGCGAAGGGCTCGGGTCGCACCGTTAAAACCGTCTTTCTACTTTTGTGTCAGATAGAGGAAAGGGTCGCCAGAGACAAGCCATCCTGGGAGAGCATCCTTCTTCGTTTAGACACGATGGCTATGGTAAGTCTCTCCGGGCCGCGGAGGAGGGAGTCCCAGGGACTCCGAGCTTCCTTGCGCTTTGGTGACGCTCCGCACCCTCTTCTCTCCCCTCCCGCCCCCCGCTTGCCTGACTTGCCTGGATGGAATTAACCTCCCAAAATTCATTACTCAGGAGTTGTCCAAACCCTTTGTTTATTATAAAGTCTGTGTGGCAGATAAGTCGTTGATAAAGGAGAGCTCCCAGTTGCTCTTTGGACATTTTTGGCCGTTAGATTTTTAGTTTGGTTTGGCTTTGAATCATAGTTCTGGGCTGTTCTTTCAGAGGACCAAAGAGCATCGTTGCTTAGTCAGTGTGTTTTCTTGAATCCTAGCAACAATGGAAGTTTGCGTGATGAAGGCAGAGAGAGAGGGTGAGGTGACTGGAAAGGAGGCGTTTTTCTGGTTAGACCCTTAATTCTTTTCGTTCTGTAGTTGGTATTTTGGTCTTGGTTAAATCTGTACTCATTACTTCTTTTTTCAGAACTTGATAGTTTTGATGTTTTTATGTTGTTGAGTTACGTAGGATAATAATTTTCCCCCCGGAAAATAGAATCGGTTTCAGACTATGATTGTCCTTGTAAGTAAACATTGAGGATTGCTATTGACAGTCCTTTCACTGGTTCAAAATACTGTGTTCAAGATCTCAGGGCAGTTTATACGGCAGAGGAGGATAAAGCAGCCTCTGTCCCTCAGGACAATGAAGCACTGAGGAGCGAGTCTTGGGTCGCTCAGTGAGTGTGTTACTTGGTCGTTTGACGGAGAACAGGCAGTTGTCTGGGTGAGTTCTGAGCCAGCTGTCAGGGAACACCCAGGGGCCCACCATGCCCCTTCCCTTCCTGGAGAGCTTCGGAGGAAGGAGCCTGGCAGGTGGCGAGTTGAGTTGCGCCCTGGCAGCTGCTCATGGCTGAGACGGATCGGCTGCTCCAGGGCTCAGAGCACCCGGGAAAGGATGAGTGAAGGGCGAAGGGTACTGGCGGTGTTGACAGACTGTGTTCTCCGCATGGGTCGTCAAGGTGGCCTTGCTTGAAAAGAGGACATTGCATCTTGAAAAAAATGTTCTATTCCCTAGGAGAGCTTTGAAGCGTCAAATGGCTGTTGTGGAATTCTTTGTCAGTTTCTTGCCACACGTGTGTGTGTGTGTGTGTGTGTGTGTGTGTGTGTGTGTGTGTGTGTGTGTGTGTGTGTGTTCTGTGTGTGTGTGTTCTGTGTGTGCCACTGGGGGCAGCTGATTCTGTTTAGTCCCTTGAATCCTGTATGGTTCCCCAGGCCTTCCAGGAGCACAGAGCCAGGAGTCAGCCCCGAATGCTGCTGTGGCCCCAAAACAAGCAAACGCAAGCTAACGTGGGAGCCAGAGAGATAGTAGAGCGGAGGGGAGGGTGCTTGCCTTGCATGCAGCTGACTCGGGTTCAATCCCCAGCAATCCGTATTGCCCCCTGAGCACCTCCAGGCATGATTCCTGGAACTCAGAGCCAGGAGTATCCCCCGAACGCTGCCAGTGTGACCCCAAACAAACAAGAACTAGGAATGGTCAGCCTTCCGCCTGGGGGTGCGGACTGTAGGGTCATATTAATGCCCACAGGTTATGTTTGAATGTCACATATTTTGAGTTTTCCTCGGACTCATATCGAACGAGCCAATCAAGTTTTATCTTCCTGTTTTCGATCATTTTTCCAGGCTCCCACGGCCCATTGCTGCCTTTGCCCAGCCGCTACAGAATGGGCTCCCGAGATACCCCTGAACTTGTGGCGTACCCGCTGCCGCAGGCCTCTTCCTCGTACATGCACGGAGGGAACCCCTCGGGCTCCGTGGTGATGGTCAGCGGCCTGCATCCCTTGAAGATGAACTGCTCGAGGGTCTTCAACCTATTCTGCTTGTACGGAAATATTGAAAAGGTACATTGTGTCGGCCAGCGGTTCCTTTTTCCCTCTCCGTGCAGTGCTTGGGAGACGATATAGGGCGCCTGCCCGTGAGTAAACCCAGCTTGGCTGCGTGCAAAACAAATGCCCTTCCTGGTGTGCCATTGCACCGGCCCCTTCCGTTGATTTATTTTGCTGGGCTCTATAGCAGAAAGTGCTATAACAATGGGCAGGAGCGGTGGCACAAGCAGTAGGGCGTTTGCTTGGCACGTGCCAACCTAAGACAGACCTTGGTTCGATCCCTTGGCATCCCATAGGGTCCCCCAGGCCAGGAGCGATTTCTGAGCGCATAGCCAGGAGGACCCTTTAAGCGTCACTGGGTGTGGCCCCAAAACAAAAACAAACAAGAAAAGAAAATGCTGTAAAAAGCCCACTAACCCACTATTAGGGGTTGAAACAATAGTACCTCAGGGAGGGCCCTTTCTTTCCTCGTATGTGGCTGGCCTGGGTTCCCCATTTGGTTCCGGAGCACTGCTAGGAGTGACTCTTGAGTGCAGAGCTGGGAGTACGCCCTGAGCACTGCCAGGTGCGGCCCTAAAACCCAACAAAAGATTGAAGGGCCACAAATAAAAAGTGGCTTCGCCCACGTTGACTGTTGGGGCCAACTTGGCTGATCCGGCTGCTTAGCGAGGGCCCCCCCCGCCCGCCTCCCCCTCTCCGTGTTGTGTGTCTCCCTCTCGGCACTGGGTGCTCCGCCAGTCCGGCAGGACGGTCTTTCTTGGGTGGAGGCTCTTAGAACATACCAGAAGCGTGATGTTTGTCGGATGAAGACCTACGACGAGCCCCGCCAGATCCTGCCGCCACCTCTAGCTCCGAGAAGAGACGCGAGTCGCACCAGCAGTCAGGGTCGGCCGGTGCGGTCGGCCACGTTCACTCAGCCAGGCTGCCTCTGTCTGCAGGTGAAGTTCATGAAGACCATTCCCGGGACGGCGCTGGTGGAGATGGGCGACGAGTATGCCGTGGAAAGAGCCGTCGCGCACCTCAACAACGTCAAGTTGTTTGGGAAAAGGCTCAACGTCTGGTAATTCCCTCACGTGTGGGCTTCGCGTTGATGGCGAAGTTGCAGGAACTCTGAGCGTCAGCGCCACGAGGAACGAGTCGACGTTAATTCATCCAGTTGAATGTTGTGGCGCAGTGAGGTTATCTGGAATGAGCAGCCGTGGGGGTGCTGTCTTCAAATTAAGAGTAGTCTTAAAATTTTGCAGCTTGGGACCAGGGCCATAGAAGAGCTTAGCTTGCAGGCGACGGGCCCAGGTTCAGTTCTCACACCCTCGATCAGGGTCTCAAACTCAATTGACCTGGGGGCCGCAGGAGGCAAAGTCGGGGTGACCCTTGAGTGCAAAGTCAGTAGTAAGCCTTGAACATTGGGGGATGTGACCCAGACAACTAAAACAAAACAAAACAAAAGATTCCTCTAGGGCAGGGGCACAAAATGTTGTACGGGCCACGAGTTTGAGACCCCTGCCCTAGATGGTCCCTCAAGCTCACCACGATTAAGCCCTGAGGCCCTTCCCCTTATTAGATAACCTAGGTTTTGCTTATCTGTACCTCATTTTAAGTTTCTTGATAATGAATTATAAGGTTTTATTTAAATTTACCCAGTATGGGGCCAGAGTGGTGGCGCTAGAGGTAAGGCGTCTGCCTTGCAAGTGCTCAAGTGCTAGCCTAGGGTGGACCTTGGTCCGTGGTTCGATTCCCAGCATCTCGTTTGGTCCGCCCAAGCCAGGAACGATTTCTGAGCGCACAGCCTGAGCATCACCGGGTGTGGCCCAAAAAACGAAACAAACAAAATAATTCGAGCAAAACGTCTTAACGTTTTGAGACTCTCTGTGGCTTTTTGCTAACAGTCCGCACTTTGCTGTTCCGCCCTGTAGCGTGTCTAAGCAGCATTCGGTGGTTCCAAGTCAGATATTCGAACTGGAGGACGGGACGAGCAGCTACAAGGATTTCGCGATGAGCAAAAACAACCGCTTTACCAGCGCCGGCCAGGCGTCCAAGAACATCATCCAGCCACCCTCGTGTGTGCTGCACTATTACAACGTCCCCCTGTGCGTCACCGAAGAGACCTTCACCAAGGTAGGGCTGGAGGGCCAGACGTCTGCTGTACCTTGGCTTTGGGTCGGACGTTGGGATTTACTCGCTACCACTTACTCTTGTTTATTGTTTTCCATAGTTTTGGTTTCCCTTCTCCCTTGGTTCCTTTCCGTTGGCTGTGTTTCCACTTTGTGAGTTTGAATTAAAACGAAGATGTTTATTCTGCATGCAGGAAAAACATTTCAAGTACCATAACTTATGGTACTATTCCTGGTAGGATTTCATAGGCAAAAAAAAATTATTGTGTTCTGAACTGACGAAGCATTTAGAAGCGTTGGTTTTATTTAGGGACTGGAGAGATGGCACAGCGGAAAGGGTACTTATCTTTCAGGTGGCTGACCCATGTGTGACTCCCAGCGCCCCAGAAAGTCCCTTCATCCGCCAGGAGTGGTTCCTGAGTGCGGAGCCTGGAGTAACCCTGAGCACTGCTGGGTGTGGTCCAGAAAGCGAAGAGATAATGCATTGGCATTTTGAAGCTTAACTCTGTCTGTCCTGTGTATTAAGACAAGTCTGGCCATCTCCAAGCGTGTGATTTCGGTTACAATGCTGGAGTTTTATAGTTATGGGTTTATTAAACTATTACAATTTCATTTTGTTTTGGGGCCTTGCCTCGTGTGGTGTTGGGGGGCTGTTCCTGGCTTGTTGTTGGGGGGGGGCCTTCCTGCACTCGAGGACATCCAGCCCTCTCCTGTTTTTTGGGGGGTTTTTTGTTTTTTGTTTTTTGGCTCAGACCCGGCAGTGCTCAGGGGTTCCTCCTGGCTCTGCACTCAGAAATCGCTCCTGGCAGGCTCGGGGGACCACATGGGATGTTGGGATTCGAACCAATGACCTTCTGCATGCAAGGCAAACACCCCTCCTCTACACTATCTCTCCACCCCCCACCCACCCTTTTTGGGGCCCTCTCCAGTTCTTGACGGTCTCTGCTCTCGCTGGTTTCCTTCCCCGGATATATACCTAAGGAGAGCTGTGACCACCCACTCGTGCCCCACTCAAAACTTGAGCATGGCTGCGAGGGTCCTTTCCCCGACGAGGCGGGGTTCTAACGGGCTTTGACGTCTCTCTGGCAGTTGTGCAACGACCACGAGGTTCTCACCTTCATCAAGTACAAGGTGTTCGACGTGAAACGTAAGTGGGCTCGCTCTCGTGGGAATGTCTGTTGCCTGGGTAATTGATCCAAGCGCAGCTAATAACCGGCTTCTCTTTGCTTCAGCTTCTGCCAAGACACTCTCTGGGCTCCTGGAGTGGGAATGCAAGACCGATGCGGTGGAGGCCCTGACGGCGCTTAATCACTACCAGATACGGGTTCCGAGTAAGTCAGGCGGGCCCCACCTGGGTTTGGGTCTGAATCCAGAAAAGCACGAAGGGAGGAGGCAGATAGTCTTACCGCCAGCCTAATGTTGTTGGGGTTTTTAAAAATTGTATTGACTGGGCCGGAGAAATAGCACAGCGGTGTTTGCCTTGCAAGCAGCCGATCCAGGACCAAAGGTGGTTGGTTCGAATCCCGGTGTCCCATATGGTCCCCCGTGCCTGCCAGGAGTTATTTCTGAGCAGACAGCCAGGAGGAACCCCTGAGCAACGCCGGGTGTGGCCCAAAAACAAAACAACAAAAAATTGTATTGATTGATTGGGGCCGGTGAGGTGGCGCTCGAGGTAAGGTGTCTGCCTTGCCAGCGCTAGCCTAGGATGGACCGCAGTTTGATCCCCCGGCAGCCCACATGGTCCCCCAAGCCAGGAGCAACTTCTGAGCGAAAAGCCAGGAGTAACCCCTGAGCATCACTGGGTGTGGCCCAAAAAGAAAACAAAACAAAACAAAATTTTATTGATTGATGGATTGGTGTTTGGACCACACTCAGCGATGCACTCAGGAATTGAATCGTGACCCTCCCGGGTCGGCCGAATGCAGGGCAAACGCCCTGCTGCTGTGCTATCTCTCCGGCCCCTGGCCTAATGTTTGTATTAATAATCTCTGCCACCTGAGGAGCATGCTTCAAGTAGCAACAAACCTCAGGGTTTGTTGACTGCAAATAGTGTGGAGGTTTTGGCCAGGTCCCAGTGACGCTATGGTCTGGTCTGCAATCTGTCAGTCAGTCAGTCAGTCAGGTCTGACTGGGCCAGGAAATCCGAGCCCATTCTCGGTGGTGTCTGCAGCCTGATGAAGCCGTCCTGGGTATTTTCCTTTCTCTGTCTTCTCTTTTCGGAAAGAAAAGAGAGTTCTCCTGTGAGGTCGCAGGCACCAGCTTCCTTGGGCACATTGCCAGGCAACTTCCGGTGGGCCCCACGAGGAATCGGGGCCCGTGGAGATGGCATCGGAAGTGGCGTATGAGCAACTTGTCGGTAGAGTTGAGGGAGAACAGAATTATGGAGTTTTTGGTCAGTTTTTGAAAGGCCGCCCCTGGTGGTGCTCAGGGGCTACTCAACGCTTCTGCACTCAGGAGTCACTCCTGGTGGCTTCGGTTCACCAGATGGGGTGCTGGGGCTTGAACCTAGGTTGGCTGCATGCAAAGCAAACACCCTATCGCGGCACTTGGCTTTCAGCCCCAACATCAGCCATCAGGAGAGCACAAACGTCCTTTTGGTCGGGGCAGGGCCCTCCCTGTGGTGCTGTCCTGGGCCTCTGAGCTGGGTCGCCGCTGTCTGCTCTCAGAGCCAAGGAAACGGAACCAGGACAGTGACAGCGAAGGTGCAGGTGCCTCTCCATGGGTCTTCCTATTCCAGTTTCTCTTCCTGCTTTTGGGGCCACACCTTGCTGTGCTCAGGGCGTACTCCTGATTTGGTGCTCAGGGGATATGTGGTGCTGGGGATAAAGTCCTTGAAGGTGGGCATTTTTGAATGCTCTACCTTGAAAATATTGATATATACCGTATTTGCCAGCGTATAAGACGACCCCTTAATTTTACAGTTAAAACATAGGTCTAGGCCTCTATTCGCTGTATCAGACAGAACGTTTGAGCCAATCCCAACAAGCAAAGGTTCAAAGGTTCTACTGTCATAGACTTCCTCTCTGACTCTGGCCAAGCTGAGCAGGCTTTTGACAGTGTAGATTCGGGTCTAGAACATTGTAATTTGCATGCATCAAAAGCCTGCTTGGATTGGCTGAGTCAGAGAGGCAGTCCGAGCAGCCTGGCAGTGATTGGTGCAGGATCGAGTTGGGAAATTCGTTTTGTGGCAATATTCAGACAATTTTCGTTTAGCGGCATATTGAAACATTTTTTGGGATATACTTGGCGTCTAAGATGACCCCCGATTTTCGGTTGACTTTTTTTTGTTTGAAAAGTTGTCTTATACGCCAGAAAAATATGGTATATCTTTTTAATTTACACTTTTTTTTGCACGTGTATGTGTGGTTTTTGGGTCACACCCGGCAGCGCTCAGTGGTTATTCCTGGCTCCATGCTCAGAAATCGCTCCTGGCAGGCACGGGGGACCATATGGGACGCCGGGATTCGAACTGATGACCTTCTGCATGAAAGGCATATGCCTTACCTCCATGCTATCTCTTCGGCCCCCACTTTATTTATTTAAAATTATTTAAAATTTAAACTTATTTATTTATTTATTTAAAATCTCCCTAGGGAAAAGTTTAAAAATTTTTGTTTTAAATACCGGAATTCTGGTGTACAGAATTTCAGGGGTACATTTTTTTTTTGTTTTGTTTTGTTTTTTTGGGCCACACCCGGTAACTCCCAGGGGTTACTCCTGGCTATGCGCTCAGAAGTCGCTCCTGGCTTGGGGGACCATATGGGACGCCGGGGTATTGAACCGAGGTCCGTCCAAGGCTAGTACAAGCAAGGCAGGCACCTTACCTCTAGTAACACCACCCGGCCCCATTCAGGGGTACATTTCTTTTTTTTTTTTTTTTTTTTTTTTGGTTTTTGGGCCACACCCTGTGACGCTCAGGGGTTACTCCTGGCTATGTGCTCAGAAGTTGCTCCTGGCTTGGGGGACCATATGGGACACCGGGGGATCGAACCGCGGTCCGTCCAAGGCTAGCGCAGGCAAGGCAGGCACCTTACCTTTAGCGCCACCGCCCGGCCCCAGGGGTACATTTCTAAACCCAAAGGGCTTAGAGTGCATGGGAAGTCCAGCTTCGATCCTTATACCCATCTCATGGTCCCCTCAACTGCCTGGAAGTTACCTCTGAACCCTGTGCAGGAACTAACCTGTGAGCACACCCCCATCAGTTTCCAGTCTATAGATAATAGAATTGTGCGTGCGTTCGCATTCTTGTTTGGGCCACACCTGGCGGTGATGCCCAGGGTTTACTCCTGTGTCCACATTCAGGAATCTCCCCTGGTAGGCTCGGGGATCTTTGGGATGCCAGGGATCGAACCAGGGTCGGCCATGCTCACGGCAAACGCCCTCCCCGCTGTGCTATCACTCCAGCCCCTCTTGTGATTTCTATATACGATCAGTTAATGTGTTATTTCTGCCTGGCCTGAAAATTTAAGTACATACATACATACAGTGGAAGTTGTGGTCTTTTTTGGTTTGGGGGCCACACCCAGCAGCACTTGGGTTACTCCTGGCTCTGAGCTCAAATCCCACCTGGCAGGCTTGGGGGGACCATATGGGATGCTGGCACTCCGGGGTTGCTCCTGGCTCAGCGCTCAGGAATCCCTCCTGGCAGGCTTGGGGAACGAACCATAAGGGATGCTGGGCATTGAACCCAGCTTGACTGCATGCAAGGCAAATGCCCTCCCACTGTGCTATCGCTTCAGCCCCCTAAGTGAAGTACTTTTGTGAATAATACCCCACACTTTTTGTTTGTTTGTTTGTTTTAGTCATTTCAGAATTTGTGTGTCCTGTGGGCTGATAAGAGATTGTGGATTTGTTTTGTTTTGGGGTCACACCTACTGTGCTCGGGTTATTCCTGGCTCTGCATTCAGGAATTACTCCTGGTAGAGCTTGGTGGGCCATAGAGGGTGCTGGGGATTAAACCCAGGCCAGCTGTGTGCTAAGCCAGCACCCTGCCCACTGTGCTATCCTCTAGCCCCGCTGATCAGAGACCTTACAAAAGTTCTGCTAGAAGTTTTTAACTCATAACCTTCATCTACATTCATTCTTGTCCCACTTCCCAAGCTGTATTTGAATCAGCTTTTTGTTTCTTTCGTTTTTTGGGGGCCACACTCAGTGACGCTCAGCAGTTGCTCCTGGTTATGCGCTCAGAAATCGCCCCTGGGGGCTGGAGAGATAGCATGGAGGTAAGCCATTTGCCTTTCATGCAGGAGGTCATCTGTTTGTCTCATATGGTCTCATATGGTCCCGTCCCCGTCCCCCGTCCCCGTCCCCCCCCATGCCTGCCAGGAGCAATTTCTGAGCCTGGAGCCAGGAATAACCCCTGAGCACAGCCAGGGTGACCCAAAAACCACACACACACACACACACACACACACAAAAATTGCCCCTGGTTCAGGGGACCATATGGAACCCTGGGGGATTGAACTGCGGTCTGTCCTACGCTAGCCTTACACCCTGCACTGCCACTCTGGCCCTGAATAGACTTTTCTACAGGAATCGCAGTATTTTTCCTGCGAGCTTTCTGATGGAAAAAGATCTAGATACTATTTACCTCTTTGTGATAACCTAATAAAAGCTATTGTAAGTGTCTGATGGGGCTGGAACGAGTGTCCAGTGATGGGGTGCTTGCTTTGGAAGTCGCCAACCAGATTGGATTCCTTAGAGTCCCATAAGAGAACTGCCGGGTGTTGCCCCAAAACAAACTACATCTATATCTACATATTTCTATAGATGGATTTATTTATTTATAGATGTATAAAAAATATATATATACATACTGCCTGGTGCTGTCCCAGAACAAACTATATATATATCTATATATATTGATAGATACACACACACACACACACACCACACACACACACACACACATAAGAAACATAGCAGTGAACCAAGCACCTATGTTTGTAAAACTCACCTGCCAGCATGGTGCTGGAGCACGTGAGCAACGCAGATTTAGTCCCTGGCACAACCTGGGGTTCTCCAAGCCCCGTCAGGAGGGACCCCTGAGTGTGGGTGGAGTCAGGACTGAACTCTGAGTGCCTGAGCGAGAGTCTAGCAGGCAGGGCGCCAGCCTTGCAGGCAGCTATCCTTGGGCTCTCCCCAGACTCCGCCAGCTGGTCTGTGACCCCAAAACAAAATGCAAAGACTTTCTTGCTAGCGGTTATAAAAAGTCGTCTTGTTTATGTAGACATTTTTCTCCTCTGGGGCTCTGGAGAGACAGTATGGGGTAGGGTGTTTGCCTTGTATGTGGCCGACCCAGGTTCAGTCTGTCCCCAGCACCTCAGATGGCCCCTGATGACCATCGGCAGCAATTTCTGAGTACAGATCCTGGCATAATTCCTTCCTGTTTCCAGTTTCCCCCCTCTTTTTTGAGGCAGTACTTAGGGGTTATTCCTGGCTCTGCACTCAGAAATCACTCCTGGCAGGCTCAGGGGACCATATGGGATCCCGGGAATCGAACCCAGGTTTGTCCCGGGCTGTGCTATCTCACAGTCCTAACTCCCTCTTTTTTTTCTTTTTTTTTTTTTTGACCAATTTTATATATGGATAGTTTGACTAACAGCTGCTTTGTTTTTTACACTTTTGCAGATGGTTCCAATCCGTACACGTTGAAACTTTGCTTTTCTACGTCATCCCATTTATAAGAAGAGGCGAGAAGAGCATGTTAGAATTTATGATCACTCTACTCTACTCTACTCTACTCTAGTTTTAAAGCTCTACTTCATTTTAAAAGAAGCCTAAAATGGTCGATCTGAGGTTGCCTTGCTTACTTTGATTTGAATATTCTGTTCTGTAATAAACATATTTTGCCTTAGGTAAGTTTGTCGTCAGCTTACACAGAGTCGTTTTCACTTAGACTAGAACGCCATCCCCGCGGTAGGCTCTCTACACGACTTCCCTGTAGATGACAGATCTGTATGATTTCTAATCTTGCGCTTTCCCTTCCACGCTGAAAATAGATTTGCATTCTCGACGCTACTTATCTGCAAGTATTTTTCCACTGTGTATGAGAGGAATGCAGGGGACAGTGTCGCATCTGAGTATTCCAGAATTCCTACTACACATTTAGACGTCGTGCTGATGCTGCAGCTATCCGTAGTAAACAGAACACCTTGTATTTATTGTTTTAACTGAGTTTGAGAATGACTGCACAGCTGGGATTTGAACTACTACAGATGTCGCCGATTCTATATTTCTGAAAGGCTGACACGGGTTCGCGTCCACGGTCCGCACTCAGACGTCTTTAAGCGGGTGGTTTTCTTAATTTTGTCATGTTGCGTTTGTACCCGCGTACCTTTGTTTCTATTTCCAGTTCAAAGATTTTATAAAGTGTCGACGGTTGGCTAATGTGTTCCTCTTCAGTTGTCGCATGTGATTTGATTTTGAAAAAAACGTGCTTGGTATCTGGCACTAAGTCAAGAAGCTACTGGTACAATTTCGCTTCTACATGATCTTGAGGTCCGTGACCGACGTTTAGGGAGTTCGCGAATTCCTTGAAATTGTAGAAATTGTAGAACTCGGGGTACTTGCCTTTTTTTTACTCTGGAATCCATCAGTAATATATGTATTTTTCTATATGGTGCAAGGTATAAGTATCTAATTTTATTTTTATCCCAAACAGATAGCTATTTGTTTCAACACCATTTATTAAACTTTCTTTCTCCCACTTGATGTGTTTTGGTTTTTTTCCTGTTTTGGGGGGAAGGCATACATCTCCTACATGGGCAAGGAAGTTGGTGGAAGGACTAAATAGGCTGCTACAAGATCGGAGCTTGGGGCCAGAGAGACGGGACGAGGGTGGAGGGCGAGGCCTTGATCTCGGGCACCTCCTGGTCTCCTGAGCCCAGAGCCAGGGGTGAGCTCTGAACACTGCTTGATGATATGGCCCCCATTATATTCAGGGGCAGGGAGACTAACTTAGAAATAAGCTTTTTGAAAGGGGGCCGAAGGGATAGCGCAGCGGTAGGGCGTTTGCCTTGTAAGCAGCCAATCCAGGACGGACGGGGGCTCGAATCCCGGCACCCCATATGGTCCCCTGTGCCTGCCAGGACCATATGGGATGCCGGGGATCAAACACAGGTCCCTCCTGCGTCAACCGCATGCAAGGCAAATGCCCTACCGCTGTGTTACTGCTCTGGCCTTTGTAGAAGTGACACAGGGGCTGACGTTAACTGTGGACGAATAGAAAACTCAGAAGCTGAGCGTGTTAGCATTGATTGCCCTTGGGTTTTGGCCTAGGAAGGCCTGTGGGCCATTAGCTCAGCTGCCGATGATGCATTGGGGTGGGCTGTTGGGCTCCCGGGTCAGCCCCTGGGGTTGACTGGCCAGAACCCACTTTCTTTAGCCTTAGCAGCAGCAAACATCTCCCTCTCACCACGTTGATTTGAGAGTGGAAAAGAAAACTCCTAGCTGTAGAGCAAATTCTTGACTGACTAAACTCTCCACTTTTTTCTTTTTGGGTCCCACCCGGCAGCGCTCAGGGGTCACTCCTGGCTCTACACTCAGAAATCGCTCCTGGCAGGCTCGGGGTGGGGGGACCATATGGTATGCCTGGATTTGAACCACTGTCCTGCATGCAAGGCAAACACCCTGCCTCCATGCTAGCTCTCCGGCCCCTTAAACTCTCCACTTTCTTGCCAAGAACATGAGCAGCTCACCTGAGACTAGCCAGCTGGATTGGATTATGTATTTAGTCTTTTCTAGAGTCAGAGTAAATCAGAGAGATTAATTGAAAGAGGATAAGAACGCAGGGGCAGGGCCTGAGCTCTGTGGTTACACTTTGGGGTGCAGGAGGCTCGGCCTGGTCCCCAGCATCGGAGAAATGCCAGAGAGGAGTTTGCTTCTGAGTTCTTTGTGCCAAGACCACCCCGCCGTGCCCTGAGGCCTCCCCTCCCATACAGCCTGGGGACCCCCCCCCACCCATATGGGACGCCGGGATTTGAACCACAGACCTTCTGCATGAAAGGCAAACGCCTTACCTCCATGCTGTCTCTCCAGCCCCAAGCTTGGTGCTTTGAGCCAAGTGCCTGGTTCCCTCTTTTTCTTCCCTTCCTTTTTCATCCGAGAAAAGCCTTACAGGGGAGTAGTTAGGGCAATGAGAGACCAGAAAAGAAACCAGTCAATAGTCAACAACGAACGTGTTTGGTGGTTTGGGGCCTTAAAATGATAGTTTCGGAAGGCAATGGAGCAGAAAAATCATTGGGATGGTAATGTCTTTTTTTTTTTTTTTTTTTTTTTTGCTTTGGGTGGTGCTCAGGGGTTACTCCTGGCTATGCGCTCAGAAATTGCTCCTGACTTGGGGGAACAGATGGGATGCCAGGGAACAAGCCAAGGTCGGTCCTGGATGGGCTGTGTGCAAGGCAAATGCCCCACCTCTGTGCTGTCGCTCTGGCCCTGAGCTGGGTTAATGTCTTAACCCAGTAACTCAGACATTTAGAAAAGAGGAGAATGTAGGGTGCTGGCCTTGCATGTGGCCTTCCTGGGTGTAATCCCCACACCCCGTATGGTTCCCTGAGCATCCCTGAGTGCAGAGCCAGCAGTGAGATCCTGAGCAAGGCCAGCCAGGTGAGGCCCAAGAACAAAAACCCAGAGAGAAGCGGGGTGGCATAAAAACATTGAAAAAGAAAATAACTTGGGGGCCCGGAGAGATAGCACAGCGGCGTTTGCCTTGCAAGCAGGAGATCCAGGACCAAAGGTGGTTGGTTTGAATCCCGGTGTCCCTCCCATATAGTCCCCCGTGCCTGCCAGGAGCTATTTCTGAGCAGACAGCCAGGAATAACCCCTGAGCAAAGCCGGGTGTGGCCCAAAAACAAAACAAAACAAAAAAAAAAAAACAAACAAAAAAAAAAAAGAAAGAAAAAATAACTTGGGACTGGAGAGATAGCACAGTGGTAGGGCGTTTGCCTTGCACGCCGCTGACCCAGGACAGACCCAGATTCGATACCCGGCATCCCATAGGGTCCCCCAAGCCTGCCAGGAATGAATTCTGAGTGCAGAGTCAGGAGAAACCCCTGAGCACCACTGGTAAGACCAAAAACAAAACAAAACAACTTAAAAAACACCCTCCTCTTCCTCCCCAGTACTGCACATAGCTTCTTGCATGTCTCGAATCATTCGAACCTGTGCAGACTGCTAGGAAACACGGTGAGGGCCGCCCCCGCGCTCCCCTCCTTTCACAGAACCCCAAGCAGCTGCACCCAGGCTGGGCAGAACCACCTGCTCCCAGGCTCAGCCTTCTAGAAGGAGCAGCTGGGCGTCTACGGCCGGAACAGCTGCCTAGGTCCAGGCCAGGCCGTGAGAAACGGAAGGAAGGGCGTCTGCGTTTGCTCTGGCTGCCCCGGCTGTCTTCGGGGTCACGGGTTCCCTGGTGCGTGGCTGCCACTTGAGCCTGGTGCTTTGTGCCCAACGCTCACTGGGGGCAGGCAGAGCAGGCCACAGGGTAGGTAGGCTGAGGCAGGGGCTCTGGCATTGTCACCTGGGAAGAGTTCCCTCAACCCACACCCCGGTCCCGCGTCTCCAGGGCACCAGAGGATGAGCCCCCTCTGATGGTCACCCTCCAGAACGGGTAGGTGAGGGAGCCGGAGCAAGGAGGGCACCCTCTTACGCACAGTTCACCCGGAGTTTGTCCCAGTCTCCCAGATGGTCCCCCAGCATGCTAGGCATGACCCTCGGCTGTGACCATAAAACTAGACAAAAAGGGGCCGAGAGATAGCACAGCAGTAGGGCGTTTGCCCTACTGGGACTGAAGGTTTGAGTCCCGGCATCCCGTATGATCCCCTGAGCCTGCCAGGAGCGATTTCTGAGTGCAGAGCCAGGAGGAACCCCTGAATGATGCTGAGTGTGGCCTCAAAACAACCACCACCACAAAGAAAAACCCAGAAAAAGAAACAACAAACCCCCAACTAAAGGAAAAGAATGGGGAAGGGAAGGTTCGACCTCAACATCTCCTAGGGCCCTCCGAGCCTGCCAGGAGTGATTCCTGAGCACGGAGCCAGGAGAAACACTTGAGCGCCGCTGAGTGTGGCCCCGGTTGTGACCTCAAAACCAAGGGACAAGCAATGGGGAAGTCCTCCCAGGGTTGCCTCTGCAGGGCGTTTTAACAGGTTTTTTCCCCAAACTGCCCCCACGTGGGGCTGGACAGATGGGAGTCCGTCACCGTCACCTTGGCAAGCTTCAAGCTTTGCGGCATCAGCGCCATTTCCCTTCAAATCCTTTGTTTCTGGGGCTGGGAAGGTGGCGCTAGAGGTAAGGTGTCTGCCTTACAAGCGCTAGCCAAGGAACGGACCGCGGTTCGATCCCCCGGCGTCCCATAGGGTCCCCCCAAGCCAGGGGCGATTTCTGAGCACATAGCCAGGAGTAACCCCTGAGCGTCAAACGGGTGTGGCCCAAAAACCAAAAAAAAAAAAAAAAAAAATCCTTTGTTTCTGCTGGGGCTTCTCAGTGGGCCAGTAGTGGCACTGCACTGGTTCTGGACCCGAGTGGGCCCAGCCGAAGCAGGCGGGGAGAAGGGGAGAGCACTCTGGGAAGATGCACCCCAAGACGGGGTTTGCAGGTGCCTCTGCCGCTAGCCCCGAAGCTGCAGCAAGCCACGGGCGTATCAGAACACCTGGCAGGGAGGGTGACCTTGCACAGGGGCGAGGCTTCTCGGGGTCGCTTCAGACTCCGGGTTCAGGGCTCCCCGGAAAGAGAACCCTCTCCTTGGGAAGATGCAGCCTCATTTTACCATCCTAGCTCCTCTTTAGGACAAAGACCCAAGGCAGCAGGAGGGCTTCCTAGAGGCGCTGGACCTGCCCTCCTCTCCCCGCCCCAGGCATCCGGTGCACCCCATACCTCCAGGCCTGCCAGCAGAGGGTGCTCCAGGGCAGCGGCGGCTGGACAGGTTCGTGGAGGGGGTGGGAGACTGTACCTCCTTCCCTAAATACAATTCAGAAGGGGGCTGGACAGGTTCGTGGAGGGGGGTGGGAGACTGTACCTCCTTCCCTAAATACAATTCAGAAGGGGGCTGGACAGGTTCGTGGAGGGGGTGGGAGACTGTACCTCCTTCCCTAAATACAATTCAGAAGGGGGCTGGGCTGTGGGGGCGCTGGGCAGACCTGCCACTGGGTTGGACGCCAAGTCAACAGCCCCTCGGAATTCCTGGGGCTAAAATTTCATTCTGGGCAGGCCAGCGGCTCGCTCCTTCCTCCTGGGTGGGCACCGGAGGGGGTAAGTTCTGGGCGCCCCAGGGGGGATCCTGGTGTGTAGATGCCTCCAAACACACCCCTAGGAAGGAGGTCTGGGGCGTTTGCTGAGCTGGACACTAGGAAGGGTGGATGGGGAGGAGGCTTGTGTGTGAGACAAACAGACAGACAGAGAGGAGGGAGGGAGAGAGAGAGAGAGAGAGAGAGAGAGAGAGAGAGAGAGAGAGAGAGAGAGGGAGAGAGAGAGATCCCAACACGTAGACACCCCGATATTTCAGCGGAGCTCAGAGGTGCAGCACAAGTGATGAGGCCAGAGCCTTTAGACTAACAGCCCTGGAGTCAGGAGCCGGGAGGAGTTCGGGGTACAGCAGGAACTCCAGCGTCCAGGTGGCCCCAGAACACCCTGACACACATGTGGGGGGTGGAGGGTGCAGAGCCCCAGCTGAATGGGGGGTCACAGGCACTGAGTGAGGTGTGGATGGTGGAAGGGGCCGGATACCAAGGGGTTTGCGGGCCCGCATAGGACATGCAATTGTCACGTTTTATGGCTCTGTCCTGTTCATTCGCTGTTACAGGTGGTGCTCCTGGGGACCCAGGGCAGTGCTCCCACTCTTTTGGGTGTGCAGCAGGGGCTGAGGGACGGGCAGGGCGCAGAACCGGGGAGAAGGGTGACAGATGGGTCCCCGTTTCTTGCAGAAGTGCTTTCAGGAGGCGCCTCTTGGCCCCCAATAAAAGTTTGAGGAGGGAAGATGCCAAGGGATGGAGAAAGAGGGCATGGCGGGGAGGGCAGGGCTTTGCTCCAACTGGCCTGAGTTCTGTCCCTGGCATTCCTTAGGGTCCCCTGAGCCCCGCCAGGCGTGATCCCTCAGTGCAGACCCAGGGGTCATCCCTGAGCACTGCTGGGTGTGGCCCCCGAGAGAAAAGTGCTAGATAGGTGCTTCCATCTTTCTCCGAGGGGTTTGCAGCAGGAGGGATGATCCCCAGGAATAGGATCCCCTGCAGCATTGAAACAGGCTGAGTGAGGAGGGTACCGGGTACCGGGTACCTCACGCTCTGTGAGCTGAGAGCCTGCCCCGTTCGACCTGGCCGCCCTGGGCTCCTGAGACACAGCTCTGGGCATCTGCTGTGACTGCTTACTCTGGAGCAAATCTCGCACCCAGCCGGTGGCACCGTCCCCCTCAGCCTCCTCTCCTCCCGCCACAGCCGCCCCAGCTCTGCCCAAACCGGAGGCAGGTCGAAGCTTGTCTGGGGGGGCACCGTGCCCTCCTGGCAGCAGACCTGGGCCCGACTCCATGACTTAGGGGGCCTTTGCTTCTGGGATGCTGACCACACGCAGGAGGAAGGCCGGGACTGTGGGTGGTGGCCCACAGCTCTGTTGCCCAGCAGCCCCTCCTGCACCCTCTACGCCCAGCCCTGCGCTGTCCGAGCCTGGGACCTCCGCAGCCCCCAGCCCCTGACCTTGGCCCCCAGCGTCAGAGGAGGAGGCGCGGATGAGCACCCAAACAAGCAGAAACCCGATCGGGCCTGGCTGGGACATGGCTATTTATAGCCCATCTATTTCCATGCGCTCCAAACCCCGTGTCAGTGTCCCGGCCTGGAACCCCCTGCTGCTGCGGGTGCAGGACCCCCAAACCTCCCCCATTCCCACTGTGGGTTCCTGCGGGACTGCAGTCTCTGAGGGGAGGACTTCAGGGTGCCCAGCTGGCCCCACATGAAGCTGGAAACTGGGCCTTGCTCAGCACCTGACTAGTGGAACCATAAAGTGGCAGGCAAGAACCCCAGACCCAGCCTCCTCGGCCCCTGTAACAGCAGAACATCCAGAAGTATGTTCTGAAACATACGGGAGGTCCCAGCATCCAATTCAGGGCCTCGTCACTCAATCCTCACAAGTAATTTGGCCACCAACCGCCTCCCACACCACCTCCTTTTTTATGTTTCTGTTTTATTTTATATTTTTACCCAAAGAAACTCAACAGCCTGCAGTTGAGAATTGTTCTTTGCGTCCGTCCGGAAGATACACGAAAAAATATGCTTTTAAATTCCCGTCAAAACAAAGTGGATGGGCAGAGAGAGAGCACAGCAGGGATGTAGTGTGCCCCCGAGCCTGCCGGGAGTGATTCCTGAGCACAGAGCCAGGAGTAAACCCTGCGTACCACTGTGGGTGTGACCCCATAAAAACCCAAAATATATAAAAACAAGGGGGGGCTTTGTAAGGTATAGGGGGGCACTAGCTGTTACTTCGCCGTACTCGTCACAGACATGCATGTTTTTGCTTTCCTTCTAGGTTTTCTTTTGTCTGTTTTGGGGTCACACCTGGTGGTGCTCAAGGACAGGGGGGGTTTCGGATTCTGTCGAGGTAGCAGTGGGCCTGGGCTCTCTTCATGGTCTGTGGCTCTCCCTGGTCTGCGGGGCTGGAGTCTCACTTCTCTCCCGCACGCTACTCACGCCCAGCTCCCCAAAACCTGCCCCTCCTGCTCCTTCTTGTCCTCCCTCAGTGCCTAGGGTACAGACTACTACTCCTGTGGCCTGGCCCTGCCATCTCAGGGTTCTGTGCTCCTCAGGGGCTCCTCCTTATTGTTTTAGTTTTGGGGTCTCACTCAGGGGTTCTTCCTGGCTCTGCGCTGAGAAATCACTCCCGGTAGGCTCAGGGGACCCTATGGGATGTTGGGGATCAAACCCTGGTCAGCCACGCACAAGGCAAATGCCCTCCCCGCTGTGCTACGGCCTGGCCTCGTGATGAAACCCTCCCTGGCTCCACCCTCTGTCCCTGCAAGCCTGGGAACTTATAAAGGGAGCCTGGACTCTCATTCTCAGCCTGACTGGCCCCTGCTGACCTCTCTGGACCTCACAACACCCCCCCCCCAACCTGTTCGCCAGCCCCCAGCCCCTCCATGCCCTTCTGGCTTTGGGCTGCCACGAGTAAGTTTTGAGGTGGGGTGCAGAGCGTCACCCACATTTCCCCCACTGCTCTCCGCACTTGCCAAAATAGACACCAAGCGCACTGTGGGGTCCCAGGGGCCTGGCGCTGCGCCTTAGATCGGTCCAGTCTCCCGGAACTTGGAGCAGGAGTTTGCAGACTGGATGGGTGCTTGGCTCCTAGAGGGACCCAGTGTCAGCTGTATGGGTGGGGGGCGGCGCTCAGGGACGAGGTACCCACAGGAGCTGGCGGCTTCTGGCTGAGACCCAGTTCAGCGGGACGCACCCCCTGGGCTCCCGGCTAATTTGGGTCTGGACCAAAATAGTCCCTGACAACGCTGGCTGAGTTCAAATTGGGAAAGTGTTGAACTGGAACAGCCAGAGGCTTGGCTGCAGGTGACAGCTCGGAGCAAAGCTTCCTTGCACGCAGACGACCTGGGACGACCCGGGTTTGATCCCCAGCATAGCATAGTGGGGAGAGGGTTTGCCTTGCACGCGGCAGACCGGGGTTCAATCCCCAGCATCCCGTAGGGTCCCCTGAGCCTCCCAGGAGAGATTCCTTAGAGCAGAACCAAAGGAATCCTTGAGTGCCTCTGATGTGTGCTTCGGTATGTGTTTGAGGTGCCAGCCCCCTCCCCCAAAACTCAGAATAGCAGGGCATGACCTTGGGGGAAAAAAGTCACCGAGCACCCACTGTGCAGAGATGAATCCCCACCCCGTGACAGGCAGGGTAGGGCGCTGAGGGTTCATAGCTTACCCTGAACCCTGCACTACACCCCCAAGGTGGGATCCAGAGCAGGGCCCCTCTATTGTACTACCCCCTGCCCATCACTTCCTCTTGGCCATCTGGCAGTGGCCGTGACTGGGCTGTGTCCAGGCCCCTTGGGGCCACCCTGGGGTGGGTGAAGATGCCACCCAACAGGTTTGATCTGCTTCCAGGTTCACGGGCCGCCTGGCACCGCTGGTTTCCTCTGTCTGACCCGTTGCTGTCATTCCCGCAGGCAGGGCACACTGGGTCACGCCAGGGAGCTTTGCGATGCCAGCAGCTGGGGTGGGGGCCCAGGCCTCGAGCAAGCTTGCCCGGCATGCGTCCCACCTCCCTGCGATCTCCTGTCCCCTCCGAGCCCCTGAAGGTTCCCGTCCCCCCTTCCCCGAGCTTGGGGAGGCTGGGGAGTTTGAGGAGCTGCTGAGGCGAGTCTTGGGATTTTGCTGAGTGTCCGGTTTTCTCTGCCCAAATCCAGACTTGTAATTAGCTGCGAGGAAAGAGCTCATTGGTGTCTAGCACGGTGTGGGTGGCACAATGGTGCCAGGGCAGAGGAAAAGGGGGGTAGAGTGGCCTCTGGGGTCAGAGAGGCTGCAGAAGAGGGGTGACCCCTGAGCACAGAGAGGTGACTTCACATCCACTATCTCCTTGTGTGGTTTTAATTCATTTATTTATTTATTTGGTTTTTGAGTCACATTCGGCAGTGCTCAGGGGTTACTCCTGGCAGGCTTGGGGGACCCTATGGGATGCTGGGGATTGAACCCCAGGTTGGCTGTATGCATACCCGTTCTGCTATATTGCTCCAGCCCTTTGTGCATTGTGTGTGTGTGTGTGTGTGTGTGTGTGTGTGTGTGTGTGTGTGTAGGTCACACCTGGCAGTGCCTGGGGCTACTCTTGGCTCTGTGCTTGGGGGTGCTTCCTAAGGACTGTGGTGGGTTTGTGCTCACCCACTGGACGTCTCTCAGGCTCTGTGCGAGGAGCTCAGCCCTTCCCCCAAGCGCGCTGCGGGCGAGGGAGACCTTGGCTGATCTCTGGCTCCGGGGCCTCGAGCGCCTCTTCCCCGGGCACAGCACGAGCACGGAGCCTCCGTGGCATCCAGCTGGGCACAAAGGTGACGCCACACCATAGCGGGGGCTGGGCTGAGGCTCTGGGGCCCGGAGCTTGCACTGCTACGGTTGCTGCAGCTCCTGGGTTGGCAGGATCGGGGTCATGGCAGTGGGGTGCAGGGTCTCCAGGGGCAGGGGGTGAGCAGTGGCCCCTTCAGTGGGGTCTACACAGTGAGTAGCGCTCATGAGCAGTCACTCATGACTGGACTGAACCTGAAGGGTATGTTGCTGAGCTGGGTGGGTTCCATGGTGGGCTAAGGAGGGAGTGGGAGGCTCACAGAATTGGGGGACCATCAGGATCATGGGATTGGGTAATCATGGAGCTGGGGGATTATGGGATTGGGGGATCATCAGAATTGGGGGACCACCGGAATTGGCGTGCTCACTCACCAGGATCAGGGGAAATCATAGGATTTGGATGCTCACCAGCTTTGGGGAACTCACCAGCATTTGTGGGAACAAGCTGAGACTGGACCCCAAACAAGCCAATAATCTGGGGCCCCTTGGTGCAGGCCACGGCTGGGGAGCACCCTTAGATCCTGGACCCCTTGAGGCTCTCCAGAGGGCCTGTCCTGTCCAGCGGTGAGTCCCCAGAGTTCCCTCCCGTGAGACCCCAACTCCAGTGGAAAAGCTAAGGGGGTACCTCTGAACGCCCCTGCCCAGTCCAGCCCAGCCCAGCCCTGGTCATTCTGGAAGGAACAGCCTCGGCCTCAGCATGACAGCGCAGGTGCCTGGTCAGGGGCATGAGCCTGCCCGAACCCCTGGACCCCCAGACCTGTCCCAGGCCCTTTCAGGAGACCTGCACCCACGGGCAGCTCTTTGTGGGTGCTGGTCTGAACGTTTTGGAACAGCCAGTACTGGGCCCTCAGTGGGTTTTCAGACCCTGCCGGGCCCACGGCCTCTTTCCTGTCTTTCGTGCACCCCTGGTCCTTCCCTTCGGAGAGTGTTTAGAAGGAAACAACGTGAGGGGCGGCTGCTCGCCTGTGGGGGTCGGGGTGCCTGCACACTGATCCCGTTTTTGCTCCGAGCTCACCAGTGTCTCCTCGTCCTCCTCCTGCCAACAAACTGGCGAACATTTATGTTTCTTTTTTCTTTTTCTTTTTTTTTTTTTTTTGGTTTTTGGGCCACACCCAGCAGTGCTCAGGGGTTACTCCTCGCTGTCTGCTCAGAAATAGCTCCTGGCAGGCACGGGGAACCATATGGGACACCGGGATCCGAACCAACCACCTTTGGTCCTGGATTGGCTGCTTGCAAGGCAAACGCCGCTGTGCTATCTCTCCGGGCCCCAACATTTATGTTTCAATGCACTGAAAGTCGCCGTTCCATTCTCACCCTCTTCCAGCTGGCCTCATCCTTCCGGCCCTTCCTGTGTTTCCTTGTTGTGAGGACAGAAATTGTGCCTCAATGCATCTTCTTTGCTGCAAGGACCACGCGTGCACTCAGGGCTTGCTGGGGACCCAACTCCGGGCCTTGCACCTGCGGACTCTTTCACTGAGCGAAGTGCCAAGGCTGCCTCGTGCCATGAGTGTTTGGGGTGTTGCCTTTTGCGCTGGGCTTGCCCCTGCGTCTGCAGGAAAGCTTCTTTGCTGAGGCCTTCCCTGAATATTGAGGGGAGTTGGGCTCAAAGGTTGGTTGCCCCAAGACTGGGTTTGCAATGTGGGGCGATGGTGCCAGTATGAGATTAGAATTCTGATTCTGGGGCCTGGAGAGATAGCACAGCGGCGTTCGCCTTGCAAGCAAGCTGATCCAGGACCAAAGGTGGTTGGTTCGAATCCCGGTGTCCCATATGGTCCCCCGTGTCTGCCAGGAGCTATTTCTGAGCACACAGCCAGGAGTAACCCCCAAGCACCGCCGGGTGTGGCCCAAAAACAAAAACAAAACAAAAAAATTTCCGATTCTGTTTTTTTGTTCTTGTTGTTGTTTTTGGCTTTGGGTCACATGCAGTTGTGCTCAGAGGTTACTCCTGGCTCTGTGCTTGGGGGACCATATGGGATGCCGGGGATTGAACTGGAGCCTGTCTGGTGTTAGCCATGTGCGGGGCAAACGCCCTATCGCTGACCTATCGCTCCGGCCTAGAACCTTGATTCTTACCACAGACATACGCTTTTAGTGCTGTGCTCAGTACTTATTCCTGAGTCTATGCTCAGGAACCACTCCTCCTGGCAGTGCTCAGGGGACCATGTGAGATGCTGGGAATCGAACCGAGGTCGGCTGTGTGGAGGGCAAGTGCCCTCCTGTTGTACCACCTCTCTGGCCCTCAGCTCAGCTCCCCATTGCTTTTTCCTTTTTTGGTGGGGGGCCTACACCCAGAGAGATAGCACAGTAGTAAGATATTTGCCTTGCAAGCAGAAGGATGGTGGTTCGAATCCCGGCTTCCCATATGGTCCCCCGAGCTTGCCAACTAGTAACCCCTGAGTGCTGCTGGGTGTGACCCAAAAACCAAAAACAAAAAATTGCTCCTGGCTTGAAAGACCATATGGGACAGTGGAGATTGAACCAAGGTCTGTCCTAGGTCAGCCGCATGCAAGACAAACCTACCGCTGCGCCACCACTCCGGCCCTCAGCTCCCCATCTCTTTGCCTGTCAGGAGGTGAATGCTAGGAACCCTGGCACTGTGGAGACCCGTGAGAAGCCGAATTTGAGATTCAAATGAAGGTGATGTGACTTTTTGCTTTACAAATTCTTCCTACGCAACCAAGCCAAGTTATGCAAAGCGGCAAGATGGAAAGATACTGCATTTATTTTTTTCATTGTTATTTATTATTTTATGTTTTGGGGGGGCTGTATCTGGTGGTGCTCAGGGCTTACGCTTGGCTCTGTGCTCAGGAATCAGTTCTGGCAGTGCTCCCAGGGGCCACCTGAGGTTCCAGGGATTGGACCCTGCCTGGTCAGCCACGTGCCAGGCCAACGTCCTCCCTGCTGTACCATCGCTCTGGCCCGATCCTGCATTTAATACTTCCAAAGAGGTGGAGCCAATCATGTCGCTTGTTCATGTGACACCCTCGGCCCCCAGCTCGAGTCTGTTATCTCCTGGCCCGGAAGTATTTGGTTGATCTGTGGGAAAAGTATCTCTTCTCCGCGCACACACCATCTATTGCCCCTTATCTCTCCCTGTCCCTCTGTTTTTTTGGTTTTTTTTTTTTTTTTTTTTTTTTTTGGTTTTTGGGCCATATTCGGCGGTGCTCAGGGGTTACTCCTGGCTGTCTGCTCAGAAATAGCTCCTGGCAGGCACGGAGGACCCTATGGGACACCGGGATTCGGACCAACCACCTTAGGTCCATGATCGGCTGCTTGCAAGGCAAACGCCACTGTGCTATCTCTCCGGGCCCGCATCTTATAGATCTTATAGAGCAAAAACACAGTAGACAAAGGAGCTCAACGTGGCGCCTCCATTACAGTTACCAAGTTTACCACAAGCACCCTGGGGCCCTGTTACTACTCACCACCCACCACCCTGCCCGGTCCTCCCTCCTCCCCTTTCCCTCCTCTGAGCAGGCAGCTTTGGGTTGTCAGAGTCAAGGCATGAGCTGTGCCATCTTGCTGTTGGTCGGTCAGATTTCATGGCTACTGGACCCTCTAGCTCCGTCCATGGGCCACCAGGGCTAGGACCCACCTAGTGTCCACGGCTGAGTGATCTCTACCTTCAGACTGCACCTTGGGCCAGGTGGGCAGGCCACAGTCTCAAAGGCAGACAAGACAGGCAGAAAGGGGCCAGAGAGATAGCACAGTGGTAGGGCGTTTGCCTTGCATGTGGCCAACCCGGGACCAGACCTGGGTTTGATTCCCAGCATCCCATATGGTCCTCTGAGCCTGCCAGGAGCGATTTCTGAGCGCAGAGCCAGGAGTAACCCCTGAGCACCACTTGGTGTGAGCCCCCCCACAAAAGACAGAATGGGGAAGCCAGAAGTCACACCTGGGGCCAACAGCGCCCCCTTCTGATCTTGGGGGCATGCAGGGTTAGGGCTGGGCCAGGGCGAGGTTGGGGTGAGGGCATGTGCCCCACTGGTCTAGACACCTCAGTGCTGGACTTCTCAGAACACTCACAGCTCAGTAGCTCCCCAGCTCCCCTAAAAGAGAGACCCAGCTAGACGCTGCCTTTCCTCTCCCTGCAGCACATGTGAGCCCTGGAGCTGTCTTGGGGGGCCAGGAAAAGGCAGGGGTGTCCTAAGGCGCAGACTCAGAAGAGGCAGGCCCACAGGTGTTCTTTGGGGGTGCCTGCTGAACAAGGGGACCCTTCCTTGTTCCTTGCGGCTGGAGCCTCAGGGCTGCAGAGACCCTTTGATTTCAGTTTCCCCAAGCACTCTGGGGTGCCGTGGCCCCCAAAGGAACAAAAACCCAGTGGGAGGCAGACCCTTCCAGGCCTCTCTGGGGAATCATTACAGGCCCCTAAGCTGCTGATAATAACCCTGTGCAGAGGGAAGTGTTGAGCTCAGGCAAGTCCCTCTCTGGATTTTGGGCCCAGCCTGGGTCCCACAGACACTGCCTCCCTCAGCGAGGCTGCCCTGTGCCCCCCAGAATCCTCTTTGGAATCCAGAGGCCTTAGTCCGGCTTGGTTTTGGCTGGGTGGCTGGGGACCCTCTTGTCACAGGCGTTTGCTTGTGGTTTGGTCGCATGGCTCTGCAGACATCGAGTCACTCGTGAGTTCGGCAAAGCCTCAGGATTCCCGCAGGCCAGGCTCGGTCACTTGGGCTGGGAGATGTTTGTCCTCTGCTGAGCTGTAACCACAGGGGTTACTCCTGGCTCTGTGCTCAGGAATCATTCTGTGGGTGACCATAAGGAATTGAATGCTGGTTGGCTGCATGCAAGACAAGCGCCCGCCTGCTGTAGTATTGCCCTGGCCCTAACAGTGATGTTTCCTTTTTTTTTTTTTTTCAAAAAGAGAAAGAAAAGAAAACAAAGAAAGAAGTTAAGAAAGGAAGGAAGGAGAAAAAGAAAGGAAGAGAGAAATAGAAAGAGAAAAGAGAGAAAGAAAGAGATAGATGGGGCCGGTGAGGTGGCGCTAGAGGTAAGGTGTCTGCCTTGCAAGCGCTAGCCAAGGAAGGACCATGGTTCTATCCCCGGCATCCCATATGGTTCCCCCCAAGCCAGGGGCAATTTCTGAGCGCTTAGCCAGGAGTAACCCCTGAGCATCAAATGGGTGTGGCCCAAAAAACCAAGAAAGAAAGGAAGGAAGGAAGGAAGGAAGGAAGGAAGGAAGGAAGGAAGGTAGGAAGGAAGGAAGGAAGGAAGGAAGGTAGGAAGGAAGGAAGAAGAAAGAGAGAGAGAGAAAGAAAGAAAGAAAGAAAGAAAGAAAGAAAGAAAGAAAGAAAGAAAGAAAGAAAGAAAGAAAGAAAGAAAGAAAGAAAGAAAGAAAGAAAGAAAGAAAGAAAGAGAGAGAGGGAGGGAGAGAGAGAGAGGGAGGGAGAGAGGGAGGGAGGGAGGAAGGGTGGGAGGTTGGGAGGGAGGGAGAGAGGAAGAGAGAAAGAAAGGAAGGAAGGAAGGAAGGAAGGAAGGAAGGAAAAAAGAAAGAAAGAAAGAAAGAAAGAAAGAAAGAAAGAAGGAAGGAAGGAAGGAAGGGATAGAAAGAGCGAGAAAGAGAAAAGAGAGAAAAGGGAAAATAGAAAGGGAAAGAGAAAGGAAGAGAGAAAGAAAGAAAGAAAGAAGAAAGAAAGAAAGAAAGAAAGAAAGAAAGAAAGAAAGAAAGAAAGAAAGAAAGAAGAAAGAAAGAGAGAGAGGGAGGGAGGGAGAGAGGGAGGGAGGGAGAGAGGGAGGGAGGGAGGAAGGGTGGGAGGTTGGGAGGGAGGGAGAGAGAAAGGAAGAGAGAAAGAAAGAAAGGAAGAGAGAAAGAAAGAAAGAAAGAGAAAGAAAGAAAGAAAGAAAGAAAGAAAGAAAGAAAGAAAGAAAGAAAGAAAGAAAGAAAGAAAGAAAGAAAGAAAGAAAGAAAGAAAGAAAGAAAGAAAAAAGAAAGAAAGAAAGAAAAGAAAGAAAGAAAAAGAAAGAAAGAAGAGAAAGAAAGAACGACAGAAAGAAAGAAGAAAGAAAGAAAGAAAGAAAGAGAGGAAGAGAGGAAGAGAGGAAGATAGAAAGAGTGAGAAAAAGAGAATGAGAGAAAGAACGAGAGAGAAAGAATAACAGTGATGTTTTAATTTCATGGACACTATTTATTCCAGGATTAACTGATTCTGCTCCCAAACAGGGAACACAAAAGTGGATGCTCGGGTGCTTTTATTTTTGGGTCAACCCAACCATGCTCAGGAAACAGTCCTGGGAGGTCCAAGGGATCATCTAGGATGGGAGTTATCTGTGCAAGGACAGCAGATACCTTTGTCTAAGGTGCAGCTGACCAGCCATAGCAGCAGGAAGGAGGCGTTTGTGTGCCAAACTGGGCCTTGGTGGGGCTCCAGCAGTGGCTGGCAATCCCCTGCCCTGACAGAACTGGGGCACCACATTGGCATTCTGGTTTCGTCAACAGAAGGCCTGGGGACTGGAGAACTTGGCGGCCAAAGGAGGCACAGTCCCCGCTCGTTTTCATCCCTCTTGGCACATCAGCAAATCACTTGGGGGATGGCGAAGGTGTCAGTGGGGGTTGGGGGACAGCCAGGTTCAGAGGAACCATGCCAGAGCGGGCAGGGTGGGGTAGCAGATTGGAAGGAAGGGGCGGGGGCAGCCATCCTCGGTAGGTAAAATTGCAAGACAAGGCCCGGGTGCAGCCAGTTTTTGTTTTCAGTTCTGGGTCACACCCAATGGTGTTCAGGGGTGACTCCTGGCTTTGTGCTCAGAAATCACTCCTGAGCGGCCAAAGTGATTAGCACAGTGGTAGGACATTTGCCTCGCAAGCAGCCAATCCTGGTTGATCCCCTGCATCCTATATGGTCCCCCGAGACTGCCAGGAGTGATTTCTGAGCACAGAACCAGGAGTCACCCCTGAGCACCACTGGGTGTGGTTGGAAAACAAAAACGGGGAGCCGGACAGATAACATGGAGCTAAGGCATTAAGGCGTTTGCCTTGCGTGCAGAAGGATGGTGGTTCAAATCCCGGCATCCCATATGGTCCCCCGAGCCTGCCGGGGGCAATTCCTGAGCGTAGAGCCAGGAGCAACCCCTGAGCGCTGCCGAGTGTGACCCAAAAACAAACAAACAAAAAATAAAAAATAAAAACAAACAAATGAAATTACTCCTGGCAGGCTTGGGGGAACATCAGTGTATCATAGAAGATTATAGGGGATCGTAGCTGGACTTTTGTTTGTTTTGATTTGTTTTGGGGCCCCAAGCGGCCATGCTCAGAGCTTATTCTTGCCTGTGCCACCAGGAATCATTCCTGGCAGCCCCTGGAAGACCACACAGGGTGTGGGGGATCAAACCCAGACTGGCTGTCTGCAAGATAAGCTCCCTGATCTTGGGACGCAGGGGATCAAATTGGCTGGCCATGTGCAAGGCAAACGCCCTTCCCACCATGCTATCACTCTGGTGCCTGGACTTTTTTTTTTTGGTTTTTGGGTTACACCCGGCAGCGCTCAGGACTTCCTCCTGGCTGTACACTCAGAAATCACTCCTAGCAGGCTCCGGGGACCTTATGGGGTGTTAGGATTCGAATTGCCGTCCTTCTACATGCAAGGCAAACACACTACCTCCATGCTACCTCTCCGGCCCCGTGGCGCCTGGACTTTTTGACCTAGGCCGTCTCACTGGTGCAGGGGTGGCGAACAAGTTCAACACAAAGAGCCAAACTTTTTTTTGTTTGTTTGTTTGTTTTTTTGGGGGGCCACACCCGTTTGATGCTCAGGGGTTACTCCTGGCTATGCGCTCAGAAATTGCCCCTGGCTTGGGGGGACCATATGGTACGCCGGGGGATCGAACCATGGTCCTTCCTTGGCTAGTGCTTGCAAGGCAGACACCTTACCTCTAGCGCCACCTTCCCGGCCCCAAAGAGCCAAACTTTTAAACTTCGAGAGTCAGAGAGCCACACCACGCAGTGACCTGCCAAACCAGACAAACACTCACACAAAAGCATCTAATTTTAACAATAATCTATGAAACACATATTGCGTTTTGCCATTTTGAGTGAGGGTCAAAATCCCATTCGAGACCCCTGCACTAGTGTGAAGGAAATGAAGGAACCTTCTGCTACTTTGCTTCCCCTTTCCCTGATCACCTCGATGTTGATCTTTTGCCAGAGGCCCTTTAACCCTCCGCCTGTTTCCTGCAGAAGTGTCTGTTCAGCTGTTCTTGGGTTTATCTGCACTCAGGGATCAATCCTGGGGTGCTCAGGGCACCACAGGGGGTCTCGGGGATTGAACTGGTGTCAGTCTTGTGCAAGGCAAACTCCCTCACTAGTGGCCAGTGGTCTCTCATGCCCCATGGTGCTGAGGTTCGAACCCACAGCAATGCATGCTGCATTCCAGCCCTTAGAACTGGCGCCCTGGCTCTCAGTTTTGGTGTTATTGTTGTTGTTGTTGTTGTTGTTGCTGTTGTTGTTTTTGGCACTCAGGAGTTACTCCTGACTTCGAACTGAGAAATCGCTCTTGGCAGGCTCGGGAGACCCTATGAGATGCCGGGAATTGAGCCTAGTTCTTCCCTGGGTCGGCCGCTGTGCTATTAGTCTGATCCCTGGCTCTCCATTTTGGGACGGAACATTTTTTCATTTGTTTTTGAGCTTGTGATTTTTGTCTTCAGGGATATTAGCGCGCTCTCTCTCTGTTTTTTTTTTTTCTCTCTCTTTGTTTTTTTTTTCTTTTATTTGAGCCATACTCAATAGTGTTAAGGCTGACTCCTGGTTTTGTGCTCAGAAATTATGCCTAGCAGTGTTCAGGGGACTCTATGGGATGCCGGGGATTGAACCCAGGTCAGCCGTGTGCAAGGCAAGCGTCCTCCCCGCTGTGCTATAGCTATAGCTCTGGCCCCCACTTGCCCTTCTTTGTGGAAGAACATCTCCCCCTCCCACATCTTCTGATGTCTGTGTCTCCTCCAGGGGTCTGGGGCACCTTCTCCACCAGGGGGTGGGGTTCAGCCAGTCTCAGTGGCCCCCGAAGGACACGGACATACATAGTCTGTGCTCACTTGGGTGACTGGCTGCCCGCACAGACTCAGAGGCGCCTCTTCATCCAGTCCAGACCTGCTGGACTTGAGGGCCCAGAGCTTCTCACATCCTGCACCCTGGAGAGCCTCGTTTCAGGAGCCGCCATAAAACTGGGCTCAGGACAGCCATGTCCTTCTTTCATGTGCTTCAGAGTTGTGTGTGTGTGTGTGTGTGTGTGTGTGTGTGTGTGTGTGTGTGTGTGTGTGTGATTTCTGAGTGTAGAGCCAGGAGTAACCCTTGAATGTCACCCGGTGTGGTCCAAAAACCAAAAAAAAAAAACCACTACAAGTTGTGAGATCACCCCACATGCTGCATTTCTAATCTCATAGGCGGACAGGTCTGAAAAGCAGGGCAGCCTCGTAGAAATAATATCAAGCCAGCCAGGATGATCATTGCATTTGTGGCCTTTAGCCTCATGCTCTCCGCCTCAGCCAAAAAGTCAGAACTATCTTTATGAAGGGAGAGAGAGACAGAGAGACAGAGGGAGACAGAGACAGAGAGACTGAGAGAGAGACAGGAGAGAGAGAGAGCAGAAACAAAAGTGGCAAAGGAACAGAGTAAAGTTCAAAGCTTAAGTGAAACTGCCCGAGGATAAGAGTCAAAGAAACAGCCGGAGCTGGAGCCAGTTCCAGGGTTCCTCGGGTCACAGTCCAGGGCCTGCCCCCTGATAATGGCAGGCCTGGCCCCGCCAAGGACAGCCGAGAAGAGAAAGAAGGCAAGAGATAAGGCCCAGAGCAGGCCGTCCGGTGCCCTCCCGGTGCCCTCTTCACTGGATCCCAGGGAGAGGTCAGGGAGCTTCTGTCCCGGTCCCCCTCTTCCCCCCAGACTGGCTGCAACACTCCCTGCTGGCTCCCACTTGGCCGGGTCACACGCTGGCAGCCTCTCAGGCAAGTGGCTGCAGAGACAGAAGGCAGAGGCTTTCTCAGGCCCAACCACGCCTCCCTCCTGCCAGTCCACCGCAGAGACCCTGGGCACACGGCCCACGTCCCTCGGAGGTCAGCCGGGGAGAGACGCTCCGACCCGAGCAAGGACAGAACAACGGGTGCCTCCAACCACCCCATAACCGCTAAGCCCTGTTGTGGCTTCCTCCGAGTCCTGCTTTCTCTGGGCTGTGTCCAGTTTCCGCAGGTTGGAGCCACCACCCAGGGGAGGACGATTGTCCCAGTAAGGTGGTTCCCCCCCCCCCATACTACGATTCTGGCTGGTGACAGATCCGCCTACGTGATCATAACAGACTGGATGGTCCCCTGCGAAATCCCCAGAACCACCCCGAGTTGTCCCGGACCTTCCACATACAGCCAAGCCCCCTCCCACCGCTCCCCCGACTCGCCCTACCTTTCTCAGCCTAGGGGCCTGCACCCTCACACCTCTGTGTCCCCAACTACCCACTGAAGATCTGTCTCCCTGCTCGTGGGTGTCAGGATTTGGGGCACTTCTTCCTGTTCCCCAGCGCAGCCGTGCCTGTACAATTGGGTTTGGTGTGTGCAGAATGCTTGTGAAATGAATGAATAAATGAATGAATGAATTCATGGAATGAATGGATGAACGTTTCTTCCCTTATCACAGATTTTCAAATGTGGGAGTGGTCTCCCCAGTAATGCTCAGGAGGTCTAAGGGTCACTGCCATAGGTGTTAGGTCAATTGTGTTAGGCTAGGGCCCTCTGCAGGAGACCACACCCAGCAAGATTTGGGGAGACCTGTAGTATATATAGGGAGTCAAACAACCTTGGGGGAGGCCATGCACCCCTGATGCCTGAGCTGTTACCCAAACCTTGGTTTCCAGATTTTACAAGAGTCTCTTGCACTCTCTCTGTCTCTGTCTCTCTCTGCCTGTTCCTTCCTCATCTTGCCCGTCTAGCTAGCTGCTCATCTGTGTTTCCAGAACCTTCCTCCCTAGTCAACTTCCCTGGCCAGTCTGGTTCTCACCCTAGAGCAGGTGGCCGCAGGGACGGAGTGGAACAATGTCTGGGATGTCAGGCTCACAGGTCCTGCACCGTAGCCCCAAAACGGGGGTGGGGGCAGTCGTGTCGGAGCCACCCACCGAGCTAGAGCACCTGGTCACCATCGTGTGCTGGTTCATTGGGACAAGCTACCGGAGCTTTGGAGAGGGAATCTAGGTGTTGGGAGATGCCAGAGTGATAGCACAGGAGGGAGAGTTTACCTCACTCATTGGCTGACCTGGGTTTGATCCCCGGCATTCCCTAGGGGCCTCTGAGCCTGCCAGGAGTGATTCCTAAACACAGAGCCAGGAGAAACCCCTGAGCGCTGCAGTAAGAAGCAAACATGGGGCCAGAGAGATAGCACAGTGGTAGGGTTTCTGCCTTGTACACAGATGATCTGGGACAACCCAGGTTCGATCCCTGGCATCCCATATGGGCCTCTGAGTCTGCCAGGAGCGACTTCTTGTTTTTTTGTTTTTTTTCTTTTTGTTTTTGGGTCCCACCCGGCAGCGCTCAGGGGTTCCTCCTGGCTCTACGCTCAGAAATTGCTCCTGGCAGGCTCAGGGGACCCTATGGGATGCTGGAATTCGGACCAACATCCTTCTGCATGCAAGGCAAACGCCTTACCACTGTGCTATCTCTCCAGCCCCTGGGAGCGACTTCTGAGACAGAGCTAGGAGTAACCAACCTTCGAGGGCTGCTGGGTGTGACCCAACCCCCCTCCCCGCAAAAAGAAAAAGCAACATGGATGCCTAGGCCTGCCTCATCTCGGCAGCCTGGTGATCAAGTCTGAGACTTCCAGAAGTTCTCCCTGTGATCTAAGTAGGTCAGGGAAGGTCCTAAGCCTCCAGGGACAGAGACGAGGACAATGAAGGGGAACCAGCACTCTAGAGGGAAGAGGAATTAAACTATGAAAAATTAGGAACCAGGGGCTGGAGAGATAGCACAGCGGTAGGGCATTTGTCTTACAAGCAGCCGATCCAGAATGGACTGTGATTCGAATCCCGGCATCCCATAGAGTCCCCAATACTTGCCAGGAGCAATTTCTGAGCAGAGAGCCAGGAGTAACTCCTGAGCACCACCGGGTATGACCCAAAGACCAATAAATAAATAAATAAATAAATAAATAAATAAATAAAATTAAAACCTGGGGCCGGAGAGATAGCATGGAGGTAAGGCATTTGCCTTGCATGCAGAAGGATGGTGGTTCGAATCCCGGTCCCCAGCCTGCCAGGAGTGATTTCTGAGTGTAGAGCCAGGAGTAACCCCTGAGCGCCACCGGGTATGACTCAAAAACAAAAACAAACACAAAAGCAAAAATAACCCAAATAAACACAAACAAATAAAACAAAAACCAAAAAATTAAAACCTTTTTCTTGTTTGACTTTGGGGCCACATCCAAAAATTCAAGTTATGTTCGGTGATGTTCAGGGTTGACTCCTGACTCTGTGCTCACTCTTGGTGGGCTCAGGGAATCCTAGGGGATGCTGGGAACCACACCCTGGTCAGCTTTGTGCAAGGCAAGTGCCTTCCCTCTGCCCCATCTCTCTGTTCCCCACATCTGCCTCTCATGGAAGCAGGAACGGGGCCCCTGAAGCAGCCACCTCAGGGTGTTTAACTGGCCGGGGGTTCCCCTGGGGCCAGTCGAGGTGGCTTCTCCATGGACGAGGACACAGGAGGCCAAGATGAGCCACGTTTGGCGCCTGGATCCCAGCCTGGCCCTGGGCTGCCCGGCGCTGCCTGCATGAGGGAGGTCCTTGGACCCCTCCGACAGCCTCGAGCGCTGACCTTGGCCATGTAGATGTGGTCTTGCCAGGGCCCCAGGTAGCACCAAGCAAGGCCCAAGACTGAGCTGGCCAAGGAGGCAGCCACTAAGGCCTGTGGAGGGTGCTGCCCAGTTACTGCAGTCACGGTTTGCACGTGCTGGGGAGTTGTGAGGGGCTGCCAGGAACCCTTGATGCCCCCCAAGCCAGCATTTGCACCCCAAACCCTGAGGGAGGGCTGAGCAAGGCTTTATGTTGTTGTTGTTGTTATTGTGCCACACCCAATAGTGCTCAGGGGTTACTCCTGGATCTATGCGTAGACTTACTTTGGTAGACTTGGGGAACCCTATGGGATGCGAGGGATTGAATCCAGGTTGCAACGTGCAAGGCAAATGCCCTCCCCGCTGTGCCATTGTTCCGGCTCCTGAGTGAGACTTTTTAGGGGATTCTCTGGGGGCCCCCTCTGGCCCCCCCCCCCCCAAGCTGTTGAACAGGATTGGGAGTTCAGGGCTCTCTGGACTCATTGCCTGGTCTCCCTCCAGCCGCTGTGATGTCCCCCGCCCCCCATAGCCTATCCAAATTTATTTCAACCCTATGCTGCTGGTTTGACTGCCCTAATTTGAGCACTATTTCCGTTCCTTCCCGTGGGAAGGGACCCCACGTGATGGCCCATTTCCACCGCCTGGGTAGGTGAGGTACCTTCTCCTTTCTCCCAGCATAGGGATTCAGTTGGGGGGGACCCCATGTGCCCGGGATCCTTGGAGGAGGTGGAGCCCCACTGGGCCCTGCCCCACATGGCCGTCTCTCCCTCCTCCCCCAGGAAGAGAGTGGTGCTAGAAACACAGTGTGGAGTTCACCAGACACCAGGGTGCCGTGGACTCATGTCCGAACCCGCATCCTCCTGATGCCAGCAGCAAACCAGCCACTTACCCTGAATTCCAAGCATGCTCTTAGGATCTGACTGATTCGAACTTTCCAGAAGGTGTATTTTATAGATTGCGATTCCAACTTGAGACGCATTCTGGCTCTCTATTGCTGTCAAAAGGTCACCCCAGGTGGATCAAGAGCCTAGCGGGGAGGGCGGTTGATTTGCACACAGCCCACCTGGATTCAGTCTCTGGCATCCCATAGGGTCCCCCGAGCCTGCCAGGACTGATTCCTGAGCACAGAGCCAGGAGTAACTCCTGAGCACTGCTGGGTGTGTCCCAAAACCAAACAGACAAGAAGGTCCCAAGCAACTGAACAAGCAAAGCAAAAGGTCACTGGGGTGGAGCAACAGCATAGCCGGTAGGCCATCTGTCTTGCACATGGCTGACTTGGTTCGATCCCTGGCATCCCATAAAGCCCCAGAGCCTGCCAGGAGTAATTTCTGAGCACAGAGGCAGGAGTAACCCCTGAGCGCCACAGGGTAAGGCCTCACACCCCAATAAAGCCCAAATAACATCAATCACCCCAAACAGCCATCACTTTGTGTCTTACCCTCTCTCACCTTTTTGGTGGGCAGTTGGGAACAGCACGGAAGAGAAATAAATCTTTGCGAGACAGATGGCGTGAAGCGGGCTGCAATCTTCCGTGACCGTCCAGGGGCAAGAGTCGCTGTGGGGAATGGAAAGGAGGTGCCTTTGTGCTGAGCACTTGCCCTTGAAGACGTACCTCGAGAAAATTGCAGGAAGGAGGGATGTTGGGGGGCTGAGGCAAGGCAGGGTGCAGTCATATCTATAGCTGATTCAATAAATCCAGGCACTAAAGGCCACGTGGGGCTGAAGGGATAGCGCAGTGGGAAGAACATTTGCCTTGTATATGGCTGACCTGGGTTCGATCCCTGGCATCCTACAGGGTCCCTCAAGTCTTCCATGAGTAATTTCTTTTCTTTCTTTCTTTTTTTTTTTTTTTTTTTTATTTTTTTTGTTTTTGGGCCACACCTGGTGGAGCTCAGGGGTTCCTCCTGGCTCTATGCTCAGAAATCACTCCTGGCAGGCTCAGGGTGTAAAAGAAAAATTTCCGGGGCCGGGTGGTGGCGCTGGAGGTAAGGTGCCTGCCTTGCCTGCGCTAGCCTAGGACGGACCGCGGTTCGATCCCCCGGCGTCCCATATGGTCCCCCAAGAAGCCAGGAGCAACTTCTGAGCGCATAGCCAGGAGTAACCCCTGAGCGTCACAGGGTGTGGCCCAAAAACCAAAAAAAAAAAAAAAAAAAAAGAAAAATTTCCCCTGAGTTTCCTGACTGCCCTGATCACCTACCCCCCTCGCAATTGTGGGAACTTGTAGACCCAGTTACAGTTTAACTTCCTTTCTGTTCCGACATGGTTCTGACCTGGTCATGTTAACCCTGTAAGCTTGCACCTGCACCTTGCAAAAATGTGATTGAGCAAATGCCAGATGCCATGTATTTCCTTTTTTTTTTTTTTTTTTTTTTTTTGTGGTTTTTGGGTCACACCCGGCAGTGATCAGGGGTTACTCCTGGCTCCAGGCTCAGAAATTGCTCCTGGCAGGCACGGGGGATCATATGGAACGCCGGGATTCGAACGATGACCTTCTGCATGAAAGGCAAACGCCTTACCTCCATGCTATCTCTCCGGCCCCACCATGTATTTCCTAAAGCAAACCAATCTACTGTAACTTTCTATTGTTTGAAATACTATATACAGCTTGTAAGCTCATGGCTGGGGCTGGCAGTTTCTGGCTTATGCTGGATTCCAGCGCAGCCCCTGCATATGCTTGTAAGAAAAGAAACCCCCCGGGCCCGGAGAGATAGCACAGCAGCGTTTGCCTTGCAAGCAGCCGATCCAGGACCAAAGGTGGTTGGTTCGAATCCCGGTGTCCCATAGGGTCCCCCGTGCCTGCCAGGAGCTGTTTCTGAGCAGACAGCCAGGAGTAACCCCTGAGCACCGCCGGATGTGACCCAAAAACAAAAACAAAAAAACAAAAAAAAAAACCAAAAAACAAAAACAAAAAAAAAAGAAAAGAAACCCCCTGCTTTTGCATAAGACTGTGGTCTTGGTGTCTTTGAACGGCGCATTGTTCTCCAGGACTTAACAGGGGGACCCTATGGGATGCCAGGAATCGAACTGTTTGTCCTGGGTCAGTCGCATGCAAGGCAAATGCCCTACTGCAGTGCTATATCTCCAGCTCCTGCCAGGATTAATTTCTGAGTGCAGAGCCAGGAGGAACCCCTGAGTGCTACCAGGAGTGGCCTCCCCCCCCAAAAAAAAAGAGGGCCATATCATGGGGCTGAAGCAATCATACAGCAGGTAGGGCATCTGCCTGGCACGCAGTGGAGCTGGGTTTCATCCTTGGCACCCCTTGGAGTCTCTTGAACCCACCAGGAGTGATCTTTGTGTAACGTCGAGTGTGGCAAGCAAACAAAAAACCACCCAATATAAATAAACAAAGCGGTTCCAGCAGGGACAAGAATCCTCAGCACATTGTCAAGGGGGCTGTTTGCCCTCCATGGGGCCGGTATGGGGCTCCCAGGCCAGAGGCTGGAGGAAGTTTGGGAGAGAGAAATAAAGGCTTGGCTGCTCTCCAGGAAGAAAGCAAACAGGTGGTTGTCAGCCGTCAGTGTAGACATTTTCTTCCTCTTCAAAGAGGCTGAAGTATGCTGCTCCCAGCCAGACAGTGGGTTTCCTGGAGGCTTCAAAGGCCTCCCAGGGTGGTAGGGAGGCAGGAATTGGGGGCCTGGGGGGGTCTCTTCTGGCTGGCCTGGGAACAGAGCTCAGAGTGAGTTTCTTCAAAGCCAAGCTTGCTTGTGCTGATTATGGCCTAGGTCTCAGGAGATGAATTCTGGAACGGATTCGGGCGCTCCTCGAGGCTCTTTACATTGAGGGGGGCTTTCTGTGAGTGGTGCTCAGGGGGTATTCCCTTAGTCATGGCTCTGTGCTCAGAAATTACTCCTGGCAGGCTTGGGGGACCCTATGGGAGGCCGGGGTTGAAACCCAGGTCAGCCACATAAGAGGCAAACGCTCTCCCCACTGTGCTATTGCTTCGGCCCCTCCTGAGAGTTCTTTGTGATCCTAATTTAAACTCATTCTGGCGGACAGAGAGACAGTGCAGAGGGTAAAGCAGTGGCCTTGCCTTGCCTTGCCTGGGGTGGGCTGTCTGCTCCCCCAGATTGCTGGCACCCCCATATGCCAGAGTCACGGGCAGGATGGGTGTAGTCATAATTAAATGAATAAGAGTCCTGGATGGGGCTGGGTGATGGTGGATGGAGGGTGAGGCCTTTCTCGGCCAGGCCAGGCACCTGCATCCACTTTCAGCCAACGGGTCTGCGGGTTCAGGGTAGTGGAGAGGAAATGATCCATAGCAGTGAGATTTCAGGAGACATGGTTTTATTGAAGGCCGTAGTCACCATGTATGGCTTCTAAGCTAACCTTTTTTTTTTTTTCCGCCCACACCCGTTAGATGCTCAGGGGTTACTCCTGGCTAAGTGCTCAGAAATTGCCCCTGGCTTGGGGACACAGGGGGATCGAACCACGGTCCTTTCCTTGGCTAGGGCTTGCAAGGCAGACACCTTACCTCTAGCACCCTGGCTATCTAGGCCCCTTTTTTTTTTTTTTTTTTTTTTTTGGTTTTTGGGCCACACCCAGTGATGCTCAGGGGCTACTCCTGGCTATGCGGTCAGAAGTCGCTCCTGGCTTGGGGGACCATATGGGATGCCGGGGATCGAACCTCCGTCCGTCCTAGGCTAGCGCAGGCAAGACAGGCACCTTACCTCTAGTGCCACCATGCCAGACCCTTCTATGGCCCATTTTTATAGACTTGGAAGAATTTAAAGTTAGTTGGCAGAAAGAATTTTGTTGTTGTTGTTGTTGTTGTTGTTTTGAGCCACACCTGGCGGCTCTCAGGGGTTATGCCTGGCTCTGTACTCAGAAATCATTCCTCGCAGGCTTAAGGAACCATATGGGATGCCAGGGATCAAACCTGGGTCCATTTGGGTTGATTGTATGCAAGGCAAATGCTTTCGCTCCAGCTGCAGAAGAGAGTTTTTAAATCATATACCAACCCATGGCCGAATTCAAAGCACCTGTCGTGAGTCAACTGTGTTGTTGCAGAGCCGGGAAGTTGAGGTCTAAAACCGAATCCTGGGGCTGGAGAGATAGCACAGCAGTAAGGCTTTTGCCTTGCATGCCGAAGGATGTTGGTTCGAATCCCAGCATCCCACATGGTCCCCCGAGCCTGCCGGGGGTGATTTCAGGAGAATAGAGCCAGGAGTAAGCCCTGAGCACTGCTGGGTGTGACCCAAAGACCAAAATAAATAAATAAACAAACAAAACCGAACCCTGTCACTGTGTGGGTGAGTGTAAACTGGAGACCAACTTGCCTGCTTGCAAACACCTGTGCAAAGGTTTTTTAGTTTTTTTTTTTTTTTTTTTTTTTTTTTTTGCCACACTCTGCGGTGCTTAGGGTTACTCCTGGCAGGCTTGGGAGACCGTTTGGGATACCAGGAACTGAACCCAGGTTGGTTGGCAGTGTGCAAGGCAAACGTCTTCCCTGATGTGCTATCGCTCTGGTCCAATGAAGCAAGCTTTTATTAAAACTTTATTTAGAGGGACCGGCGAAGTGGCACTAGAGGTAAGATGTCTTCCTTGCAAGCGCTAGCGTAGGATGGACCGCAGTTCGATCCCCCGGCGTCCCATATGGTCCCCCTGAGCGCTTAGCCAGGAGTAACCCCTGAGAATCAAACGGGTGTGGCCCCAAAAACAAACAAACAAAAACTTTATTTAGAAAGATTTGAGGGAAAGAAAGGGAGAAATGCGTGTCCAAGAGAGAACATGGGCTTCTCCAGGGTGAAAATGGAGACACGCAAGTGAGACGCATATTCAAGGCAGAACACAAGCTTGAAGAGTAAGACAGATTTTTAAAACAATTATTTTGATTTTTGGAGTCCCACTTGGTGGTGCTCAGGGGTTACTCCTGGCCCCACACTCAGGAACCACTCTTGGTGGGGCTCAGAAACCACATACGGTGCCAGATATCAAACCCGGGTCAGCTGCATGCAAGGCAAACACCCTTCCTTTGCCTTTTGTACCTTCCTTGCTCTGGCTGGCCCAAGCCATGCTTTTTTTTTTTTTTTTTAATGCATTTTATATCAACTCCAGGTTAAATCTCCCCATGTAGGTGGTTTGCCTATTTATTTATTTATTTATTTATTTTGGTTTTTGAGCCACACTTGGTATTGCTCAGGGGTTACTCCTGGCTATGTGCTCAAGAAATGGCTCCTGGCTTCTCGGGAGACCGTACGGGATAGTGGAGAATCGAACTGCAATCCGTCCTAGGTTAGTGTGTGCCAGGCAAATGCCCCACCACTTGCACCACTGCTCCAGCCCTTACTTATTTAATTTTGCGAGTTATACTCGAGAAGTACCGAGGGCTTACTCTTGAGTCTGTGCTCAGTGATCCTGCAGTGCTTGAGGGACCCTCCCTATGTGGGGATTGAACCAGGTTCGGCTGCAAGACAAGACAGCCCCTCCTGCTGTAATATCCTCTGGTCCCACCTTTGAACGTTTTGGTGCCTTTGTTTCTCCGTTTGAGAGATGAACTTCCGGAACTGCTGAGGCTTAAATGACGTTGGAGTGTGATGCCCGTTGGGTGGAATAGAGATAAGCCCAAGGCGCAGGTGGGAGCTGGTCCCGGCCTAAAATGTTCTCCCTGTTCCTTGGCTTGACGGCTCCTCTCGGAGCGTCAGGTTGATCCAGTGCTACTTGTGATACTTGTTGGCACATGACTGGATACTTATGGAGACTTTGGATACTTTGAGGCTTTATTTCTCTCTTGCACCAGAACTTCCTCCAGCACCTGCCAGACCTTCTCGCTCCAAGCTGGCTGCAGGCTGGCTGGGTTGTTGGTGCTGAAAATGCAGGGTTCGGAATCTGGCAGTATTCGGGGAAGGAGGCCAGAATCACGATCGCAGCTCAGTTATTCATCTGTTCATTCCCCCCAGAGAGAGAGAGAGAAAGAGAGACAGAGAGAGACAGAGAGAGACAGAGAGAGACAGAGAGAGACAGAGAGAGAGACAGAGAGAGAGAGACAGAGAGACAGAGAGAGAGAGAAAGAGAGAGAGACAGAGAGAGACAGAGAGAGACAGAGAGACAGAGAGAGGAGAGAGGAGAGAGAGACAGACAGAGAGAGAGGAGAGAGAGACAGAGAGAGAGAACATTTGAGTTGAGCACCTGGCTTCACTGTTTGGCAGCGAAGAGTCACTCTGGGTTCTGGCATGAGATAGAACCCCAAGAAACCAGTTTATGTCTGTCTTTGTCCTTCCCTTCATCCTCAGCACCCACGAGTATCAAAAGTCATTGATTAGGGACTGGAGAGATAGCAAGGAAGTAAGGCATATTTGCCTTGCATGCAGAAGGTTTGAATCCCGGCATCCCATATGGTGCCCCGATCCTGCCAGGAGTGATTTCTGAGCATAGATTCAGGAGTAGCCCCTGAGCGCTGCCGGGTGTGATCCAAAAACAAACAAACAAACAAATAAAAGTCATTGGTTGGATCAAAAGGTGGCGAGAGAGGGGCTGTAGTGGGTAGGTAGGACACTTGTCTTGAGGGTGGGTCCCTGAGCACTGCTGGATGTGGCCCCCAAAGCAAAACAAAACAAAAAAGCAGATGGTGGACAATATTTCTCAGGGAAATCAGGTTGGAAGTTCACCATCTGGCAAGGCTGTGACTTGGGGCCTAATGGGTCCCCTACTGCCAGGATGTGGTGGCCCTGGGAAGGTCCAGGACACACCCCCCCCAGCCCCTTTCCAGGAAAGACTGGACACCATGGTAGAACCAGGGTTCTGATACCCTCAGGTCTCAGCGACCAGGTGAGATTAGAGGCGTGGCCTCAGAGTTGAGGCCTCTGCCTTTCCTAGAGAAGAAGGTGGCCTGGAAAACCCAAGAGAACATTCCCCAAATTCCCAAACCCAATTTCACTTTGGCCTCCCTCTTTCACCGCCACCACACTTCTAGGGAGAGACCCGGGCACCCCAGAGACTCCTGTCACTGCAGGGCAAACCCAGCGGCAAGGCCCTGACCTGAGGCCCTGCAATCCCCCCCCACCCCAGGTGCTAGGGAAGGAGCCCCAGGGGTGGGCCAGCTCTGGGCGGCGCAGGGAGGGTGTCCCGGGTGCATCCCAGCTTGTGCAAACCATCCGTGGGTGCTGTGTGAACTGAAACGCTGCTGGGACACGCGTGGGGGCGACTCCAAGGTGAGCTGCAGCCCAAGAGGGCAGGGCGGGCAGGGCAGGGCCTAGGCAGGGGCAGGGTGGGGGAGCAGAAAGCATGGCAAGCAGGGCGAGCTGGACAGAGCCCGAGGTCTGGGGAGAAGAAAAGCTGCAAAACAGAGGAGAAAAAGACCCTGGAAAGGTGTGTGGGTGGGCGGGCGGGCGCGGCCTGGGGGCTCCAGGACGCCTCCAGCCCCAGCCCCAAGCGAGTGGAGGCTGGGAGAACCGAGAGCCACAGCAGAGCAGCCGGCAGGGGCGTGACCACACAAAGGGGTGTGTTCAGGGCGGAGCCATGCAAAACAGAGGGGCGTGGCAAAGGCGAGCAGTGAGCGGAGCTTCTCCAGCGCCGAGGCGGGGCGAGGGCGTGTCGGGGGCGTGGTCCTGCGGCGTTTCCGAACTCGAAGAGCAGCGTCGGGGCGTGTCGGGGGCTGGCCGGGGGCGGGGCCGGAGGCGCGGCGCGGGGCGGCGCCAGGGCCGGGCCGGGCGCTTGATAAAGCGGCGGCGGCGGCGTTTGACGTCACGCGGAGTTAATTTTAAATCGGACAAGATGGCGGAGCCGCCCGGGCAGGTGTCGCGGCGCAGGCGGCGGCCCAGCGACTCGGCCGCGGCCAACCACGTCCACGGCGGCCACGGCCACGGCCGCGACTACGGCCACGGCCACGGATCGGCAGGTAGGCGCGGGCGCGGCCCCGCGGCCTCCCTTCTCCCTCTCTCCCTCCCTCCCTCCCCGCGTCTCTCTCGGCCCGGCCCGGTTCGGTTCGGTTCGGTTCGGGGACGCAGAGCCCGGACGCCCGGGCAGCTCCTCCCTCGAGGGCACCGCGTCCCGGACGGCCTGGTCCGCGCCCTGGGCGGGCGGGCTCCCCGCGGAGCAAGCCGGTTCGGTTCGGTTCGGGTTCGGTTCGGTTCGGCCCGGTCTCGTCTTCCGGGTCCACGGACGCGATCGGGCGCGGCTGCCAACCCGGACCGGGGTCCCTGCACCCCCCAAGCACGCGCCCGGAGCCCTGGGCGGGTTCCCTGCGAAGCAAGCCGGCCCGGTTCGGTTCTGTTCGGTTCTGTTGGGTTCTTCTCGGCCCAACTTGGCTGAGGGGTCTCGGCGGGCGCGATCGGGCGCGGCTGCCAACCCAGGTCGGGGTCCCCCCCACCCCAAGCATGCATGCGCCTGGAGACCTGGCAGGTTCCCTATGGAGCAGCCGGTTCGGTTCGGTTCGGTTCGGTTCGGCCCTGCCTTGGGGTGTGGGGTGATCTCGGCGGGCGCGGCCGGCTGCCAACCCAGGTCGGGGTCCCCCCACCCAGCAGGGCCGCGGGTTCGGTCCGGTTCGGTTCGGATCGGTTCGGCAAGGCCCAGAGGGGTCTTGGCCAACCCTGCCGGGGTCCCCCGCGCGCTCCCCGGCGCAGCTGCGTTGGCAGCGGGGCCGGGGTGTGTCCTCGCGCGGTGACACCCCTATTTTTAGGAGTTTAGCATTTGATCTCCCCCACCTCCCGGTTGCAGGGATGGGGTGTCGGCGGCCCGGGATGCAGAAAGTTGGTCCGGGCTATCGTGGGGACGGGTCAGAACCCAAGGTGCGGCCTGGCCTGCGGGGGCGAGTGGGAGACGCCCCCCGGGAAAGGTGGCCCGTCCCCCAGTCCCACATCTGCTGCTCCCGGCGCCCTGGCTTGCCAGGGAAGGAAGGCCTAAAAGGCAGCAGATGGCTAGAGGTTGGGGACCTTGGCCGTGTCTGGCCCTGGGGAGATGAAGCCGCATTGGATTCTTTCCTGCCACCCCAAATCCCCCAACCGCCCCCCAGCCCCCCAAGCCGTCCACACAGCTGCTCACTCTTGCTCTGTCTACACAGCTGCTGGCAGGGGAAGGCCCTGAGGGTGTCTGCCCAGGAGGTCCGGGAGGCCTCCCCCAGTGGCCCTGGAATGCAGACTCGGTGGTTCCCAGGGATGCTTTGGTGTCCTGCTTCGTTTTGGTGTTTGTTTTTGTTTTCTTTCTTTCCTGCCTTTTGGCTTTGGGGTCAGGCCTGCTGCTCAGACCCCGACTGACTCCTGACTCTGTGCTCCGGGGACCAACCCGAGGATGGTGGTGCCAAGGATTGACCCAGGTTGGGGGCCCAGAGGGCAGCTTTCCAGGCAAGTAAGTGCCCTTGTTCCTGGACTTGTTCTCCTGCCCGGATTTATTTATTTTTCTCCGCCAGCCATAGTAGGTGGCATTTCTCCTTGTTTGAAGCACTTGCCTATTTAGGAGAGGCCGAACTAACTTGTGCTTTCGTCACAACTCTTTTTTGGAGCCTTTTTTTTTTTTTTTTTTTTTTTTTTTTTTTTTTTTAATGCACTGGGACCTTGAGAAGTGATGAAGCCTTTCTGGAGATCTGGAGACCTGGATTAATCAGGCTCCCCCAGTACCCCCCCCCTTTTTTTTTTTTTTAAATCTCTTTTGGTATTTGGTCCACACTCAGCAGTGCTCAGGGTTCAGTCCTGGCAGCTCAGGAGACCATATTCAGTGCCATGTTCCTGTCTCTATGGCCCTCTCTCTCTGCTTCCTAGAGTCCCTCTCCCTCGAAGTCTAGTATGCCAGTGTCAGACAGACAGACACACGCCAGTGTCAGACAGACAGATGGACAGACAGACAGACAGACAGACACACACACACACACACACACACTGAGAGTATGGCCATTCTGTCCTGTGTCCCTCTCCCTCGAAGTCTAGTATGCCAGTGTCAGGCAGACAGACAGACACACACACACACACACAGACACTGAGAGTGTGGCCATTCAGTCCTGTACACAAACACACACACTGAGAGTATGGCCATTCTGTCCTGTGTCCCTCTCCCTCGAAGTCTAGCATGCCAGTGTCAGCATGCCAGTGTCAGACAGACAGACAGACAGACACACACACACACACACTGAGAGTATGGCCATTCTGTCCTGTCCCCTCTGCGTTTTGCTAAGTCAGGAGTTCAGTCTGGCAATGGGGCTCACCAGGGGAGCCCTTGGGAAGAACTTTGTGTCTCCTGAGAGGACTTTCGAGATCAACTCCTTTGAGGAGTGTGAGATTAAGGCCCCTGAGAAAGGTCACAGTGGAGGACTTTGTAGGTTGATAAGAAGAGAGTCCAGTCCTGTGAATCCTGGGACAAGCCCTTTGGAATTCTTCACCAGTAAAATTCTTTCCTAAGGTAGAAGGCGGTTCTGCTTCTGTTCTCTCTGGGCTCATTTATTACAGCGGTTGGTTTCGTTCGTGGTGGTTTTAAATTTAGGTGAAAGGCTTTGGATGTTCACCAGTGAAAGCGACTCTCTTGAGGTTGTGAGGTCTTTTTCTTTTCACAACATTTGGCCTTTGCCCATCTAACAGTCGTGGAGAAAAAACCCTGGAAGCTGGTTGGCCGGCATTTGTTGGTGGAGCTCGCAATGGAACTCGAAAGGGGGACCAGTCGCAGGAGGGGGCACCCTAGAAAAACAGTTTACGCTCACATGGGAAACCTGTTGAACCTACACAATTGCCAGCAAAGCTGTTGGGCAGGTTCTTGAAGGAGGAGGCGGAAGTGGAAGGGGCGGGCTGGTCCCCCAGAACGCTCTGTTCCCAGGGGTGACTCGGAGCTGGAGGAGCAGCTTTCTCCTGGCCACTGTCCTGGGGAGCTGTGGAGGGGGAGGGAAGTTCTGGGGACCAGAGCAATCTGGTAGCTGGTAGGGCGCCGCCTTGTGCATGGCTGCCTCCCTGTACCCCAGATGGTCCCGAGCCCGCCAGGAGTGAGGTCTGAGCTCAGAGCCAGGAGTGAGCCCTGAATACTTACTTCTTGGTACAGTCCCTTGCGCCAATAAAACCCCAGTCCACCACAGGGTAGGGTTGCGGGATTTTCACCAGCCCAGTCCACTTTACTCTCCTGGGCCTTTTTTTTTTTTTTGGTTTTTGGGCCATACCCGGCGGTGCTCAGGGATCACGCCTGGCTGTCTGCTCAGAAATAGCTCCTGGCAGGCACGGGGGACCCTATGGGACACCAGGATTCGAACCAACCACCTTTGGTCCTGGATCTGCTGCTTGCAAGGCAAACCCGCTGTGCTATCTCTCCGGGCCCATCTCTCCTGGGCCTTTTTAACTCAAGGAATGTGGGTTCCCAGAGCCACTGGGGCTGACCCCACCCAGGCTTCCTATCTCTGCTCTTTGGAGGAGGCCTCCTGCCCATGTCTTCCTCACCAGCCCAGATCCTCAGTCTTTGAGGCTTCTCTGGAACTTTCCAGGCGGGGACCCCGAGCCAGGAGGAGGGCCAGGACCCTTCTGGAATGGTGGGATCTGTCCAGACTCTTGTTTGCCATCCTGCCTCGATTTTAGCCGGAAGGAACTCGGAGTAAGGGAGAGATGGGGCTGCAGTTGCTGCTGTCTCTCAGTGACTGCTGGGACCCCCTTGCTTCCTCAGGATCACACATGCTTGGAACTGGGGGAACGACAGGGTCTGAGCTCAGTGATCGCAGGGGAAGCGGGTCAGGCCTGTGGAGGCCGGGATGAGCCCGGTGGGTGACCCAAGTGCTTTGGCTGTGTGATGGGTGTTTCCAAGTGTGGGTGATGCCAAGAATAGCACTTGAATATGAGGAATGACCTTTTTTTGCAGCACACCCAGCGGTGCTCAGGGGTTACTCCTGGTTCTGTGCTCAGGGATCACTCCTGGCCAGGTTCAGCGGACCCTATGGGATGCTGGGGATCAAACCTGGTTGGCCCCATGCAAGACAGGTGCCCTCCCTGCCTCCCAATCCTCTGGCCCCCTTTAGGAATCGCTTTGTATTTGGCTCCCCATGGGACCAGGGTCTGTCCTTGGCGATGAGTCTCAGCTCCCGGGTCTGCTGGTGCAGGCTGGATGGTCCAGTGCTGGGAGCCCAAACTTGGGCCTGGCACTCACCGGGCAGACTCACACTGGGCTCTCAGAACTGGCCTCCCACCTTGAGAGCTCTTCTCTGCTTCTTGCTGGGCCATCGTCTCTGGCCACGCCAAGCACTTCGGGGCTTCCCATGCCGCCTCCCATGAAAACCATCGTCCAAATTATATTTCTGGGACGTCGAAATTAACCATTAGTCCTCGTAACCTGCTAATGAAACGCTTCACCGGTGAAAGATGCTCATCGAGGCTCTGCAGAACTTGTCATTTCGTTGCATAAAAATACTTTGATTCTCTGTGATCAGGATGGAGGTGGTGGGAAGGAGGCGGATTGGAAGCCGGATCAGAAGCCGGTGGCTGCTGTGTGCAGGACTCAGCCCTTACTGGGGGTCCAGGAGGTTGGAGGAGCTCAAGGGTTGCTGATTGCTGATTTGTCTTTGGGTGTGTGTGTATGCGTGTGCTTCGGGCCACAACGGTCAGTGCGCAGGGCTGACCCCTGGTTCTGCGCTCAGGGATCACTCCTAGCAGGCTCAGGGGACCTTACGGGATGCCGGGGATCGGATCTAACCCGGGTGGGTTGTGTGCAAGGCAAATGCCCTCCCCACTGTGCCGTCGCTCGGGTTTCGTAAGCTTGACCTGTGAGGCCAAGGGAGCTGCTGGCGCGTGTCCCTGGGTCACCAGCTGTCCCGCTTTCCCGGCGGACGAGGGCCTGTGGGGCACAGGTGCCAGCAGATGTCTGACGAGGCCGGGGAATGCTGACTCTGCTCATGCCCAGCGTCACCGTGACGGACACATGTCATCGTCGAAGGGCTCAACCGGAGACAAACATTCCCCGGTGCAGGAAGTGCTGTCCCGGGGCTTTTATTTTGGTTTCTGGACCACGCTGTGCTCAGGGGTTCCTCCGGGCTCTGAGCTCAGAAACCTGCTCCTGATGGGGCTCTGGGGAACACACGGGATGCTGGGGAATCGAATCTGGGTCCGCCCCATGCAATTACTGCTGGCTCTACGCTCAGGGATCCCTCTGGGCAGAGCTTGGGGGACTGTCGGTGTTGCTGGGGAGGGGGCCCAGGTAGGCTTGTGCGCCAGCCCAATGTCATACTTTCTTCATCCCTCTACTGTATCTCACCCACCGCATCCCCTTGCTTTGTCCTTTTTTCAAAGAAGAGACCTGAGGGCCAGGGAGATAAGACAGTAGTAGGGTAAGACCTTGTCTCCCACACAGTTGACCTGGGTTGGCCAAGGAAAAGAAGATAAGACCTCAAAACTATAAAACCTCAAAACTGAGTGTCAGCGCTCAGGAGTTACTCCAGACTCTACGCTCAGAAATCGCTCTTGGCAGGCTCGGGGGACCATCTGGGATGCCGGGATTCGAACTGCCATCCTTCTGCATGCAAGGCAAACCGCCTAACCTCCATACTATCTCTGGCCCTAGAACTATAAAAATCTTTTTTTTTTTTGTTTTTTTTTTTTGACCACACCCGGTGGTGCTCAGGGGTCACTCCTGGCTGTCTGCTCAGAAATAGCTCCTGGCAGGCACGGGGGACCCTATGGGACATCGGGATTCGAACCAACCACCTTTGGTCCTGGATCGGCTGCTTGCAAAGCAAACGCCGCTGTGCTATCTCTCCGGGCCCAGAACTATAAAAATCTTGAAATCAGTGGTTTGATTTATTCAAGTTCTCCTCTGATATTCTCATTGTGATCGGTTTGCGGTTTAGAGGGTCGTTCAGTCATGTTGCATGTTTCTCGGAGTTTCTGCTCCAGGGATGGATTCTGTGTGACTCAGTTTCTCTTTCAGCTCAAGGCCGCTTCAGAGAGGAGAGAGTGACAGTCAGGGGAGATTGGGTGCAAAGGACGGTGGGGTCACTGTGGGTCTTTGTTAAGTGGGCCCTGAGCACTGTTAGGAGAGCACAGGCCTGCGGAGGGTCAGCGTGCTCCCTCCAGCTAGATATGGCCCATCCCGGGTAGAAACTGGACCCCATTTCCCTGCATTTCTCCCCATATCACCTCCCTCCCCCGACACTGTTCTCTGGAGAGTCGCAGACTTCTGTGATCTTCAGACAGGCCTAGAGCAGAGACGGGGTTAATGTGGGCTCAGAAGATATTAAATCAATATCCAGGATGGCAGTTCGAATTAATTTTTAACTATTAGGTTTAGATAAATGTATCGGACACGCGATGAATGTTTTACACAGTACATTCATTTTTAATTTATTATGATATGTTGTCATTCATTCTTTGTTTCGGGGCCACCTCTGCCGATGCTCGGGGTTTATTCCTGGCTCTGTGATTGGGGCTCGCTCCTGGCGGGGGCCGGGGAGGGGGGGGACCCTCGGGGATGCCGGGGATCAAACTCAGGTCGGCCGTGTGCAAACCACACACCTTCCCTCTGTACTATCTATCGCTCCGGCCCAAACCTGAGACGTTTAGTAGAATGGAAACTTGTCCCCCCTTGGGAGCACTGGGCGCATTGGAGCTAACCGAGAATCACTCCCTTCTCTCTGGGGCTGGATGAGGTACTCCGAGTGAGCCCCAAAACAGCTGTCTGGGGCTGGAGAGATAGTATGGAGGTAGGGCTTTTGCCTTGCATGCAGAAGGATGGTGGTTCGAATTCCGGCATCCCATAGGGTCCCCTGAGCCTGCCAGGAGCGATTTCTGAGCATAGAGCCAGGAGGAACCCCTGAGCATTGCTGGGTGTGACCCAAAAAACAAACAAGCAAACAAAAAACAACAAAAAAACAAAAAAAGGCAGAGCTATCTTAGAGGTCTTCACTTGTTTGCAGGGAGCACCTCCCTGGGTTCAGATTGATCACAGGTCCTGGCGTGGTGGGAGATCCCTTTTCCCCTCTCCAGGGCCGTGTGCAGGGGCGCAGGTGAAGGGGAGACTTCTCTGTGCAGGGGCTTGTTGGAAGCCTTCTTGGAAGAAGTGGCCTTTGTCACCTGCGATCCGGGGGCTGAGTGCAGGAAGGAGCCTCATGTGAAGGAAACAAGTGTCAGCAGTGGGGTGGGGAGTTGAAGTCTTTATATATTTTTTGGTTTTTGGGTCACACCCGGCGGCACTCAGGGGTCACTCCTGGCTCTGCGCTCAGAATTTGCTCCTGGCAGACTTGGGGGACCATATGGGATGCTGGGGATCAAACCCGGGTTCTTCCCTACTACTGTGCTGTTGCTCCGGCCCTTTTTATTTTTTTTTATTTATGGTTTTTGGGCCACACTCAGCGGTGCTCAGGGGTTACTCCTAGCGCTGCATCAGGAACTACTACTCCTGGAGGCTCTAGAGACCCCATAGGATGCTGTGAATCAAAACTGGGTCCACTGCGTGCAGGGCAAGTGCTCTTGCTCCGGCCCCTGCAAGTCATTTTTAGGAAACTTAGCAGCTTTCCTTTCTGGATTCTTTTTTTTTTTTTTGGGCCACACCCGGTAACGCTCAGGGGTTCCTCCTGGCTATGTGCTCAGAAGTTGCTCCTGGTTTGGGGGACCATATGGGACACCGGGGGATCAAACCACGGTCCGTCCAAGGTTAGCGCAGGCAAGGCAGGCACCTTACCTTTAGCGCCACCTCCTGGCCCCTCCTTTCTGGATTCTTGGCCCTTCCTTTTCCCTTGGGTGGGTCTGGCCCGCTGTGTGCTTGCTTGGCACAGCAGGAGGATGTGTTGGCCACACTGAGGCCTGACACATGCTCTGGCTCAAGCGGTGGAGATGTGTGCCCTTGCCCATCGCTTCATGGTGGCCCAACAGGACAAGTAGCACCCACGGGAGACAGTGAGCAGGGAGCCACCGATGGGGCCTCGCAGTGAACCCTTCCCCTGGATCATTCGTCACCCGGCATTGCTCAGGGGTTCCTCCTGGCTCTGCGCTCAGAAATCGCTCCTGGCAGGCTCAGGGGACCATATGGGATACCGAGATTCGAACCACCGCCCTTCTGCATGTAAGGCGTTTTTGCCTTACCTCCAAGCTATCTCTCTGGCCCCTTTTGTTTTTATTTGTTTTTGCTTTTTGGGCCACACCCGTTGGTGCTCACTCCTGGCTCCTGCACTCAGAAATTGCTCTTGGTAGGCTCGGAGGACCAGATGGGATGCCAGGGATCAAATCCAGGTCTGTCCTAGTTTCCCTGGTTGGCAGCGTGCAAGGCAAATGCCCTAGCACTGTCCTATGTTGAAGGAAGGAGCTTTTTTTAAGAGAAATGTCATGTGGGTGTTGAGGGATCCTGGTCTCCTCCGAGAAGGGCTGCCAGGGTCTCCGAGGGACCCTCTGTTGGCCTCCCGGGCTGCTGGGGGAAGTGGCTGGACTTGGTACAAAGGTGGAACCAGAAACTGAGGGGCTGTGCCGCCCCCCTGAGCATTTCAGGCCACAACTGGTTTTGGGGTCACTCAGGGATCACTCCTGGGGAGGCCCTGGGGCACTGTGGGTCATGCCCAGGATTGAACTCGGTGCTGCTGTGTGCAAGACAAGTGCTTTCCTGGCTGGCTGTATGTACTCTCTCCATGTCCCTGGGGAGTTTTTAAGAACCTGGCACCCCAAGGGGTCTCCCAAGCCTCATCCCTGAGCACAGAGTTGGGAGCAAACCCCAAGCATCGCCGAATGCGGCTTACGGGTGGGAAATAAGAACTCGGGGACCAGGGCCAGGCTCCTGGAGCGTCTGAGGTCACAGCTGAGGGCCCGAGGCAGGGCCTGTACCTGCTCAAGCTGTTTCCCGTGGACGTCAGTTCTGACCCAGTTCTGGAAGCTTCCTTACGATCTTGACATGGTTCAGACCCGTCAAGCAGCAGAGAACAGAGTGACAGTGCAACATGCCCGTGCCTGTGTCTCCCGCCACCGAGACTTGCTCTTAGCAGGGCCCAGTGCTAGGACGCAGGGAGGACATGTGCCTCGCATGCCGCCGTCCCGGCATTGGTCCCTGGCACTCGCATCCAGTGCCCTGAGTCCGGCCCACCAGGGGTGATCCCCGAGCAGTGAGCCAGGAGTAAGTAAGCCCTGAGCATCACCAGGTGTGGCCCCGAACCCCTTCCTGAGGATTTGGAGTTGCAGACAGACCCTGGGTCGGAGTTGCCTGGATTCTGTCTGGCGAAGGGCTCCCTCAACTGTTGATTATTTCGGCTTCTCTTTTTTTTGTTTTTGTTTTTGGGCCACACCCGTTTGATGCTCAGGGGTTACTCCTGGCTATGTGCTCAGAAATCGCCCCTGGCTTGGGGGGACCATATGGGACGCCGGGGGATCGAACCGTGGTCCGTTCCTTGGCTAGCGCTTGTAAGGCAGACACCTTACCTCTAGCGCCACCTTCCCGGCCCCCTATTTCGGCTTCTCTTAATTGGCCAATAAAAAATGCTTCTTCAACCGCAACACTCCTTAAAAGAAGTCTGATTTTGAACCCTTCCCCAATACTCCGTGGCTGCCCTGTCCCAACCTGAAAGACTCTGACCCCTCTTTTCCAGATCCTCCAGCTGCTCAACTGTGGAATGAAAATGAAGCATCTCGTTTATTTGTTTGTTTGTTTGTTTGTTTTATGGTCTTTGGGCCATACCCAGTGGCGCTCAGGGGTTACTCCTGGCTCTGCACTCAGAAGTCGCTCCTGGCAGGCTTGGGGACCCATATGGGATGCCGGGATTTGAATCACTGTCCTTCTGCATGCGAAGCAAATGCCCTACTGCTGTGCTATTGCTCCGGCCCAGAAGCATCTCATTTAATAGAATATTTAAAGGGATATTTTTCGGGGCCCCAACAGCTCTCAGGACGGTTGAGCGTAAGATGGGGGCCTGGTGGTGCCGGGGCTCCGGGCTGATACCTGCTGTGCTCAGGGCCTTGAGGTGCTGGGTCAGTCAGCCAGCATGGGGACCCCGAGTGCCGTCCCCTCCCCCATGCCACAGACTCATGGCCTGCCTACACCTCTGGGCACTGGATGATAATCGATAAGTTTGGGGGAAATCGTCTTCCATTTATTCGCTTGTCACCTCCTTCATGGGCTCTGTAGATAAATGCACGCCAGCATTAAGGGAAGAAGTCTCCCTTGTCCTTAACTGGGAAGAGCGAAAAAGCGTGACATCAGCCCTGTTGCCATGGCAGCGTCGTGGAGTTGGCTGTGTGGCGCTCTCGGCTGGCTGCGGCTTTCCAGGTCCCGACTCTGGTGCAGGGAGGCTCCGAGGTCCGTAAGCCGTCTCCAGAGCCTGGCGCCTGGGCCGGGACTGACAAGGCCCTTGTCCGGTTTTCCGAGTCGCCCTTTCTGGGCTCTGTGTTTCGTCCCTGTTTTGTAGAGAGCCGTGGCATCTCCACTGCCCAGGAGGCCGGGACCTCTAGGGCAGGATTCTGGCCAACTGGGCTGGGCACCTCAGATCCGCGTGGTGCTGGAACCCCTGTGGTTTCTCTGGTTCTTTGGGTTTACTTTTGGGCCACACCCAGCTGTGCTGGGGCAGACTCCTGGGTCTGTGCTCAAGAACACTCTCGGAGTGGCTCGGGACCATGTGTGGTGCTGTTGAGCAGTTCTTTTTGGGGGATTTTTGGGCCACACCTGGTGGTGGTGCTCAGGGGTTACTTCTGGCTCTGTGCCCAGATCGTTCCTGGTAGGCTCTGGGGACCCTGTGGGATGCTGGGAATCAAATTGGGTCCATCCCGGGTCGTCCGCATGCAAGGCAAATGCCCTGTCGCTGTGCTATTGCTTTTTTTGGTGGGGGGGGGTTGGGTTACATCTGGCAGCGCTCAAGGGTTACTCCTGGCTCTGAGCTCAGAAGTCGCTCCTGGCAGGCTCAGGGGACCATATGGGATGGCGGGATTCGAACCCCTGTTTGTCCTGGATTGGCTGCATGCAAGACAAATGCTCTACCGCTGTGCTATCTTTCCACACCCCCCCCCTTGAACAGTTTTTTTTTGGGGGGGGGCCACACCAGGTGTTGCTCAGGGGTTACTCCTGGCTGTCTGCTCAGAAACAGCTCCTGGCAGGCACAGGGGACCCTATGGGACACCGGGATTCGAACCAACCACCTTTGGTCCTGGTTGGCTGCTTGCAAGGCAAACGCCGCTGTGCTATCTCTCCGGGCCCTTGAACAGTTTTTTAATTGATTTTTATTTTTTACTTCTGAGTCACACTTGATAGTGCTCAGGACTTACTCCAGGCCAGCGGCCGACCCACTTACCATCTCTCCAGCCTCCTTGTTAGTTCTTCATGACTTTATTTTATGGCAGCAAACATTGCACTTAGGACCTTTTATTACAGTATCTGTTTGTCCAAAAGCTGTTTCTGTGTTTCTGTTCCTTTGGCCAGACGATAGTACAGCAGGCAGGGAGGGCATTTGCCTCGCACATGGCCGGCTTGGCTCTGATCCCTGGTATCCTCTATGTCCCCTGAGCACCGCCCGGAGTGATCCCTGAGTGCAGAGCCAGGAGCAGTCCTTGAACTCAGCCTGCTAGGAGTGATTTGAGCGTCGCCAGGTGTGACCCCATTTTCCCCCTAAAAATATTTTGAAGTACCTTGCTTTTTTTCCCAGGCTGCACCTTCTGGGATGGGGTGTGGGAGGGAGGAATTCCAGAGCTTCTAAATGTTCTTGGGGGCTGCATCTAGATTTTAAAATGGCATCTATCTTTCTTTTCAAAAAGTATTTAAACATTGGGCCGGAGAGATAGCACAGTGGTAGGGCATTTGCCTTGCACGCAGCAGACCCAGGACGGATAGTGGTTCAAATCCTGGCATCCCATATGGTCCCCCGTGCGTGCCAGGAGTGATTTCTGAGTGCAGAGCCAGGAGGAACCCCTGAGTGCTGCCGGGTGTGACCTCCCCCCCAAAACCCAAACCCAAGCAAAAAATATATATAAATGCCCCAATTTGCAGATGCATTTCTTTCTTTTTTTTTTTTTTTTTTGGTTTTTGGGCCACACCCGTTTGACGCTCAGGGGTTACTCCTGGCTATGTGCTCAGAAATCGCCCCTGGCTTGGGGGGACCATATGGGACGCCGGGGGATCGAACCTCGGTCCTTCCTTGGCTAGCGCTTGCAAGGCAGACACCTTACCTCCAGCGCCACCTACCCGGCCCCGCAGATGCATTTCTAATCCAGCCTTGGTTGTTCCAGCACCCCTCCCAATGTAACGTTCCCCCCACAGCGCAACTGTTCCCTCCACCACTGCTGTTGTCCCACTTTCCAGCCCACCCCAGGGGGTCCAGAGTAATTGACTGTATATTGCTTGTTACCACTAAGTGGCAATGAAGTCATTGAGAAAGACCCCAGCCAGAGAAGATTTGTCAAGATGGTTCCCTCTCGCAGTGGGACCATTATGTCATTCCTGGAGGTTGATGAGGCTGTTCGTCGCTGCTTGAGCCTCCTCTGGGTGATTGTTTTTGTTTTATCGAGCTTGGGTGGCGGCCATGTTGGCTTTCCTATCTAATCCGTCCCGTTCCTACTGGGGTGTCAGGGCTTGAGGAGTTTGGGGGTGTCCTGTGGCTGCATATGCAGCTGAACTTTCCAGGCACCTGGCATCTGTGGGGCAAGGCCCGTGGACTGACATGGTGGCAGGGCTGTGGCTGCCAGACTGCCCGCTCTCATTCGGAGAAGACCCCAGACAGACACTCCTGGAATTTATTTATTTATTTATTTTTTGTTTGGTTTGGTTCTTGGGTTACACCTGGCGGCGCTCAGGGGTTCCTCCTGGCTCTGCACTCAGAAATTCCTCCTGGCAGGCTCGGGGGATCCTATGGGATGCCGGGGATCGAACCCAGGCCCATCCCGAGTTGGCAGTGTGCAAGGTAAAGGCCCTACCTACTGCTGTGCTGTTTCCCCAGTCCCACACACACCTGGAGTTTCTGCCCTTGAGCATCTGCAGAGATGAGTGGAGGAGCAGTGAGGCGGGCCTTTGTGGATGCTGACACAGTGGGGTGTGGGTGCAGCTGCATGCTGGGGCTCCAGCTGGGTGGGGACTCGTCCCGCCCCCTCCCAAGGGCACCTCAGGGTTTCCAGTCACGTAGCAGTTGCACGGCACCTCTTCTCCGAGAGCAGCAGTGTGAGTCTCTGCCGCTGGTCCCCGGACTGGTGTCGCAGCATCTCTGTGTCTCAGGTAGGACAGTCTCCGCTCTGCTCCTTCAGGCTGAGTCTGCTCATGCTGGACAGGGCAGAGGGTGATGGTCAGCCTGGAACCCTGTTTGCTTGTGAGACTGGACCGCGGGGAGGCTTCCAGATGGAAGGCGGAGCGTGCCTTGTATCTTACAAGACATAGGCATGTAAGAAGCCCCTCTGAGGGCCCTGTCCTGTCTACATATATGTTCTTTGTCTGTAAAATGCGTGGACTTGGCCACACACTCTCCAAGGCCTCACGAGTCAAGAGAGATTTGATTTGAGGTGGGCAAACTAACTTTTCTTTTTATTTTTGGGTCATACCTGTGGCGCTCAGGGGTTACTCTTGGCTTTGCGCTCAGAAATCGCCCCTGGCAGGCTCGGGGCTGGGATGCCAGGTACCGAACCACCACCCGTCCTGGATTGGCTGCATGCAAGGCAAAGGCCCTACCTCTGCTACTGCTCTGGCCCCAGACTTGATTTTTTTCACTGTATGCTCTAGAACTTGAATGCTCCCATGTGCCTTGACGTGACATCCTAAGGGACGTTGGCTTGTTCTGTGGCTGCTTAAAATACTTGTAGGACTGGGAAAAGTCCTGCTTTCCCAATATAGAACTGTCCCCAGCATTTGTTCTTAAGGAAAATGTTAGTAACTTCTGCAAACTGACCTTCCTTCCTTCCTTCCTTCCTTCCTTCCTTCCTTCCTTCCTTCCTTCCTTCCTTCCTTCCTCCCTCCCTCCCTCCCTCCCTCCCTCCCTCCTTCCCTCCTTCCTTTCCTTTCCTTTCCTTTCCTTTCCTTTCCTTTCCTTTCCTTTCCTTTCCTTTACTTTCCTTTCCTTTCCTTTCCTTTCCTTTACTTTCCTTTCCTTTCCTTTCCTTTCCTTTCCTTTCCTTTTCTTTTTTTTTTGGTTTTTGGGCCACACTCGGCAGCACTCAGGGGCTCCTCCTGGTCTGTGTTCAAAAATTTCTCCTGGCAGGGGTCAGAGAGATAGCATGGAGATAAGGCGTTTGCCTTTCATGCAGAAGGTCGGTGGTTCGAATCCCGGCATCCCATAGGGTCCCCTGAGCCTGCCAGGAGCGATTTCTGAGCATAGAGCCAGGAGTGACCCCTGAGCACTGTCGGGTGTGACCCAAAAACCAAAAAAAAAAAAAAAAAAATTTCTCCTGGCAGGCTCGGGGGACCATATGGAATGCTGGGGATGGAACCTAGGTTCGTCCTGGGTTGGCAGTGTGCAAGGCAAACACCCTACCACTATACTATCGCTCCGGCCCCTTGACGAACATTTATCAGAAACCTAAACCAAGTACCTAATGCAGACACACCACTGTTTTATCATAGCTAACTGCGATACTCATTCGGCCTGTCAGAACAGGAGTTCATTCAATTTTAGGTTCCTGTTGCCAAAGCCAGGACAGAAGGAGTTAATTCAGGGTCTGAATTAATTCAGCCATTCTGGGCATGAGATAAAATCTGGTTCAGGGGGCAGGAGAGATAGCATGGAGGTAAGGTGCTTGCCTTGTATGCAGAAGGACGGTGGTTCGAATCCCGGCATCCCATGTGGTCCCCCAGACTTCCAGGAGCAATTTCTGAGCAAAGAGCCAGGAGGAACCTCTGAGCATTGCCAAGTGTGACCCCCTCCAAAACAACAACAACAACAACAACAACAACAACAACAACAAAAAGCTGGTTCAGGATCAGAAAGGACGGTTCTGAGCCAAGATAAAATCCGGGTCGGGACACACCATTCTCAGTCAACTGCTTGTGCAAGCCAGTGCAGGAATCCTGTGTTATCTGGAAATTAGACCCGAATCTGCCCCCCCCCCTTTCCCTCTTGGGTTCTCAGGGCCAGGCATGCTAGCTGAGATGGGGGTTTTCTTCAGAGGTTCCAGGCTTTTCCATCTTGGGGGGTGCAGGGTTGCTTTGGGGGAGACCCCAACCATCAAGGTCAAGGTCACTTGGACGCTCTGCAGTTTTCGCCCTCTTGGCTTTATTTTCTGAAAATCCATTTCTCTCCTCAAGATCGCAAGTAATGATTCCTGCTTCCCTTCCGGGCGGGTTACCGTTGAGCTGTCCTGGATTTCTGACACCAGGTACCGCTTCCCACACCTCCCAGCACGTGCTATAGGACCCCAACTGGCGGTGCTTAGGGTTGGCTCCTAAGTCTGTGCTCAAGGATCACCCCTGGCGGTGCTCTGGGAAGTGTACAGGATGCCCGGGATCTGACTCTGAGCCGGCCACATTTCAGGCCAGCGCCCCCCTGCTGTGTGTCTCTCTGGCCCCCAGTTGTATTTCTGACTGAGTGTCTAGTTTGAGCGAAGCGCAGATGTTTCATTCTATTTATTCTTGTTTTGGTTTTTTTGGCCACACCTGGCGGCACACTCGGGCTCTCTGGCCAAACTAAAGTTTCTAAGGATTCAGCAGGTTACTTCGGCACAGGCTGATCCAGGCTTGAGTCTTGACTTGGAATCAAGTGCCCTGTTACGGCCTTTGGAGTCTTTGGAGTCGACTCTTCTTTTTTATTTATTTGTATTTGGTTTTGAGGCCACACCCAGCAGTACTCAGGGGTTACTCCTGGCTCTGTGCTCAGAAATCACTCTTGGGGCCCGGAGGAGATACCACAGCGGTGTTTGCCTTGCAAGCAGCCGATCCAGGATCAAAGGTGGTTGGTTCGAATCTCGGTGTCCCATAGGGTCCCCCGTGCCTGCCAGGAGCTATTTCTGAGCAGACAGCCAGGAGTGACCCCTGAGCAACGCCAGGTGTGGCCCCCCCCCAAAAAAAAAGAGAAATCACTCTTGGCAGGTTTGGGGGACCCTCCGGGATGCTGGAGATTGAACTGTGCAAGGCAAACTCCTTCCCCGTTATGCTCTCGCTTTTATGTGGTTCCCTTTCTGTGAGGTTAGTTTTGGGTTGATCCACTCTCGTATCACAAAGTCTTGTCCTGTGGATTCGTTCAGCCTCTTTCTCACATTGACTTGTGATTGAGTTTGATGTTTGCGGACAGTGGGATGGAATTGGAAGCGTGGATTTGTTTGTGAACGTCGTAGAATAAAGATAAAGTCTCTTACCGAACAGCTGTGACTGAGGCAGATATTGGGCCAGGGAGCTACAACAGTGGGGAAGGCGCTAGCCTTGCGTGTTGCTGACCCTGATGTCCTGGTGTCCCATACATACCTTGAGCACCTGTGGGGAGCACTCCTCGGTGTGAGCCAGGAAAAGCCCTGAGCATCTTTGGGTGTGGCCCCCAGGTCATCCCCACAGGTGTTTCTTTTTTTTTTTTTTTTTTTTTTTTTTTTTTTTTTTTTTGGTTTTTTTGGGCCACACCCAGTAACGCTCAGGGGTTACTCCTGGCTATGCGCTCAGAAGTTGCTCCTGGCTTGGGGGACCATATGGGACACGGGGGATCGAACCGCGGTCCGTCCAAGGCTAGCGCAGGCAAGGCAGGCACCTTACCTTTAGCGCCACCGCCTGGCCCCTGGTGTTTCTTGATGTACTTTTTACTTACTTATTTTTTTGTTTCTCTTTGGGCACCATTCAGGTTACCCCTGGCTCTGTGCTCATGAATCGCTCTTGGCAGGCTCAGGGGTCCCTGTGGGGTGCCGGGGATCGAAGCTGGCTTGGCTGTGTGTAAGGCATACGCCCTCCCTGCTGTGTTATCGCTCCGGGCCAATTTGTACTTGGATTCACAGAAAAGTTCCGCAGAAAAACCAGAGAATGTCCATGTGCCCCATCCTTGTACATCCCCATTCGTATCCAGCACCCCTGCTCCCTGCCGTTCCCAGCGACGAGTCCTCACTGCCAGCATCATCACCCGAGCCCCTACTCCACTCAGTTGCCCTTGACAGGTGCTCCGTGACCCAGGTCTGCAAAGCGTCCCTAAGTTGTGTCCCCACCGACCCTCTTGTGCCCACCTGTCCCTCCACCTCACTGCCCCTCATGCACGGCTGCAGCTGCTTCCGCCTTTATGCTCCCGAGACACGCGTCTCTGTGGCCCGCTGGCTCATGATGGTTCTATATTAGGGACGAGTGCTGGAAAATTGGATTGGGGTGTCTTTCAGCCGGACCCGGGGTGGGAGAACTGGCTGGTGCCAGAGATGCAGGAAAACGTGCGTCCTTGCTGGAAACTCCTGCTCAGGGATTTTGCGTCCCTTCTTGTGGCATTGAAGAACAGCCGACGTCCAGCTTCCAGCTGTGGCTGCTCCTGGAATGTTCCTCTTCAGGCTCCGGACTATTTATCTGTTTGGTTTTTGGGACACACCCGACACTGCTCAGGGCTTACTCCTGGCTCTATGCTCAGAAATCACTCCTGACAGGCTCGGGGGACCCTATGGGATGCCAGGGATCGCACCTGGGTCCTTTCTGGGTCGGCTGTGTGCAAGGCAAACACCACTGTGCTATCGCTCTGGCCCCACTCCTGATTACTTAGAAACCTGAACTTGACACTTGCTTTATGGAGGTGGAGAAAGAGGAGGAGAGGGGAGGAAGAGGAAGAGGAGTGGGAGGTCATGTCACTGGGCAGGGAAGCACTGGAGTGGGGGGAGTGGCACAGACCTAGGTGGCTCGCGCGTGCCCAGAGCCTGTCATTCCGGCCACAGTCTCACTGCCTTTGTTTCCCCCCAAAACCCCAACGTACCTCCCATGTCCAGTGTGACTTTCCCAGGCTGGGACCCTGGGCCACGGGGTTCGGACACCCCCCTTGGTGGGTGGGATTCCCAGATGGGCCTTTGCTCATTGCACTCAACCCGGAGAGACCGGAACATACCAGCAGGTCTCAGCAAGGCCCGTTGCAGTTGCAGTTGCAGTTGCTCAGACCGCGGGCACAAGTTCAGTTGCGTGTGTTTCTGGGCTCTTGGTGCAGGTGGGATGGCTGTGTTCTGTCTGGCCAGTGGGAGGCAGGGTCCAGGACCACCCAGGGCTCTGGTCTCAGGGGAAGGGGATAGGCGAGTTGAATATGGGGGACCTGGCTTGAGTGCCCCTGGGGTCATGGTGCCTGGGGGGGACATCGGGGTGAAGGGAGATGCCCTCCTTGGGGCTTGGGACAGTGACACGGGGAAGAGTGGTCAGTGGCCATGGGGGTTGCATGAGCATGGGTGGTGAGGACGGGTTGGGGCCATTAGACACATGTATGGTGTCAGGTCAGTGCCACATGGGCAAGAGTTGGGTCCCTTCAGACCCCTCGTCAGTCTCATGGACCCATGCGGGGTTCCTCATACCCTTCAAGAATGGGCTTTTGGGGGGTTTGCTGAGAGTGTTTTTTTTTTTCCCTTGTTGTGGGCGGCTGGCATTTGTTCCCCAGTGGTGGGACTGTTTCCCTTCCCATCACCTCAGTGCCGCCTCTGTCGTGACACCATCTCATATTGGGCCTGACAGCAGCACCTGCCTGCCAGTCGTGGTGCCCGTCCTAGGCCACTGCCCCTCATGGGCCCCAAGGACAGGAGACCCGCCACTTCTCATGCATGGCTTTATCTGTCAGCAGGGAGGGGCGCAGGGGACAGACCACAGGGTGGGGTGCAAGATGAAGGTCCCTGGGAGTAAGTTGTTGCCACCCGGGCCAGGCAGCGAGTTCTCTGCCTTCCCCGTTCCTGTGCCCACGGGGCCGAGCTGCCCGGGTTCCTGGCCGAAGCAGTTGTGCCCTCTGGGCATGTGTGGGGTTGCCCAGGGCCTGGTTGAGGATATGGGGGGGGGCCTGGCACATGAATGACAGGTGGCTGGGGGTCCTGACGCGGTGAAGACCCCTCCCTCCCAGTAACCTCCCTCCCTCTCCCCGCTGCAGACGAGAATGGCTTCGAGGACGCGTTGTCCAGTCCCGCGGAGGTGCCCAGGAAGCCGTGCCCGGTGCAGGTGGTCCTGGCGCGGGAGGACGACCACAACTTCGAGCTGGATGAGGACGCGCTGGAGCGGATCCTGCTGCAGGAGCACGTGCGCGACCTCCACGTGGTCGTGGTGTCCGTGGCCGGGGCCTTCCGGAAAGGGAAGTCGTTCCTGCTGGACTTCATGCTCAGATACATGTACAACCAGGTGAGGGGGCCGCTGGGGGTGTGGAGTATGGCTACGGACAGGCAGCTCTCGGTCTCCCTCCCTGCCCTTCATCCCCTTCGCAGCGGCTCTGCCCAAGTGCTCTGCGCCCTCGCGGCCAAGCTCTCCTTTCTAGGACAGAGCCCAGCTCCGTGGCTCCGTGACTGTGGCTCCGTGGCTCCGTGGCTCGGTGGGTCCATGACTCTAGCTTCATACCTTGGTGGCTCTGTGACTTTGTGGCTTTGTGGTTCTGGGGGCCGCCTCTGCCCCTGGGACTCCTCCATCTGTTCACAACCACTCATCTCCTCTGGGAGCTTTCCCTGGCCTCTGCCCTGCTCCCGCAGCATTGCCGGTGGAGTTTCCCCTAATGCTAGGCTCGGCCTGACCTCTGGACCTCGGGCGGCGACCCCGGCAAGGTGGCCTGGACTCACAGCGCTCGCAGAGCTACTAGGCCTGGTGCAGTGATTGGCCCAGATTGAACATTTGCTTTATGCTTCTACCAGTGAGTCTCCCCACATCCTCCCCACTCCTTCCCTCCCTCCCCTCTTCCCTCCCTCCCTCTCTCCCCTCTCTTCCTCTCTTCCTTGTGATTTCCTGCATAGAGCATTTCTCCATGTGCCTTTTGGCCATGTGTGTTTCTTCTTTGAGGAAGTTTCTGTTCATCTACATACGGGGTTGGGCTGGGTTGGACGTTGTTTTCTTTTCTCTCATTTTTTTTTTTTTAATAGTATCTTTATTTAAACACCGTGTTTACAAGCATGATTGCAGTAGGGTTTTTTTTTTTTTTTTTTTTTTTTTTTTTGTTTTTGGGCCACACCCTGTGACGCTCAGGGGTTACTCCTGGCTATGGGCTCAGAAGTTGCTCCTGGCTTCTTGGGGGACCATATGGGACGCCGGGAGAGCCGGGGGATCGAACCGCGGTCCTTCCTAGGCTAGCGCAGGCAAGGCAGGCACCTTACCCCTAGCGCCACCGCCCGGCCCCTGCAGTAGGGTTTTACTCATAAAAAGAACAACCCCGGGGCCGGAGAGATAGCATGGAGGTAAGTCGTTTGCCTTTCATGCAGGAGGTCATCAGTTCAAATCCCGGTGTCCCATATGGTCCCCTGTGCCTGCCAGGAGCAATTTCTGAGCCTGGAGCCAGGAATAACTCCTGAGCACTGCCGGGTGTGACCCAAAAACCACAAAAAAAAAAAAAAAAAAAAAAAAAAGAACAACCCCTTCACCAGAGCAACCTTCTCATCACCAGTGCCCCCAGCTCCCCTCCCACCCCCTCATTGCTTTCTTTTAAAGCTACCAGTGCTTTATATATAAAGCCATCGGCCCTTTATCGAATGAGAAGTCGTAAATAGTCTTTGTGTCCTGGTCCTTGCTTCCTTGGAGGTCCAGAAGCTGCTTCATTTGATGGAGACCCAGTTGTTTTCTTTGCTTCCACTTGCTTGGTCAGCGGTGTTTCATCCCTGAAGTTGCCTTTCATTTCAGCAGCACCGAGAGAACTGCCCTTGTTTCCCTCCATTCTGGGTCGGATATCGAGGCCTTCTTTGCACTTTGGCCTGACTTTTGTGCCTCCCCTCAAGAGGAGGTCTGAGTCCATTGCTTGCATGTGATTGTGATCGAGGAGTTGTAGCTCCTTTATCGAAGATTAACTGGTTCTATCCCTGAGGATGTTCGACTCCGTCCTCTCGACCAAGAGGGTCTTCATTTATTCCAGTGCCGTGCTGCTTTAATGCCTACAACCTGGGCCTGGAGAGATAGCACAGCGGTGTTTGCCTTGCAAGCAGCTGATCCAGGACCAGAGGTAGTTGGTTTGAACCCCGGTGTCCCATATAGTTCCCTGTGCCTGCCAGGAGCTATTTCTGAGCAAACCGCCAGGAATAACCCCTGAGCACTGCAGGGTGTGGCCCAAAAACCAAAAAAAAAAAGAAAAAAAAAAAAGCCTACAACTTTGTGGACAGTTTGAAGTTGGGGAAAGCGATGCCTCCCCCTTCTCCCCAAAGATTGCGCTGGCTGTTGTGGGTGGGTGGTAATTGTTCTGTATGTGTTTCACAAGTCTTTATCTACTTGAAAAAATGTCAATAACATTCTTATGGGGCTGCACTGAATGCGTGTTATGCTTTGGGGGGCAGTATTGCCTTTATTATTATTATTATTGTTATTTTTTGGTTTTGAGGCCATAGCCACAGTGCTCAGGTCATTCCTGGTTCTGTGTCGGAAATTACTCCTGGCAGTGCTACGGGGACCATGGGATGGCAGGGATTGAACCCAGGTCAGCCATGTGCAAAGCAAATGCCCTTCCTGCTGTACTATCTCTGGCCCCTCTGTGTTGTCATTTTGATGTTACTCCGTCTGACCCATTAGCAGGGCATGCGTTTCGACTTCCTCGTGTCCACTTTTATTTCTTTTAAGTGATGTGCAGTCTTTTTCTTTTAATAATTTCTTTATTTAAACACCGTGACATACAGAGTTTCTCATAACACAGTTGCTACTGACATTCAGTGTTCCAAACCTGATTCCACCACCAGTGTGACATTCCTTCCACCATTACCCCAGTTTCCCGTCCTCTTGGCAGGTATGAATAATTTACTGAATATTCCTAACTGGTAATGGATTTATCGAAAAAGAAAAGGCCATAAAAGAAACTTTGTGGGAGCTTGAGCGACAGCACAACAGGAAGGGTGTTTGCCTTGCATGTGGCCCACCGGGTTCGTTCCCAGGAGTGCGGCCGAGTGTGGCCCCAAAACAAACACAGAAACAAAAACAGTGAAAATTGTGAAAATTGTCATATCTCTCAGTGGGTTCATTATGCCTGAAGATTTCCGCAGCTGTTTGTTGCTCCTTGAGCACTTCTTTGTTGCTTTTTGTTGCGTTTACACGGCTTCTGGGGTAATTTCACATCCACTTTGCTGCCTTCCTACTAGAATGCCAGTATTGAAAAGCAGGCAGGTGTCTCCTGGCCACATATGCAGCCGCACAGGCGCAGTCCAGGGCCTCGAGGCTCTGTGGAACTGGCCCACGAGCTGACGTGGTGGCTGTTGCGGATCATGTGCGTGGCTGCCCGGGCTTCCGGAAGCGAGGCGGGACAGGGTGGGGTGGGATGGAAGGTGGCCCATCCTGTCCCCCAAATGTACCCGGTGATCTTACTCCTTGAACGGCTTCCCTGAAGTTTTTGGCTTTGTCTCTCCGCAGAGATCAGAGGAATATAGTGGGGTCACGGGGTGGTGACTGCCGTGAGTGCACCTGAGCGTGCAGCTCCCAGGTGTCTGGGGCGACGCTGGAGTGCCTCCATGACTTTCCTGGGCTCCTCGGCTCCACTCAGCTCGGCTTGGCCTCTCTTTGCAGTGAAATGGCCGATGGGCAGGGATGGTGGTGGCTGTTTCTCATCATATATGTGGTTCTGGTTTTCTTTCTGTGTGTCCCTCACATCTCTCTTTGGTCAAGCTGATTCTTTTTTGTTTTGTTTTGTTTTGTTTTGTTTTGTTTTTTGTTTTTGGGCCACACCCTGTGACGCTCAGGGGTTACTCCTGGCTATGCGCTCAGAAGTTGCTCCTGGCTTCTTGGGGGACCATATGGGACGCCGGGGGATCGAACCGCGGTCCGTCCTAGGCTAGCGCAGGCAAGGCAGGCACCTTACCTCCAGCGCCACCGCCCGGCCCCCAAGCTGATTCTTAGATACTTAATTTTCTGTGTCACAGTTGTGAATGGGGTTGTTTGGTTTCTTTTTCTTTTTTTCTGTTTTTGGGCCATATCCGGTAACGCTTCAGGGGTTACTCCTGGCTCTGCGCTCAGACATTGCTCCTGGCTTGTTGGGGGGAACCATTTGGGACGCCTCGGGATATAACTGCAGTCCATCTTGGGTCAGCCGCGTGCAAAGCAAAGGCCCTACTGCTGCGCCACCACTCCGCCACCCCCCCTTTTAATTTCTCTCTTCTGTTCCATTATTGCTTGTAGAACAGCGTGGACTTTTGCGTATTGATCTTGTAGCCTGCCACGCTATTGTCTCTAGAAGCTCTTTGGTAATCTTTAGGGTTTTCTAAATATAGCATGTCATCCGCAGCTAGCAAGAACTTGACTTCTTCCTTTCCTATCTGGATGCCCTTGATATCTCTGTCTTGCCTAATTGCTTCGACAAGTATTTCCAGGACTATATTGAAGTGGGAAAGGGCGCAACTTGGTCTTGCGCCCGCTCTCTGTTTTTCCCAGTGAGTCTGATGTTTGCTGTGGGCTGTTTGATTTCCAGATTTGTTTAGTTAATTCTCCATCATTTGCGCGATTAATTTATATTTTCTCTGCATCAGGGTCTGAGGAGATAGTTGATGTAGTTTCTATCCTCTTGGTTTTGTGGAGGGAGGTGCAGTGGCCCAGCATGTGGTCTGTTGGCCTTTTGGGGTTGCAAAGCCCCATTCCTGTCTGCTCGCCCCCTCTCTTCCGTTTCTTCCTTCAGAGCCAAATGTTTCCTTGATCTATCAAGAGCTGATGGAATGGAAAAGTCTACACCTACTATTGTGTTGCTATTAATGTCTTTCTTTCTTCAAGTCTATTAACGGTTGCTTTTTAAATTTTATTCATGATGTTTATTTATTCTTTTTGGGTCACACTTGGCGGCACTCCGGGGTTCCTCCTGGCTCTGCTCTCAGAAATTGCTCCTGGCAGGCTCGGGAACCCTATGGAATGCTGGAAATCAAACCCAGATCTGTCCCCGGTTGGCCACGTGCAAGGCAAATGCCCGACCACTGTGCTATTGCTCTGGCCCTATTCACAGTTGTTTTAAGTATTTTGCTGGTCCCCTGTTAGTTGCACATATATTTATAATGTGATTTCTTCCCGATGTACATATTTCTTGACTACTAAGAAATAACCCTCTCTGTCTCTTACAACCTTTTTGAGCCTAAAGTCTCTGTCGGCTGATACGAGTATGGGCCACCGTGGCCTTTTCGAGGGAGTTGTTGGTTCGAAGGATTGAATGTTCTTCTCCCTTTGACTTGGAGCCTGTGTTTGCTCTGACTCTTCAGCTGTGTTTCTTGCAGGCCGCAGAATTTGTGCTCGATTTTCTTTTTTTTTTTTTTTTTTTTGGTTTTTGGGCCACACCCTGTGACGCTCAGGGGTTACTCCTGGCTATGCGCTCAGAAGTTGCTCCTGGCTTCTTGGGGGACCATATGGGACACCGGGGGATCGAACCGCGGTCCGTCCTAGGCTAGCGCAGGCAAGGCAGGCACCTTACCTCCAGCGCCACCGCCCGGCCCCTGTGCTCGATTTTCTAATCCGCTTTGCTGTTGTGTCTCCGACTGATTCATCTGAGAGGTTGTCACACAGTCTTGTGCTTCCTTCTGTTGCATTTGGTGTGCCTGTGGGGCTGGTCTTGCCTTAAAGAGCCCCTTCAGCTCTGGCCAAGTTGCTTTCCAGCCTGAAGTTCCTGGGCTGTTGTGTCTGGGGAAGTCTGTTTCCTTCCTTCAGCTGTGAGTGACACTGCGGGTGAGGGGTTCCTTTCAGCAAGGGCTTTCGCTTTTTCCTACCCGTCTGTCTTCGGGCTGAAGCTCCTTAGGACCTTCCTCCGTGTGTCATTTCCTTCTGTGACCTTGCTGCTTACAGTATTCTGCCTGTGACCTTCCCATTCTGATTGGGACGTAGGACGTGCCTGGGAATGTTATTTGAATCTTTTAGCTGGTCCCCCTCCAGTGAGTCCTCCAGGATGTTGGCCTCTGCTCTGCAGCTCCCAGAACTTCTCAGCGGTGATCTGTGATGCCTTTGACTGTTGCTTCCGCTTGGGGTTTCTTCCCGCCCGCCCGGACCTGCGTGACCCTTCTGTTCTTCATGAACTCAACTGTTCTCTGCTGTTTAGTTATTTTTTAGGCTGTTCATTTGTTTTGTGGGTCTTTTTTTTTTTTTTTAATTTTGAGAGTTCTTTAATACTGTCTCAAATATATCATTGGCCTCATTATTTCTGCATCTCCCCTTGCATCTTTTTAAAAATAACGATGTTTTGATTTGCATCTCCCTGATAATTAGATGGGGAGCAATTTTTCATGTGTCCTGGCTCTGTGCTCAGAAATCGCTCCTGGCTTGGGGGACCATATGGGATGCCGGGGATCGAACCCAGGTCTGTCCTGGACAGCCATGTGCGAGGCAGATGCCCTACTGCTGTGCCATTGCTCTGGCTCCCTCCCCCCCTTTTTTAGGGATTGTTGATTGTGGTTGAGGAAGTTCAGAACAGGAGGCCAGATGGGGGTCTGTGGAGTGTGGGGGAGACCAGGATGGTCTGACCCATGGACTCTGCTCCTTAAGTTTGGGTCCCCTGGTTCACTGAGGAGTTTAGGGTCCTGCCGGGTCTCCCCAGGTGTCTTAGAGCACCTCACGTGGAGGCTCACTCCACGGGGAAATTTGGGTCCTACTGGCCATTAGCAGGGAGTGGGGAGAGTGGGGGGACTTGTGCTCAGGAAGCCCCCCTCCACCCTCCCCTTTTTTCTTCCTTTCCTCCTCCTTTCACCACACCTGGCGATGCTCAGGGCTTCCTTCCGGCTCTGCACTCAGGGCTCACTCCTGAACCAGGCTCAGGGGATCCCACGGGATGCCGGGAATGGCATCCGTGCAAGAACAGCGCCCTTCCCGCTGTGCGGTGGCTCCACGCAGACTGTCCTGCCCCGAGCTGGGTCCCCTCCCCTCCCAACACGCCCGCTCAGTGCTTCTGAAGGGAACTAAATATAGTTTTATTTCGGACTATTTACAGAGTGGCTCCCAGACCTGCCGTGGCCTAGAGATTAGGAGGAAGGATCATATGAGCACTGGCCCCGAGTTTGCCAGGAGCCCAGATCCCCGAGATCGGCCCAATGAGAGCTGGAGCTTGAGCCGGCTCCCTCTCTGGTCCAGCCCCCCCCTAGTGAGAGAGCCTGGAGGGGGCGCTGGGGGGGGCCCCTGTGTGGTCATTGGGAGTCACAGACGCATTATTTCGAGTCACTTGCAATTCCTGGGGCTGAGAGAGAAGTGTGTTAGGGAGGAGCAGTGCTTTGAGCAATGCATTTATTTATTTATTTATTTATTTATTTATTTATTTATTTATTTATTTATTTATTTATTTATGGTTTGGGGGCCACACCCAGCAGCACTGAGCGGTTATTCTTGACTCTGCGCTCAGAAATTGCCCCTGGCAGCCTCTTGGGGACCCTATGGAATGAACCCAGGTTGGCAGTGTGCTAGGCAAACACCTTCCCCATGTGTCACTCCAGCCCCGAAGGACTTCCACTTTTCCCTTTGGTTTGGTGCTGGGGCTAGACAGAGCCTGTGCCTGCTATAAGCCCGCCTGTATGTTGCTTCATCTCTCTGGCCCTGGGTGGTGATTTTCAGGGTTTTTCTGTCCCCAGATACCCCATGCTACCTGCCTCCATCTGTCTGTCTTGTTGACGCAATGCACGTGTATCAAAGGGCAGAAACCTCAGCATTCTGCTTGGCTTCGGTGAACGAGGCCTTGCTTGGACCCTTTTCTGTCATTTTTTAAATTGTTTTGTCTTTGGGTCACACCCTGCAGTGCTCAGGGGTTCCTCCTGGCTCTGTGCTCAGAAATTGTCCCTGGCAGGCACGGGGGACCATATGGAATGCCGGGATTCAAACCACCGTCCTTCCTGGATCAGCTGCGTGCAAGGCAAACACCCTACCGCAGTGCGTTCTCTCAGCCCCTGGACCCTGTGCTGTTATTCTGAGCCCTGAAGACTGCCCTGCCCTCCATTCCCCTCAGCCCTGATGCCGCCCCTCGGCTTCTACCATCTCCTTCACTCTCATGACCTATGCTCCTGCCTCAAGTCTCCTCGAGGAGCCTCAGTCACTGTTCCCGGATTGGCGGGGTTGCGTTTCCTTGTCTGACGAAGGTCGCTCCTTCGCTCTTCTTGTCGCTTTTGCACTCGTTCTCTATTCCTCCGAGTCTCTGCCGCCATCCTCATGAGTTTCTGCCCTTTGTCCCAGTCAGGTGGCCGAGTGATGCCTCTGCAGTTCTCGGTGAACTTAGCACTTACTTCTCTGGACTGGGACTCAGGACCGGCCATTCGGGCCATAGGTGAAAGCCAGTGCCAGCTCATCTGCCAGTGCTCTCTCGGAGGAATCTCATGCCACCGCCTCCATCCTTGCCAGGCCCCACGGCTCACGGCGGGTCCTGACATGTACAGCGGCCGCATTCCCCGGGTCGCTTGCCCTCTTGGTGCATCATTGCTTTGACCGCATTTCTGCTTGGGGAAGGGTGTTTGGGGTCATGCCCAGTGGCGCTTGGGTTACTCCTGATTCTGTTCAGTATCCCCCCTAGCGGACCTTGGGGACCATGCAGGGTTCTAGGGATCGAACCCGGGTCAGCTGCGTGCAAGGCCAGCGCCCTCCCTTCTATGCTGTCAATCACCCTGGACCAGTTCGTGGCTTTGAGTGTCTTGGATTGCGCACAGTGAGGAAAAGGACACAGTACCCCTTTCAGGGTGTCCTCCCGGGGGCACCCCGCACCCCGGAAGCAGTTCTGTCTGCCTCTAGACCTCTGGGCATGCCTGCCGTGAGACCCGTCTGCCTCCCACTTGGTGACATGTTTTGCTTCCCCGAGTGCACTGCTTGGTTCTGTGGGGCTGGATCCCTACTGTTTCCAGCATGTGACTTAGGAACTCCCTGCCATCGAGATATAGTGATCCCTTATTGCCTCTATATCCCTTCCTGAACTGGCTCCACTGGGTGGCATGTAAAGGCCGCAGCTGCGCTGGTTCATTTGCCATCTGAAGCCGGCGGTGGCCCTGCCGCGTCACCAGAGTGAGTGTGGACAGGGCTCAGGGTCCAGCGACACGGCGGCAGTGGCAGTGGCGGCCAGATGAGACCGTTCCCCAGCGCCCTTGGAACCCCTGTCAGAGGTCGTTTTTATGGGTTTATTGCCGGGCTGCGTTCTGCCTTGCATCGTCTGTCTGTCTCTGTGACAATCTTGCTTGGTTTTTAGCCCTCAGAGCGAGTCACCTGGCCTGCTCCTTCCTGCAGCCTCTGTGGGCAGCTCGTGTTTTGAGTGTGGGCCGAGAGGCTATCAGTCTGCGGGTGAGGGCAGCCGGGCTGGGTGAGGATGTCAGCCCCGTTCACAGCCACGATGGAGTGCGGTTTCATAGTCACTCGGCTTTGTTTGCTTTGGTGACTTTTTACCACTTTTTTTTTGTTTTCTTTTGTTTTCTTTTTTTGCTTTTTTTTTGGGGGGGGGGTAACACCCAGCTCTGCTCAGGGTTACTCCTGGCTCTGCGCTTGGCAGTTACTCCTGGCAGGCTTGGGAGACCCTGTGGGATGCCGGGGATCAAACCCTTCCTGTTAGGCTATCTCTCTGGTCCCCTAATATTTTGCACTTTCCGTAGCATTTTTTATGCCAGATCTGTTACATGTCTTGTACTTTTTTGATGTCCCCTTTTATTTGAGTGAAGCAAGCATGGACTCACTTTGGATACCTTGAGTGCAGAGAAGGAAAGGAACGTGTGTTCCGAGCCAGCAGGCAGCAGAGACACAGACAAGAGGTGGGAGAGCCCGGCCTGCAAGAGGCCTCGGTGCAGTTCAGAAGGGAATCTCTCACTTGGATTTGGGCTGTGCAGTTGACTCTGGGTTAGCAGAAAAACCTGCTCGCCTCAGCAATGCTGCTGGTTTCGATTCTTGAGTGAAGGTCCCTGGACTTGCTTCCAACTCCAGTGCTTTTCCTGCTCTTTCCGGGCCAGCTGTCTGCTCCGAGATCCCACCCTGAGGTTCTGTGAGCTGGACCAACGGGCGGACAGCTGTGGCCACTCCCCATTCACTGTTCTGGCTCTGGAGTTTTTTCTAGACGTTCTTTTTATTTTTTAAATTTTTGAGTTACTCCTGGTTCTACGCTCAGAAATTGCTCCTGGCAGGCTCGGAGAACCCTATGGGATGCCGGGATTCGAACTACCGTCCTTCTGCATGCAAGGCCAATGCCTATTCCCATGCTATCTCTTCGGCCCCAAATTTTATTTATTTAATTATTGATGGATTGGTTTTTGGGCCACACCCAGCAGCACTCAGGGGCTACTCATGACTCTGCACTCAGAAATTGCCCCTGGCAGGCTGCGGACCACATGGGTTGCTTGGAATCTCTCTCAGCTGTACCGCATGCAAGGCAAACACCCTACCACTGTGCTATCTCTCCTGCCCCCTTTCTAAGTCTTCTTTATTAAGTCTTAGGACGTTTTTATTTTTCTTGTAGCTTTTCTTTTCTTTTTTAAAATAATTTATTGAAGCACCATGGTTACAAGCATGTTCATAATTGGGTTTCAGTCATAAAATGCTCAGCTGCCTCACCATGCCCACCAGCGCCGCCCCCCCCCAATTCCCCTCCTCCCCCACCCCTCCTGTGTTGGAGAAAGACATTTTACTTATTTGTTTGTTGATTTATTTTTGTTTTTGGGCCACACCCAGTGACGCTCATGGTTCCTCCTGGCTATGTGCTCAGAAATCCCTCCTGGCTTGGGGGACCGTATGGGACACCAGAGGATTGACCCGCGGTCCGTCCTAGGCTAGAGCCGGCAAGGCAGACACCTTACTGCTCCAGCCACAGTGCAGGCCCCAAGGAGACAGACAATTTATCTCTCTTGTAGCTTTTCTTCAGGACACACCTCTCTTTTCCTGGTCTGCTGGGAGGCTGCATGAAATGAAGGAAATGAAGAAAACAAAAGGCATCTTGGATCCTAGTTGCCTGTTTTTTTAACAAGGGCAGTGGATCTTGTCCCCTTTGTGTCTGTCCCCATCTGTTGTTAGGATCACGTGCCTTCTTTGGCCTGTTGCTGAGATGGATTTTAGGTCATCGGCCTCCTCTGAAGTGTCCCACGGAGGACCGAGGGCGGCTTCCTCCTCCCGTATCTGGGATCTGATATGCTTGTGTGGTGCCGAGTCTCTTTTTCATCTTGGTCAGCCGTTTTCTCTGGCCTCGTGTCCGGGGCAGGCCTGGAGACACGAGGGCTGTGTCCTGTGTCCCTGGCCTCTTCTCGGGATGAGAGGGGACCGGCTGTTGTCTCTTCTCTTCTGAAACTGCTCAATCAGGCCTGAGACACTGGCTGAGGTGGTGTGTCTAGGGGCTCTTCTGAGTTGGGCCCCAGAGCGCTGGGCATGCCTGGAGACATGAGGGCTTTTACGGGGCAGAGGAAGAGCCCTTCCCCCTCCCCCACCCAGGCAGAAATTGACTGATGGGTGACCAGAAATTCAGACATGTGGGACTTCAGGCTGGATCTGTCTTTAGATATGGTCTGCTGGCCTGAGCCGCTCGCCTCCCCACCTGAATTCCAGCACCTTTTCCCCTGTGCTCCTTGTTTCAGACCCCGCCCCACCGTGTGGGGCCTGGTTCCCCTCAGGACTGTCCCTACACTTGGCTCTCAAGGCTCTGAGTCTCCCTGGGACTACGAGGGTCTCGAGCTTCCGCCTCTCCCCCCCACCATGTAGGGCCTTTGTCTGTGACGATATCCATGACAGCTGCCCCTGTGACCAGAGAGACGAGTGTCCTGCCCGCTGTCCCTGTCCTGCTGTCTTGTCTCTCTGTCCCTCTCGACATTTTCCTGCCAGCCTTGTTTCATGGGTTTCCATTTCTTTGTCTTTTGTGGTTTTTTTTTTTTCCTTTTCTGGAGTATTTTAAGACAAATGCCAGGCACTTCCTGCCCCTGTGAATACTTGAATGTGGTGGTTGAGACTTCCTCCCTCCCTCCTCACTTTCAGTTTGCTTTGTTTCTGCCTTTGGGGGCCTTTGGGAGAGGGGGAGATGGGACCACACAGTGCCCAGTCAGACCAGGTGCGCTGGACCCTGCCCCGGCTTCATGCTACCCCCTTTTTTCCGGGCCCAGCCAGGCCGACTCAGACGCCTCAGAAACCCAGACTCTCAGAACCAGGCTCCAGGCAGGCTGTGTGGTGATGGGAAAAGCAAAGCTTTTGGTTTGGGGGCGACGCCCAACAGTGCTCAGGACTGACTCCTGGCTCTGTGCTCCGGCATCACTCCTGGGTGCGCTTGTGGGGGGACCCTCCAGGATGTTGGGGATTAAATAGGCCGACCATGTGCAAGGCAAGCAAGCGCCCTCCCCGCTGCACTGTTGCTCTTCTTTCTGTGCTCAGTTCTGCTCCTTGGTGCTCATAGTGGTCCAATCTTCCCGGTGCTGAAATTCAGATGGGGACAGTTGTGTGTGTGTCCTCGGGGCTCAGTGGTCCTAAGGGTCCAGAGTGTGTGTGTGTGTGTGTGTGTGTGTGTATATGTGTGTGTACGCGGCTGTGCGTGTCCCCTCTGTGCAATGTTCCCAACGGTTTTCGTGTAGAACCCCCGTGGCTGTGAAACGGGAATTGCCTCAGACTTTGGGGGTGTGTTCTGTTATCTTCCCCACCCCACCCCGCTCATTCTCCTCGGCTCTCAGACGTCTCCAGCCCTGGATGGGCGGCAGAGACGAGCCTCTGACGGGCTTCACGTGGCGAGGCGGATGCGAGAGGGAGACGACGGGCATCCAGGTGTGGGACGAGGTCTTCGTGGTCAGCAGGCCGGATGGGACGAAGGTAACGGACCCACCCCCCCACACACACACCGCCTCGCCTCCTCCAGCTTTGGGGGTCCCTGTGGGAAGCATGTGGGGGCGGAACCCACATGCTCACCCAGCTCAGCCTTCTTGGTGTCCCCGCCCAGGTGGCCGTGCTGCTCATGGACACCCAGGGCGCCTTCGACAGCCAGTCGACCATCAAAGACTGCGCCACCGTCTTCGCTCTGAGCACCATGACCAGCTCCGTGCAGGTGAGCACCCCTGGGGGTGGGGGGCCACCCGAAGGATCAGAAGAGGCACCTCTGCCCTGCGGAAGGGGGTGAATTTGCCCCCAGGTGGAAAGTGTGTCTCTGCCTTTTTGGGGTGAACCGGGCAGATCCCCCTGTCCAACAGGCGAACTTTGCTTCTCCTGCCACAAGCCAATGCGCCTCAGAACAGATGGCCATAGGGTGGAGTCAGTTTTATGGGAACTCAGCCTGTGTCCGTTTGTGATGGGCAGTGGAGGAAGAGGCTACTCCATTCTTGCACCCCAACTGTGTTTGTCCCCAAGACTCTGGTTCATTGACTTATTTGCTCTTGTCCCAGCTCTTCTCGGTCCACTCTCGGGTCTCTGAAAAGCTAGTTGTTAGGTTCAGTTGTGGGCGTGTATCGAAAGGACATTTATAGAGGCATGAGCAATAGCGGGTAGGGCTGACCCGAGTTTGGTCCCCGGCATTCCGTAGGCTCCTCTGAGCCTGCCAGGAGCAAATTCTGAGCGTAGAGCCAGAAGTAACCCCTGAGCGCCACCAGGTGTGCCCCATGAACCAAACACCAAAAAAAAAAAAAAAAAAAAAAAAAAGAATGTATTTGCCAATGTTTAAGAAGGTCAAGGATGGGGGCCCAAGTGATAGCACAGCGTAGGGCGTTTGCCTGGCTGGCGGATAACCTGGGACAAACCCAGGTTCGATCCGGGGCATCTCATAAGGTCCCACCCCAGCCTGCCAGGAGCGATTTCTGAGACAGAGCCAGGAGAAACCCCCAGTGCTGCCGGAGTGTGGCCTCAAAACAAAACAAAACAAAACAAGGGCCCGGAGAGATAGCACATCGGTGTTTGCCTTGCAAGCAGCCAATCCAGGACCAAAGGTGGTTGGTTCGAATCCCGGTGTCCCATAGGGTCCCCCGTGCCTGCCAGGAGCTATTTCTGAGCAGACAGCCAGGAGTAACCCCTGAGCAACGCTGGGTGTGGCCCAAAAAACAAAACAAAACAAAACAAAACAAAAGCAAAAGTAATAAAGAAGGTCGAAAGATGTACTTGCCCAGGTCAGAAATGCTTCTTACAGGGCAGAGCAGTGGCACAGCGATATGGTGTTTGCCTTGCATGCAGCTGACCCAGGACGGACCGTGGTTCGATCCCCCTGCATTCCATTTGGTCCCCGAAGCCAGGAGTGATTTCTGAGCATAGAGCCAGGAGTAACCCCTGAGTGTCACTGGATTTGCCTCACCCCCCCGAAAAAAAAAAGAAAAAAGAAAAGCTTCTGAAGAGCAGAGATGCTGAAAGGTTCAGGCCTGGTCCTCCAGCACTGCACCAGGGATATGCCCACTGAGCACTGCCGGTGTGACCCTAGAAAAGAAAAGCTCAGTGATACCGGGTTACAGGCAGATGGCGGGTAGATTGTGGACAGTCATTTGGGTAGATCGCAGGTGGATCGTGGGTAGAGTCTGGGTGGATTGTGGGTAAATTGTGTTTAGATCGCTGGTGTTGGGCAGATTGCTGGTCGGCTTCCAGTGGATTGCGGGTAGATTGGGTAGATTAATTCACAAGTGCATTGAATTTGGCTTCCGTACGTAGTTTGCCGGTGGTTCTATCACTGGGTCAGGGTTTGTGGCGCTGCCTGGTGACCTGCAGTGGGAGTTAGTTCCCTGTCCCAGATCCTCACTGCCTGCTGGCGTGAAGGGTGTGTCCGGCTCAGAGGAGGTTGGGTGTCCTGATGGGGTCAGAGGGGCTTTCTGGTTTGGCTGTTACAGGAAGGTAGGAGCTCGGATGCCCAAGGACTGGCCTCCCCGTCCTGCCTCTTCTCTGGGGCCCTGAGGTAGCACAACGACCATCATCGGTACATTGCCTAAAGCTGCTGGAGGTCGAGTTTGCCCTCCATCTAAGGGGGGAGGCTCTGTCCTACTTGGCCTGGCCTCACACAGCCACTCCCTGGCCTTTTCTACGCCCAGGAGCAAGACCCACCGAGATGAGGCCCAAGGAGGTGCTTGGGAAAAGGCAGGTCATTCAGATTGCAGTTAGGGTTCGCCGGGCGTGCACTCACCTCACTGACACACACGTCCTTGACAGACCCACCAGCTTTGAGCCCTTAGCAAGGCACTTCAGCCCTCCTCTCTGTGTTCTCTCTGAGAGCTGCATGTGGAGAAATAGTTTGGTCTAGCTTCCAGGTTTTAAGTTGAATCCCTGAGAGCTGCGTGGGGAGAAATAGTTTGGTCTAGCTTCCAGGTTTTTTTTTTTTTTTTTTTTTTTTTGGTTTTTAGGCCACACCCGGCAGTGCTCAGGGGTTACTCCTGGCAGTCTGCTCAGAAATAGCTCCTGGCAGGCACGGGGGTGGGGGTGGGGGTGGTGGTGGGGACGGACGACGACCATATGGGACACCGGGATTTGAACCAACCACCTTAGGTCCTGGATTGGCTGCTTGCAAGGCAACCACCGCTGTGCTATCTCTCCGGGCCCGCAGGTTTTTTTTTTGTTTTGTTTTGTTTTGGGGCCACACCCGGCGGTGCCCTGGGGTTACTCTGGATGTCTGCTCAGAAATAGCTCCTGGCAGGCACGGGGGACCCTATGGGACACCGGGATTCGAACCAACCACCTTTGGTCCTGGATCGGCTGCTTGCAAGGCAAACGCCGCTGTGCTATCTCTCCGGGCCCTAGCTTCCAGGTTTTAAGTCGAAATTTAGAGTTTAGTCACCTCAGATGCCCATTCCGCACCACATGCCCATGCAGAGTGAATAGCTGCGAACATCGCCTCGGGGTGCCCGTGCTGGCTTGGAGTGGCTGCCTAACTTGTGACCGCCACACGTCCCAGCAAAATGAACAGGAATTTGCAGTGAGCACAGGCTGTCCTGGGCTGGGGTGAGCCAGTTTTCTTAAACAAAAGCCACTTGGCACCTGTGACCTGGGCTGCCTCAAGCCGCCCCAGAAGGCCAAGGTCAGTTCTCAAGACCAGGTTCCAGGCTCCGGCCTGGGCCAAGCGGGATCTTTCTCGGCTCCTCCTCCTCTTCCTGCCCACCTGCTCTGAGTCTCAAAAGGGCAAGGGCGCCCCCTGCTGGCACCAGTTTCTGCTTCTTGTTTATGCCTCTTAGCATGAGGCCCTTTGGTCTGTGCCTGGGTTACCCCCGCCCCCCCCCTCCCCCCAGGATAGACCAGGTGTGCAAGGCAGGGCTTACCTTTGTACCCCTCACCTTCACTTACCTGGAACCCAGTTCTGAGATCATCCTCACCCCCAACCCCCCTGAGATCATATCCAGCATTGAAGAAACTGAGAGGCCAGAGGAACAGCTCAGAGAACCATATGTGGGGGCCTGGGTTCGAGCCCCAGGACAGTTAGACATAGCCTCCACAGTAAACCAGAAAACCCAAAATACTTTACTGCCTATCACTCACTCACTCACTCACTCACTCACTCACTCACTCACTCACTCACTCACTCACTCACTCTCACACACACACACACACACACACACACACAAACACACACACACACACACAGCTGTTGTATGAGTTGCATGGATCTATTGTTTTCAGTTTGTCCCTCTTTTTGGGTGGGGATAGGGGCACAACCAGTGATGCTCAGGGGTTGGTACTCCTGGCTCTGCACTCAGGAATCACTCCCGGCAGGCTCAGGGGACCCTATGGGACGGGATGCCTGGGATCGAATTCGGATAGGCCCCGTGCAAGGCAGGTACCTTCTTCCCTGTGCTATCTCTCTGACTACAGTCCCCCTAAGAGCTTATCCTGACTCTAGTTAGGGCAAAGGAAAATTCTCCTTCTGAGCTACCAATTAAGCGAAGTGAGCAGTTTGCCCCAAGGTAGGAAACATTGTCAAAGTGACAAGTGACTTGGGCCTCGCTTCAGCCTCAAAGGAAACTGGAATAAAACAAAACAAAACAAAACCAAAAACTAACTTTCTCCCAACAGGTCTATAACTTATCCCAGAATATCCAGGAAGATGATCTCCAGCACTTGCAAGTACGTATTGCGCATGTCCTATCCAAGCCCTTCTCGTTCTTCCGTAAGCGTGTCTCGTCCTCAGCCAGTAGCCCGGCCTGGAAGCCGGGTGCCCCATATTGGGGAGGCCCCTGAGCATCTGTTTTACTGCTGATGCTCAGGGGCCCCGGTAGCTGGTCTGCGGTAGGGACCCATCTCTGAGCACCTGATCTCGGTGCTCCTGGGCTTGGTCTAAGGAACCCCGTTTCCTAGTTGTTCACAGAATACGGGCGGCTGGCCATGGAGGAGATCTACCAGAAGCCCTTCCAGGTGAGCAGGCCGCGAAGGCCGGAGGTTATTGGGGCCTACCCTTCCCGGCTGGGATTCAGCATTTCAGGGCCAGGTCCTCGCCTACCAAAGCATTGTGGGTCCCTGAGAATTGTGGGGTAGCCCAAGTGTCCCCAGAAAGGCAGAGCCCAGGCAGCACTGTACCCCAGTTCTCACGCTGCTCTGCCCTGCGTCAGGCCCCAGCCAAAGTCCCTGTCGCCCAGATGGTAACTGGTAACAGAAGGACACTTCGTAAATCGTACTTGGTGAAAACCCAGCGAAGGCGCTCGGGGCTGTTTCTGGCTTTGGACTCGAGTGAGCCCTGGTAGTGCCGGGGCTTGGGGTTGTCATGTGTGGGGTGCTGGGGTTTGAAGCAGGACTAGCCCGGGACAACTGGGGCCTGACCGCCTGAAGTTGCCCTGACCCACTGCTTTTCTTTCTTTCTTTCTTTCTTTCTTTCTTTCTTTCTTTCTTTCTTTCTTTCTTTCTTTCTTTCTTTCTTTCTTTCTTTCTTTCTTTCTTTCTTTCTTTCTTTCTTTCTTTCCTTCCTTCCTTCCTTCCTTCCTTCCTTCCTTCCTTCCTTCCTTCCTTCCTTCCTTCCTTCCTTCCTTCCTTCCTTCCTTCCTTCCTTCCTTCCTTCCTTCCTCCCTCCCTCCCTCCCTCCCTCCCTCCCTCCCTCCCTCCCTCCCTCCCTCCCTCCCTCCCTCCCTCCCTCCCTCCCTTCCTCCCTTCCTTCCTTTCTAATTTAATTTAATTTTATTGTATTGAAACCATTCTGATTTACAAAGTCCTTCCTAGTTGGGTTTCAGACCTACAATGAATCGGGGCCAGTCCCACCACCAGAGTCGCCCTCCCTCCACCAATGTTCCCAAGGTGTCCCCCAAGTCGGCTTCCAGTAGGGCAGGCCTTTTTTAAGTTTAGAATCTCTTGATTCCATGTTGTTGCCTTTGGCTTGGATATTGGCCCCCATTCTTTCGTATTTGAGTTTCTCCTCTTCCACTCAGTTTCTTTCCTTCTCCTTGCTGTATTCCTGGGCCATGCTCTTTCTTTCCTTCTTGTTCTTAGCTTCTTCACATATTTTATTTTATTTGTTTTGGGGCCACATTCGGTGACGCTCAGGGGATACTCCTGGCCATGCGCTCAGAAATCGCTCCCGACTGGGGGACCGAACCCAGGTCTGTCCTGGGTCAGTCGCTTGCAAGGCAAACGCCTGCCACTGTGCTATCGCTCCGCCCCTCTTTTTGTATTTTAATGTGTGGGGCCACAGCCAGTAGTGCTCAGGGCTTATTTCTGACCCTGTGCTCAGAGGCCACTCCTACTGGGGACCACGGGCCAAATGTGGTGCTGGGAATTAAACCAGGGCTGGCCCATGCTAACGGAAGCTCCTGCCCTTTGGACTACCACTCTGCTCCTCTGCTTTTTATTTTCCTTTACTTTGGTTTTGCTTGGAGGCCACACCCTCCTTGCTCAGGGATCACTCCTGTCAGGCTTGGGGTACCCTAATTGACGTTGGGGATGAATCTGGGTGGGCCGAGAGCAAGGCAAACGTCGTCCTCCTTGGCCGCTGCTTTTCTTAAACTGAACAAAACTTTAATCATCTGCCAACAGTCCCACACTGGCCAGCCAGGGTCATCTCTACAAAGAGATGAATCTTGCCCAAGGTCATGAGGAAGATTAGATAGGGAAGAGATCTAGGGAGGTTCCAGCTTTCTGATGAGCCTTAAAATGATTGGCTATTGTCTAGGGGTGCCTTCCTACTGCTCCCTTGTGCCCTTCCCTTCCCTGATAGGCTACCAGGTATGGCCAGGTAGCTCGGGGGGGGGGGGGTCTGTAGAAATAGGCTTGTGGAGACCCTGCATGTGGCTTACACCATGTGGCCCTTACAAAATGGTGTCTGTCCTTGTTCAGAACCTAGGAGAAGCCTGCCATGTGGCCTTTACAAAATTGGCCACTGCTATTTTTTCATGGTTTCCCCAAGACAAGGTCATCCTGTGGAGACCTATCAAGTCCCTGAATTGGTTCTTGTCCCTCTCCTGTTCCCATGAATTTTCTTTTTTCCAAATTCAGGGGGCCAGTGGGTATCCCTGAAGCCTGTCACCACTGGCTCCAGAGGTTTCCCTGCTGTGTCCCAGCAGGACTTTGAGGTGGTGGCGTGACTGGGGGCTCATGAGGAAGGGACACCCCAAGCCCTGTCCTCCACCAGCAGCATGTGGCACCGCCCTCCTGCCTGTCCTGGCACCCCATTCTGGTCGGGATAGCAGGTGGCTTGAGTGAGGGGCTGGGGGTGGGTGGGTCCAGTTTGGATTGGTGGAAGGAGGCACAGGCATGCCTGGGAGCCCCAAAAGGGGGCCCGAATCGTGTGTGACCCTAGAACCAAGGAAGAGCCGTGCAAGACCATCTATGGGCAGCCACACTTGGGGTCACACTTGGGCCACCTTTGGGCCTGTGCTCACGGGCCTGCTTGCGGGTCGAAGCCCACCTGGACCCACAGTTTCAGCCTCGGAGCTCCTTACCTCGGTCAGCCTTAGGTGTCTGCCCCTTGGTGGGAGACTAGTGGGGGTGATTGGGTGGGCCGGGGTCTTGCGGGGACATGGTGAACGTGTTCTCTGCAGACGCTGATGTTCCTGATCCGAGACTGGAGTTACCCTTACGAGCACCCCTACGGCCTGGACGGGGGGAGGCAATTTCTAGACAAGAGATTGCAGGTGAGTCTTGAGCCAAGAGTTGGCATTGGGGGGGCACAGCAGTCCCAGAGCACGGAGGAGCTGGGCTGGGGCACAGGGCGGGGCTCCCATGTCCCTCTCATGCCTTCTCATGTCCCTGGTTCAGACCGCTGTCTGAAGTGTGGGCATGGGGCTGCAGCCCAAACCCCCATAGGGCTTCCATAGGGGCACCAGGATGGCCGGGGAAAGGCCTCCCTTGGCTCACTTACTGGTGAACGTCACTGGGGCTTGGCCCCTCGGTCCAGAGCCGTAGCCATCACGGTGCCCAGCAGGACTGGCAGTACCCCTCTCCCACACCACCCTCAGTTCCTACAGGAGTGTTGTGTCCCCTGTTCCCTGTGAAAGAACTGGGTCCCCTACCCAGCTGTACATGGCGCTTCCACAGAAAATCCTCCTCAGGAGGCCTTTCTTTGTCTTAGTCTCTGTCTCTGCGTGTCTCTTCCTGTCTCTGTCTTTGTCTCTGTCTCTGTGTCTGTCTGTCTACCTGCCCCCCCCCCTCTCCTCTCTCTCCTCTCTCTTCTCTTTTCATTTTGTTTTTTTTTTTTTTTTTTTTTTTGGTTTTTGGGCCACACCCAGCGGTGCTCAGGGGTTACTCCTGGCTATCTGCTCAGAAACCGCTCCTGGCAGGCACGGGGGACCCTATGGGACACCGGGATTCGAACCAACCACCTTTGATCCTGGATTGGCTGCTTGCAAGGCAAACGCCGCTGTGCTATCTCTCCGGGCCCTCTCTTCTCTTTTCTCTCTCTCATGGGGATCTGGCGTTTGGACCACACCCAGCAGGGCTCAGGGATGACTCCCGGCAGTGCTCTGGGGACCCTAAGAGGTGCCAGAATCAAGCTCGGGTCAGCCACTTGCGGGTCAAGGCCCTGCTCCGCTGTGCTGTCTCAGGCAACCCACTAGGATTTTGTTTGCCCGTGGGGGACAGTGCCCCATTTCAGGCATGCCGGGTGCCTGAGAGTGAGTTTCTTCCTCCTTTGGCACTGGCGGCTGCACCTGTTTTCCATCTCGAGTTACCGGGAAGGTGTGCCCAGGCCCCTCTGCTCCCCTGAGCCGCTCTCAGGTAACAGTGTTCGCACAAAGCCTGGGGCACTGACCCCAGTTGTCCCTCAGAGACGAGCTCTTCATCAGCCGCAGTTGCGGCTCTCAGCTGACCGCCTCTGCCCCTTGGCCTGCCTTGACCTCCCGGGCCCTGTCTGCCTCAGGAGACGCTCAGGAGACTCGACTGTAGTTTCCCTCCGGCCAGCCAGCGGTGCTGCTGAGACTTGGGGCATTCTTCTTGCCGGGAGCGAGTCTCCCATACCTGGCTGTAGCCTTTTCCTTCAACTAGGGCTGGAGTTCAGGAGCCTCCATGTCTTCTCCATCACGGTGGGGCCCGTTTTTGTTCAGTTTGGTTTGGGGACCACACCCAGTGGTGCTCAGGACTAACTCCTGGCTCTGCTCAGGCATCACGCCTGGTGGTGCTTGGGAGTTGGAGGGATGCTGGGGATAGAACCCGGGTCGCCGTGTGCAAGGCTGCCGTGCCAGGACTCCTGGCCCAAATGGCGCCTGTTTGTATGATGCTATTTGAGAAGAGTCCGGCTAACTTCGATTGGGACCAGTGGGTGCTACTTAGAACCTTTTTGTTTCGTTTTTTGTTTCTTTGGGGCACACACGGCAGTGCTCAGGGATCACTCCTGGCAGGGATTGGACCCAGGTCATCTGCCTTCAAGGCAAGTGGTGCTCTGCTCACTGTGGCATCTCTGGCCCTGAGCTGAAAGCCTTTCTCTTTTCTCTCTTTTTATGGGGGGGGGGTCACACCCAGTGGTGCTCAGGTGACTCCTGGCAGACTTGGGGGACCATATGGGATGCCGTGTTTGCCTTACATGTGGCCATCCCAAATTCAACCTCCGGCTTCCCTGATGGTCCCCCGAGTCTGCCTGGAATAATTTCTGAGTGCAGAGCCAGAAGTTACTCCTGAGCACTGCAGGGAAACTCCTGGGGGGGAAAAAAAACAACTTTCTTTTGGTTAAAGATATTCTTTGGGAATATCCCTTTTGGTAAGCCAGTTGTCCCTGGACAGAAGTGCGTGGCTCTGCACAGCTGAGCTTCAGCTCACACGTAGCTGTCACCCGTCCCTCAGGGGTCAGGCCCGGCCTGGCCTTTTATTTCTTAGCCCGCTAGTGGAGCCTGGAAAAGACAGAGCAAGCAGAGCCTCTGTCTCCTGCGTGGCAAAAACCACAGCCACTGCTTGTGACGTGGCCACACTGTCCCTGTCGTCGTTATTGGCCCCTGGCGGCCGCTGACGAGAAAGGGGCTTTCTTGGCTCACATGACTGACGGGCTCACCCAAGCAGGAATGTGGGGTCGACCCCTGTTCTCTGTGGTCAGCACAAACCACCTTCGACGGCTTCGCTGAGGTGTCCACGCGGCGGGGAGGGTGTGATAGGGTTTGCTGTGTGTAGGGTTTGGTGTCTGGGGTGTGTGTGGCGTGGTCTTTGTGTGGTGTCTGGCAGTGTGCTGTCCATGGGCAGTGTGTGGTGTATGCTGTATGTTATATAGTCTCTGTGCAGCGTGTGGTATGTATTGTGCGTCCGTGTGCAGTGTGGCGTATGTGGTGGGTGTCCATGTACAGTGTGGTGTGTATGTCTCTGTGGCATGTCGTGTGCCCATATGGTGGGTGTGGTACATATCCTCGTTCAGTATATTGTATGTTGTGTGCCCACGTGTGGCACGTGTGTCTGTGCAGTGTGACGTGCGTGGCGTGGGTCAGCGTTGTGTGTGGTATATGTCCCTGCGCAGTGTGACATGTTGTGTGTCCACATGGCATAGGTTGCATGGTCACATGCACTAGAGTCTTGTACGTACGCGCACAGTAAATGGTGTGCGCACACATTTGTGGTGTGGTGTGCGTGTGGTATATGCAACACGTGTCCAGTATGTGTCCATGTGCATTTTGACGTGTGTGTTGTGTGTCTTGTGTGGCATGTGTTGTGTGTCTGTGAACAGAGTACGGTGGGCACGAGGTGTGTGTTGTGTGCTTACTCCACATGTGGTCTTTGTGTGTGTGCGTGTGTGTGCGCACACACATGGTGTCTGTCTCCAAGGAGGCCCCTGGGCCGCCCTCCCTCCCCCCCTCACCTGTGTCTCCCTCTGCCCCCAGGTCACCCCCCACCAGCACGAGGAGCTGCAGAACGTAAGGAGGCACATTCACAATTGTTTCTCAAATCTTGGTTGCTTCCTTTTGCCACATCCTGGTCTTAAAGTTGCAACTAACCCTGGTTTTGATGGGAGATTGAAAGGTGGGACCCCCCTTCTCGCCTGGATCAGACTTACCCTCTAGAAGATGAGCTTTTGTAACTGATTCGTGCGGCTTAAGCCGTTAACCTGGGGCCCCAGGCGGGCGGGGTGTCGTGGCCGGGGGTGTCTGGGAAGAGTACCCCCCTCCCCCCCAGCCTTGGGCACTGCCCCGTGCAGAGCTGGCAGATGGCTGGTCTCCCTGCAGGTTAGGCCACTCTCATGGAGACCGTCCCATTTGGGGCCGCATGTTTTCGGGTTCCTTGGGCTGTGGTGGCAGGAGGCTTGGTTGGGGGTGACAGTCTGGAAAGGTCTGGAGGACACCAGACGGCGGGTGAATGTGACACGGTCGCCTGTGTTGCGGCCTTCGGTCCCAGCCAGTGTGGGATTTGGTTTGGCGGTCGCCACTTGAGCTCTTTTCACTATTGAAGAGAGGATTGTTGGGGTGCAGGGAAACGGGGTAGCGAGCTGTTTTCTCAGGAGAGGTGGCATGTTTGGACGCGGTACGGTCAGTGCGTCTAAGATGTTCTGTACTTGTGAAATGCAGTTTGTGATTCTGACCCGGAGCCAACACTGGACTAACCACGCGGCTGCGTTTTTGTCCACTAGATATCGACGAAGACTTTCAGCAGCAGCTTCGGAATCTGGTTCCCTTGCTGCTTGCCCCTGAAAACTTGGTAGAAAAGGAGATAAGTGGATCTAAAGTCACTTGCCGGGATCTTGTAGAATACTTTAAGGTAGGAAAACTCGGCCTCGGGTGGTTTTGTCTGAGCAAGAAGCCGAAAAGGGCTTCAAACCCAGCTTCAAACAGCGGCCCGTGCAAGAGGTTGTCTTTATAAAGAAAATCAGTTGAGGGGCTGGAGAGATAGCATGGGGTTGGGGCATTTGCCTTGCATGCAGAAGGCCAGTGGTTCAAATCCTGGCATCCCATAGGGTCCCCTGCCTGCCGGGTGTGATTTCTGAGCGTAGAGCCAGGAATAACTAACCCCTGAGCTCTGCTGGGTGTGACCCAAAAACTAAAACAATACAAAAAAACAAAAAAAAAAAGGAAACCAGAGAGGCTGGAGCCATAGTGGGAAGGACGTGTTGCTGGCTTTGCCCAGGTTTGATCCCCCAAGTAGTGCCAAGAGTAAGCCCTGAGCACCACTGGGTGTGGCCAAAAGAGGAAAAGAAGGTGATGGACCTTCCTGCCTTGAGTAGGAAGCATCAGTGTTTGAGGGTGTTGAAGGATTGGGGCAGACACACATGTGATGGCTCCTGAGAAGCAGGTTCCAGCCCCAGCTCCTCACCCTCACCTCACCTCACCTCACTCCAACCCTCTCTCACCTCACCATGACCATATCGCACCTCACCTCACCTCATCTCACCCTCACACACCCTCACCCGGCCCACAGCAGCTTCCGTTTCCCGTCAGCCAGGGCCGACTGAGTCGCTCGCTGGTCCAGCTGAACCTTGCAGTGTTTGCTCTGGGTCTCACGTAAAGCCTTGGCCTGCTGGGGCCGAGTAGGTCTCCGTAGAGCGGAGCGACTCAAAACAGTCGCCTCTTGGGCCTGGGGGGGGGGGGGTGATGTTCTCATTGGGAGGCGGGTGGGGGGTTCAGCGCCCCCCCCATCCTCCCGCTGGAAACTCAGCGCTGACGACTTGTTTTCCAGCGAGTTGGAGCTGCGGTGACCTAACGGGGTGTCTGTGTTCTCAGGCTTACATCAAGATCTACCAGGGGGAGGAGCTTCCGCACCCCAAGTCGATGCTGCAGGTGGGGGTCCTGGCGCACAGCGGCTGGGGAGGCGGGGGTGGAAGGGTGTGGGGTCGGGTGGGCTGGGGGGGCACCGCATCAGTCTCCTCCCTCCCCATTCCTCCTCAGGCCTCCATGTCCCCTCCCTTAGCACTCCCCGTCTCTCCTGGTGCTATTTGGGAGACCCTGTGTGGTGCTGGGAATCGAACCCCTGTGTGCTGCAGGAAGTTCGCTGCTGTGTCAGGTTTACACCTAGTCTGGCTATCGATGGGTCCTCAGAGAGCTCCCAGAATGAGAAATGAATTCCCATTCCCCTATCTATCCCCTTGGAAGGGAAAGCGACACAGACAAGAGGGTAAAAAGGCAAGAAGGTCGGACTCAGAATCCTTTGTCAGCCTCCCGGCAGCTCCAGATCTCCGGAGCCTGCCAGTTAGCTGCCCCCCCAAGACCCCGAGCACCTCACTTGAAAACTATTAGGCTCTCAACAGCGCCCCCACTTGGAAGGTTGTAGGTGGGACAACAGGCAGGGATACAGGTTTATAGAGAAATACTGTAAAGGCTTCCATATATAACAGGCCACCACCTGCTGCATCTCTGCGCTGGTTTTTCTGCACCTGCGATTGTTCTGGTTGGTTCTGGTGTGGGGTGTGTGATGTTTTCTATAGATCCTTGGCAGCCCCGGGGTCAGTGTATCCCTGTAGTAAGGAAGCTAGGAGGGAGCCGAGTGGAAGCTGGATGGAAGCCAGGCGGAAGCCGTGCCAGTCTCCCCAGCGTTGGCCTTGCCCACGGTGGCCTTTGTTTCACAATCAGGAACTTGGGGCTGGAACTGTAGTCAGCGAGTCGAGCACCTGCCTGCTTGTAGCTGACTCGGATCCAGTCCCAGCACCACATTAGGTCCCCTGAACCCCACCAGGAGTGACCCTGAGCCCCACAGGGTCGGGTGGGACCCACCGTTGGTCCATTGGTCAGGGAACCTGCCCACCCAGTGCCTTCATCTTGTCCTCCAGGCCACGGCAGAGGCCAACAACCTGGCTGCAGTGGCGGGAGCCCGGGACATGTACTGCAAGAACATGGAGCAGGTGAGTGACCGTGGTGGTGCCTGCCTGGGTCGCGGGGTTCTCGGGGATCCTCCTGCATGGCCCCATCATCCTCTCTCACCCCTTCCCTGCCCTGTCGAGTGTCATCAGGGAAGGCAGCCATGAGGATTGGGCACGGGGCTGGGGACTCCTGCCCCTGTCCCTGTTTCTCCTGCCAGGCACTTGGGGGTATATCAGTGTCCCAGCCCAGGGCCCCACTTGGCCTGGAGCGCCTTGAGCCCTGCCGGCGAGTCCTGCCCGAGTCCCTGGAGTCGGGAAGCGGGAAGGGACCCGTGGCCCAGGGTGCCCGTGCTCCAGCCCCAGGGACCCAGTGGGGCCACCGCGCATCCTCACAGCCGCTGTGCCCACAGGTATGTGGCGGGGACCAGCCGTACATCGCCCCCTCCGACCTGGAGCGGCGGCACACGACCCTGAAGGCGGCCGCCCTGCAGCACTTCCGCTCGGTGAAGAAGATGGGCGGCGAGGACTTCTGCCGGCGCTTCCAGGAGCAGCTGGAGGCCGAGCTCGAGGACACGTTCGCCAGCTTCCTGCGGCACAACGACGGCAAGAACCTCTTCCACGCCGCGCGCACGCCCGCCGCCCTCTTCGCCCTCATGTTCGCCATGTATGTGGCCTCGGGGCTCACGGGCTTCCTGGGCCTCAGCTCCATCGCCGCGCTCTGCAACCTGGTTTTGGGGCTGGCCCTGACCGCGCTCTGCACCTGGGCCTACGTCAAGTACTCGGGAGAGTTCCGCGAGGTGGGCACGCTCATCGACCAGGTGGCCGAGGCGCTGTGGGAGCAGGTGGGTACCCGCGTCCGAGCCGGCTCTGTCCTCCCTCCTTCCTTCTCCCCTCCCCTCCCCATCCCTCCCCTCCCCTCCCCTCCCCTTTCCTTCCTCTCTATTTCCCTTCCTTCCCCTCCCCTCTCTCCTTTCCTCGTTTCCACTCTGCACCAGCCCAGGGACACACATAGTTCTGAGCCTGCGGCCCGGGGCTCCTCAGAGCTTTCTCCTCCCATGGCCTACTGGTGCTCGGGCTGGCCTAGCTCATGGGGCCCAAACCTAGGCCCCCACTTGGAGTTTCTGAGGAAGGAAGGAGGGTTGGTGGCGGGTCCTTAAAGAGAACTACAAGGGCCATAAGTGAAGTGCCCGAGGGTAAACTGTGTCTCGGATCCTGCTGGGGAGCAGCTCTGTGTCCTTGCTCACCCAGACCCACCTGTGGGGTGAATTACTCCAAGTGGGCTGGATCACTCCCCTGACTGAGCTGGATCACTCCCCTGGGTGCCAGCCCTGAGCTTAGTAACCCGGCTGCCAGCCGTGAGAGACACATGTACAAAGCTGGTGCCAGGACGTCTGCCTTCTGCCAACTAGAATCAAGGCAGGAGGAAGATGAGCTCGCGGGAGGCCTGTATCCATGAGCTCAGGGATGCGGAGAACCGCCTCCTGAGGGGCTGTGGCCCGTCGCAGCCTTGCAGCCTCTTAGTGCTGGGCTCGGTGGCCCCTGCCTGCCACCCACCCCAGGTGCACCAGGCCGAGGCCAGAGGCAGGCCGGCCTTTCTGCAGAGTCATCACGATGGGGGCCAACGCCTTGTTTCTTCTTCTTAAGTACCCTTCGCTCCGATGGACACAGAAGCTCCGCAGGCCTTTGTTCAGTTTAAATTTTGTCTCATAAAAAACCTCGTCCTTGGGCCGAAACGCACGGGGTCAAGCTCAGGCTTTGTAAACAGGAGAGGGGTTGGGTTCCACCTCACACCCCAAAGCAAAGCCAGAAGCCCTCTCTGCTCCCTGGGCCTGTGGTACCTTCTCAGAGAAGATAGGTCGAGGGGCTGGGGTCCCGGCGTAATGGGCCGGGTGATGGCCTGGCACAGGGCCAACCTGGGTTTGAACCCTGCTCCCCAGTCTGGTCCCTGGAGACCATCAGGAGCGATCCGAGTGCAGAGCCAGGAGCCAGTCTGAGTACCGCCGAATGATACCCCCAAAAAGATCACACACAAAAAAAGATGGCTTGGGGGCTAGAGAGTTAGCATGGAGATAGGGCATTTGCCTTGCATGCAGGAGGACGGTAGTTCGAATCCCGGCATCCCATAGGGTTCCCCCGAACCTGCCAGGAGCGATTTCTGAGCATAGAGCCAGGAGTGACCCCTGAGCGCTGCCGGATGTGACCCAAAAACAACCAAACAAACAAACAAACAAAAAAGACGTGTGAAAGTCGTTATTTCCCAGAGAAAGTTCTTTCCTAGCTTGAAAAAGAATCTGAGCCGGTTGGTGATTCTCAGCAGGTGGCAGCTGGGACCGCTGGGATTCAGGGTGTCGTGGGGGGGGGGGCGGGGGGTTCTGGGAAGCTGCCAAGTGGCTCCACACAGGGACATCGAGTCCCTTTGGCTCAGGTCTGGGTACTCAGGGCCTGCCCAGGGAACATCTCCTCGCTCTCGCTTGTTCATTCGTTCGCTCGCTCGCTCACTGTACAGCTATGTCCACTAACTCACTAACTGTCTCTCTCCTTCTTTTGCTTCAGAGGAGTCCCAGGAAGGTGAGCGCCCCCCACTGACCCCCAGACCCCGTAGCCGTGCGCTTTGGCCGAGGGCTGACCTGCTACTAACACCTAGCTCCGTGTTTTAGGTGTTTTCCAAACTGTTTGAAGTCACTCGTCGTTGGGTGGCCCGGGTGGCTCGCCGCGCTCCATCCTCGACACAGAGACAGAGACTGTCGTCCAACCACCACAAGAAGAGAAACTAGACAGCGCTGGCCCTCAGCCCGCTGCCGGGAGGGCTAGACAGTCAGCAGGGCTGTGGGGTGGCGGGGTGTCTGCCGCCAGCCAGCCCCGGAGGAAAAAGTCCTTTGCGTGGCCTTGTCCAGCGTCGGAGGCTCTTGGCCTGGCGGTGGCGGCAGCGAGAGCCACGTCCCTCGGCCGAGCCTTTCTCATGCCCGCGGCCGGCAGGTTTTGCTTCCCGGCTGTGACTTGCCGTGTCTCTCCCTCTCTCTCTGTCTCTCTCTCGTGTCTGGTGCGCTCTTTTCGTCCCTCACGTGTTTGTTCTGCACATCTCTCGCCCCGCAGGTGTTGAAACCGCTGGGTGAGAACGTGATGGAGGAAAACATCCGTCAGTCCTTCCGCAACTCCATCAAGGCGGGCCTCAGCGAGCAGGCCCGGCTCAAGGCTGACTGACGGGCTGCCGCGTGCTTGCTGTACAAACGAGAACTCGAATAAATGATAAACCAAAGTTTACAAATCGACTGTAGTTTCGTAGACGCGGCTCCCAGCGCCCACCGGGGCAGGGGGGAGGGTGGCAGGTGGCACCTCCCAAGATGGGCCGCCGCCTTCCCTCCTCTGCCACCGTTGCCGCCGCTGTTGCCGCCTGCCTTCTCTCTCTCTCTGTCTCTCTCTCTCCCCATCCCTCTCTCTCTCCCTCTGTCCCTCCCTCCCTCCCGCCCTCCCTCCCACTGTGGCTGATGCTGGTGGAGCCCGTCTGCTGAAACGGGGTCTTTCAGGGAAAATGAGGACATCTTCCGAGCCGGAGATTGTGGCATTTGGAATCAGCACGCCAGGAAGCCTACCGACAGGGATGAGCGGGAAGGCTCGCTCGCTCGCTTTGCTTGCTCTCTCAAGGAGCCAGCCGGCCGTCGCCCCCCTCAGCACGCCACTGTCCCCCGCGGGGCGTGGGTCTTGCCTTTTCCAGTTCCTGGACTGGCCCTCAAGGAGCTGCCGGCCCGGCGTTGAGCTAGAGTGCGGGACGCCCGCCTCCCTGTACATAGACTCAGCTGTTCACCGATGGCAGCGGGTGGACGCGGGTGTGTGTGGGGGTCCATCCACAGTTGTTGCCTCTAGCCCCCGAGTTCTGAGTGTACAGTCTGTAGCTTTTATTTTCAGAACCCACCGATCGGGCATGTATATGAATTATAAATATATAAATAACGATTTTGTAATCCAAAGTTTTGTAGTCTATGGCAGAGCCTGGGCCCTCCCATCCCCACCTCACCCCTCCCCACCCCGCGTGCGGGCCCCGCCACCGCCCCTTGGTCATGTGTGTGAATGCGTAGCCAGTTTGCGGTGTTTTGATAACCTTTGTGATATTTTATCCTCGAGCGGCGCGGTCGCCCCCCCCCCCCACGAGGGAACCGCTGGGAACGTTCATGGTGACTGTCCTCTGTTGCATTTTAAAGTTATTTCCTGTAATTTATTTTCAGTATATAATTAAAAAGAAAAGAAATTGTATATATAACACGAGCCTCGCGGCTGTTTTCTGAGGTGTGGAACAAGGGCCCGGCTCTGGGGTGAAGCGGGGGCTCAGGCCTGGGCCCACCTTCCAGAGCAGCTGAGAGCATGTGGAGGCCCATGGGGCTGGTGGTCAGCCCCACAACACCCAGATACCCCCCTTAGCGGTGCCTGTTTCTCCTGCAGGCCTGGTCCCCAAGTGCCATGGACTGCTCGAGCCAGGTAGAGCGATTCTTCTGGAATCCAGAACGTGATCTTTGTCTTTAAACAGAAAAGCTGTGAGATTTAGACCCTTGGGTTTTTCCACGTTGCTGGAAATACACTTGTGTTCTGTTCCCCCGGGGGATTGGGAGCCCTCAGATCCCAAGGGGCACTTTGGTTTCTGCAGTCTGTACCCCCCCCCCCATGGCTGCCTCCAGGCCTCCCTTTGCATCTCCTTGGTTTCTGCAGTCTGTACCCCCCCCCCATGGCTGCCCCCAGGCCTCCCTTTGCATCTCCTTTCCCAGGACCCAAGGGGCTTGACAGAGGGACCCATTCACCTTGCTGGGCAGTCTAGGCCTTCCCCATCTAGTCCCCTGCTGCGTCTTCAGGTAACAGCACTCTACTCACCGTGGGGCTCTGTCTCCTTCCAGCAGGGCCGCAGGGACCCGAGCTGTGGGAGTCGGGGTGCTGTGGGGCCTCAGCCCACTGTCTACATTGCACCCTGTGCCCTCCATGCACAGCTGGGTCCAACGGCACAACCACCTGTATCCGGGAAGTGCTGGCCAGCGTGTCAACCAAGAGCGTTCCCTGGTGCACGGTCCCATCTCAGCTCTGCTCAGGGCTCCTCACTCAGTGCTCGCTGGCTGCTCCTGCCTGATAGGGCCAAGGCAGTGGCAGGAGGGAGGCCGTGGGGATCCCCCACTTGCAGGCGTCATGAAAGTCCTAGGTCTTGGGGTACACCTGGTATGTCCCTCCCCCTCCCATATCCCCTACAGCCCTGCTGTTCCAGAAAGGGGGCTAGCCACGTGTTCCTTACGCCTGTCACCGCTGTCCTGGCCCCTGTTTGGCCCGCGAGCACCTTATCCAGGGGTGCATCTCCCAGAAGCAGTCCCGGAGTTCCCGAGGCATGTGTCCTGCCTGGGGCTGGTGTCCTGAGAGGCGAAATCAGAGATGGGGTGAGCACAGGGTGGTCCACACCCGCCTAGTCCATATATACCAAGCCTGTTGGATAGAGAAGCCAGGTGACTTGGCTTCTAAGGAGCCTCCCCAGGCCAGGCTCAGGGAGGCCCTAGCAGGAAAGAGCAGGTTGGCCCCGGGCTGGTGAGAAAACAGCCGGACATGAACTCGAAGGGTATTTTGGAGTGGCTGAAACCAGATGTCGCGTCTACACAGGTCCTGGGGGTGACCATCTGCCACACTCTGCGGCCACAGCCCCCCTTCCTGCTCAGGGCCGGGGCAGGGAGACTCTCAGCTTTGCGCTATAGCAAGCCAAGGGGTCCCATCCACGAAGGAGACAAGGAGACGCGGCCGGCTGGAGGAACTGTAGTTCCCTGTGTGAGCAGCAGGGGCCAGGCGAGGCCTGCAGTTCCCTCTTGGTCCTGGGCACTGGCCTGGCTCTCGGGTCCGGTCTCTCGTGTCTCATATGTCCACCGAGCACTGGCAGGAGTGATTCCTGAATGCAGAGCCAGGAGAAAGTCCCAAGCCTTTCGGGGTGTGGTCCTGACCCCAAGAACCTCAACAGCCACATGAGAGAGGGAGGGATCAGAGCTGAGAAGGGTTGAGGGTTGTGGCTGTAGCAGGCGCCAGTGCTGTTGCCTTCAGTCTCGTGCCCACAGAGCCTGAGCCTGCAGGCTGGGCACGGCCTTTGCCCCTTTTTAAAAATGTGTTGTTGTTGTTGTTGTTAATATTATTATTGTTAATAATCTGGATTGGGACCACACCCAGCAGTGCTCAGGAATTACTCCTGGCTCTGCACTCAGGAATTACTCCTGGTATGCTAGGACCCTATAGGATACTTGGGATTGAACCCAGGTCAGGCAAATGCTCTCCCCATCGTGCCCCTTTAAATCACCATGACAGGGGCCGGGGTGATAGCACCGCGATAGGGGGTTTGCTTTGCATGCAGCTGACCCAGGACGACCCCGGTTCTATCCCCAGCATCCCATATGGCCCCCCCAGGCCAGGATCGGTTTCTGAGCCATTAGCCAGTAGTAACCCCTGAGCGTCACCAAAAAGAATCTCTGTGAGATACAATTTTCAGTCATACTGTGTCCAACACCTTCCATTAATGCACATTTCTCACTACCGGTAGGCCTCTGTCCTTACTCATGCCCAGGCGTGGTCTCTCTGTCTCTCTGTCTCTGTCTCTGTCTCTGTCTCTCTCTCCCCTGTAGACACTGTGGTTTGCAATACTGTTACTGAAGGGCTGTCCCCATTCCTTTCCTTCCTTTCAGCTACTGGAACTTTTCCTTTCTGTCTATGCTCAGCCTCCCGTACTGGGAGGGTCTGAGGGAGGCACCGACTTGTCACCAGCTATTGGTTCTGCCCTGGGCACAGCCCATGTGGACCCTCTCCGGGCCATGGGGAACCTGGCACCCCTGCTTTCCTTTGCTCTGGCTCTTTTGCTTGGAACTGAGGCTCTGGGTCCATTTCCGCTGCAAGAATAGCCGAGTGGACATTCTAGACCAGAGAGCGCCACCTCTCTCTGGAGTGTCAGCGCCACAAGAGTGACTGATGCTCAGGGTATGAGGCCTGCGAGGCTGGACTTTCCCTCTAGACCTGCCTCTGTCTTTTCTTTTTTAATCAATTAATTTTTCATTTTGTCTTGTTTTGGGGGCCACATTCAGCAGTGCTCAGGTGTTACTTTTGGTTCTGTGCTCAGCAGTCATTCAGGAAGTGCTTGGGGGGGACCATATGGGGCTGTGTTTAAGGAAGATGCCCTCCCTGCTGTGCTATGGCCCTGGCCCCTGCCTCTTTGTCTTTGTCTTTTTATTATTATTATTATTATTATTATTATTATTATTAGTTTTTGGGTCACACCCGGGAGTGCTCAAGGGTTCCTCCTGGCTCTGCTCTCAGAAATTGCTCCTATTAGGCTCGGGGGACCATATGGGATCAAACCCAGATCTGTCCCAGGTCGGCCACATGCAAGGCAAACGCCCTCCTGCTGTGCTACCATGGGGAGGGGGGTGAGGGCCCTCTTTGCCTTTTTAAAAGTGCCCAGCCAGTCTGAGCTGGGAGCAAGCTCGCACAGAGGCGCTCACCCAAAGCGCTGCTTGTCAACAGTAGCCTCTGAACCTCTTGGTGAAAAATAAGTAAATAAATAAATAAAAACCTTAAATCACTGGGTTGGTAGTTCAGTGGGAATGGTGCTTCCGACCTGCATTTGAGCCCCAGCACCACAGAGGGTCCCCCAAACCCTGCCTGGAGTGATCCCTGAGCACCATGCCACAAAACCAAAACCTGGTTCCCCACATGTTAGCTCAAAACCCACAACTGTGGTCTCGGTAGAAACATCACAAGGTGGGGGGCTGAGATTCCTGCTGCTGCTGCTGCTGCTGCTACGTCAGGGAAGTAAAAGATGAAGTAAGAGACCACGAAGGGTCAGTCTGGGAGCCTGGCATGTCCCTGATCAAACTTCTGCCCCACCCGAAATGGCTGGGCCTGTTGAGCTTGGGGGAAGGCTGCGGAGAACCAGGGAAGGTCGAGAAGCTGACATGGAAGTTGACGTGACACGCACAGAAATTGCTCTGACATGAGCATCCGTTGGAGACGGTAACTGACTTCTGAGTTGTAGAGTCGGACAGTGCGGCCTCCTGAAATTTGAGCCAACATTAATTTGGATTCGAGTAACCCCTGAGCACAGTCTGGTGTGGCCCCCAAATAAAACACAAAACGAAAGAGACAAGCAGGGCTGGGTGGAAACCGGTCTCTCTCTGCAATTTTCCTAAAGTGACTTCAAAGTAAGATCTTTATTAAGAGTCCCTGGGATGGGGTGGGGGGGAAGGGGTTGGGGCCAGAGCAATGGCACAGTGGGGAGGCCTTTTGCAGCTGATTCGTGTTTGGGTTCGATCCCTGGTAATCCATACAGTCCCGGAAGGAAGGAAAGAAGGAAAGTAGATTAGGTCTCGAAACCAGAACTGATTGTCTCTTCTCAGCCTGCCCCCTCGAGATGGCAGGACTGAAGGTTCTAGGTCACTCAGAGGCCTAGGAACTTAGTTTGGGGTCCCTTTGCTAGGGACCAGGGCAGCTGACAGCAAGCAGGGAGTTCCAAGGAGGTTCCAGAAATGAGACAGCAAGACACTCCCTGAGGGCTGGAGTTACAGCCCAGTGGGGAGGGCCTTTGCCTTGCACACAGCTGACCCGGCGGGTTCGATCCCTGCCATCCCATAGGGTCCCCAGAGCCTGCCACAAGTGATTCCTGAGCGCAGAGCTAGGAGTAACCCCTGACGGTGGCCAGATGTGGCCCAACCCTCTCAATAAATAAATAAGTAAATAAATAATAAGAGCCTCTGGGGCGTGATTAACCCTCAGTCCCCCACCAAGGAGCATGGTTTTGATCAGGCTAGTTTGTTCTTTCCAAGCCAAACACAAGGGTATCCTCCCTCTCTCCCTTGAACCCGGAGCCCCATACCTCCAGGGCTGGGCCCAGGCCAACAGGCTGGGAGGGAGGAGTCGCATCTGCCTCCCTCAGGCCTCCCCCTGCAGGCCCAGGACTTGATTTCCCCGGACTCTGCAGAACTGTTTCCTCCTCGGCATTCCAGGCAATTATCCTTCCTGGCAGTTACTCCTCTTGGCAATTATTCCTCCTGGGGCCTACGCTCCTCTGGGACCCCAATCAAGGCTCCACCAATTGCGAGGGAGTGAGCGCTTGGCCTGGCTCCAGTCGGGGCCTGGATGGAACTGCTGGGAGCAGCTGTTCAGGGCCAGCTGTTCACGGGTAAGTCTGGTCCACAGAGAGGCAATCCAGGGGCATTTAGGGACCCCCAGATCAGGATCAAGGTAGCCCTGGCAGGGCCCTTTGTAGTGGCATCAAGCCCAGCAGGCTCCGGGCCACCCTGAGCATTCACTCCTGCCCAAGGAGGGATTTTGCGGGAGCTCAGGAGGGAGCTGTACCCCCTAAGGTTAGAGCTGGGTCTCTTGCGTGGTCTGCGGGCAGACTCCACAGCCTGTGCCCTCACCAGTCCCAACGTCTGAGCCAACCCCCCGTACCTTTCATAAATCCAATACTATCTCCTGTGGCTTCTTTGTTAAAAAGCTTTGGGTTCCACTGGAAGGGGAGCCCCCGGTTCTCTTCTTAGTTTCTTGGGGTGCAGAGATACTGGCCACAGACCTCAAGAACCCTGACTTTAGGCTACAGCACTTGGTGCAGGGATGGGCAGTTCCAATCCAGGCCAACCAGAGGCCTTACTTCAATTCTAATCTGAGCCAATCCTTTGTATAGTTCTAATCTGGACCAATCAGAGGCCTTCTAAAATAGATCTTTTTTTTTTGTAAAGTAGATCTAATCTGAACCAATTAGAGGCTTTGCTATGGTTCATTTTTTTGGGGGGGAGGGGTCACACCCGGCATTGCTCAGGGGTTCCTCCTGGCTCTACGCTCAGAAATGGCTCCTGGCAGGCTCAGGGTACCACATGGGATGCCGGGATTCGAGCCACTGACCTTCTGTATGCGAGGCAAACGCCTTACCTCCATGCTATCTCTCCAGCCCCTTTGCTATGGTTCTTATCTGGACCAATCAGAACCTTTCTAAAGTAACTCTAATATGGACCAATCAATCAGAGTTCTTGCTACAGTTCTTATGGGGCAGTCAGAGGCCTTCCTAAAGTAGTTGTTCTCCAGGCCAATCAGTGGCCTTTCTATAGTTCTAAGCAGACCAAGCAGAGGCCAGCGCCGGCCCTCCCTGCAGCACCTTGGCTCTGCCCGCAGTTTCCAGCCCCTGTGCAGCTGAGGGATCCCAGAGCCCAGCCGGTGTAAGAACAGCAAATTTCAGCCCAGAGACACGGAGCAGGGGGAAGGCTTGCAGACCACCCTTGCAGCTTCCCTCCTCGGCACCCCATAAAGTATTCGAGCATTGCCGGGAGTGACCCCAGAGCCCAGAGTCAAGTGTGACCCCAAACCAACCGCCACCACAACCACCGGCACCGCCCCCAATAATAGGAATGCTAATAATGCTAATGTTACTTGTATTAATAACGATTTCCTATTATAACAATAGAATTATACTAATAATGATAACACCAAGATTTTATTATTATTATTATTAATTATTATTATTTTTATTATTTATGGCAGTGCCCCTTGCCCTGATCTTACTAACATGTTTTCCTCCTCATGTAGGAGCTAGGACTGCAGGTGTCTGTGGTCATCCATGGCTTCCAGGTTCTTCAATTTTATTTATTTGTTTTAATTTTGGGGTCACGCCGGTAGAGCTCAGAATGCTCTGCGCTCAGAAATTGCCCCTGGCTTCGGGAAATCATATGGGATGCCGGGAATCGAACCTGCATCCGTTCTGGGTCAGCTGCATGCAAGACAAACATCCTCCCTGTAGCTGTGCTACCACTCCGACCCCTCAATATTTTCTTAATGTTTTCAAGAATAAACAAGTTGAGTAGTCATGATGCTCATACTCAGAGCCAGAATCTAAAAAGTCTGCTGGGAAGTAAAGGAGCAGGAACGGGGAACTCCCCCTCGTTGAGAGGAACTTAGTACAGGACTAAAACAAAACAAAACAAGCCTGGCCCAAGGTGCCCTGTCTCCTGCCCGTGCAGAAAGCCCACCAGACGTGGAAGTGGCTGCCAACACTCAGCACTGGGCCCCGTGCTTTGCCCAGGAGATGCCCTGAGCTCCAGAGAACTCCAGTCAGCCCACATAGACCACAAGACACCTCAGGCCAATGGGCATCTGGTTTCAAACCCACTTGATAGCCACGTTCTAGAATTCAGAGGATGCTAGCATGGAGTGTGTGTGTGTGTGAATCTTGGCCTTGGGGTACATAGGAAGCAGAGTCTGAGCTGCCCTGGACTCCAGTGGTTTGAGTCAGCGTTTCTGGGTTTACATCTGTGAGGCCACACAGATGCTTTCTGGGAGGTGTGTGTGAAAGAGGGAGCGTGTCTGTTGCGGAAAATGCCCTACAAGGGACAGTCCTCAGATTGCCAAGACAGGGACAGACCTCAGCCCCGCAGCGTGTGGCCGTGTCTTTGGAAGAGTCTACACTGCAAACCAAGAATGTTTTTTTTTTTTTTTGGGGGGGGAGACCCTGGTGCTGGGCCCTGCCCACCCACAGCTGAGCAATGCTCTGGATTTGAGAACAGCCTCCCTGACCCTCCTTGGGAACAAGAAGACTTTGTCCCAGCAAAGGCCCATCCGAGCCACCGTGAGAAGCACAAGTTGGTTCCCTGCCAGGGTGAGGGTCGCTTGGATGGGCCCTAACAAGGGCTGACAGGGCTTTTGCAGACCAGCGGGCAGAGCTCCTGTCTCCGGGGCCCTGTTTAATGGGCACAGACAGGGAGCCCCAGGGAGCCTGGCGGGTGGGTCGGTAAGGACCATAGTTGGCTGCCTTGGAGTCTCCTCAGGCTGGGGAGGGGGGACCCTCCTCCACTGCTCTGAGACAAAAGCTGGGCTTTGATCGCAGCTGGCCAGGCCAGGGGGCCAGGGCGGGCGGACCAGACTCCAGTCACGTTTAATGGCCTCTTGTCAGGGTTAAAATAACAGTCGTGGTGTCCTGCTGGGTCTTTGTCTGGGGTCTCTGGCGGGGGCGAGGGGATGGGGGACCCTCCCAGAGCCAGGCTGCACATGGCCACTGGCGGGCTGCTCCCTGGGGGGCCCCATTGGCCTGTTGAAATCAGTCCAACCCCAGCTGGTTTCTCATCACTCTTTTCTCTCCCTCTCTCCTCTCTCTTCTCTCTCCCTCTCTTCTCTCTCCCCTCTCTTCTCTATCTTCCTCTCCCCCCTCACTCTTTTGTTCTTTGCACCATTATCTGAAGGTACCAGGAGTCCCTCTTGGTGGTGCCCTGGGGATGTGGTGCCAGGGTTGGCAACCCCGGTCTCTGCCCGCAGCAAGCACTCGGACCATCCTACTATCCCCCAAGCCTGCTTTCATTGTTGGTTTCTTCCTTTGGGTCACGCCTGATAGTGCTCAGGGGGTTCTCCTGGCTCTGTGCTCAGAGATCATGCTCCTCACAGTTTAGAGGGAGGGGGAATCCATAGAAGGTGCCAGGGATCAAACTGGGGTTGGCCGCATGCTTCGACCTCTGGCATCCCCTATGTTCCCCTGAGCACTGCCAGGAGTGATTCCTGAGCGCAGAGCCAGGAGTGACCCCTGAGCACTGGTGGGTGTGTTTCCACCCCAGAAGAAACAGAAGAACAAAAATAACAGCAATGTAGGGGCCAGAGAGACAGTGCAGGGGGTCAGGCCCCTGGCTTGGTGTTGATGCGAGTGTTGGAGGCTTTCCTGAGCTTCATTGCCTGCTTCTAGCACCTCTTAGATCTCCTCTTAGAAGATCTCCTCTTAGAAGCTGAGCTGGCTGTTCCATCATGTCTCTCTTGCATCTCTGTGGGTGGGGCAGTGTCTGGGGCTGCAGGTCCTTGTGTGGAGAAACATCCTGTCTCCCCACACTACGGGTCCCTCTTCCTGAGCACTTGCAGAGATGATCACTCCAAAGGTGTTTTGCAGCTTGGGGTTCCCTGGGTACCGGGAACATCTTAAGCTGCAAGCTGCTTCTTCTGCCCTGCAGCACCCCCCTCCACCCCATTCCTTTCCAGATTTTCTGTTTTCTGGGTCTGCCTGGCTCTTTCCCGGGGGTCCCCTTTGCCCCCATCCCCAACATCTGTACTGTGTGTTCAGAACTGAGCCCTCCTAATACCCCCTTGTCTGATCTATTTCTGCATGTTGGACCCTTTCCCACCCCTATGGGTTCCTGTGATTGTCTGTCTTTTGTGGGGTTCTTGGCTCCCAGTTTCTTCTGCTCCACATGGAACACACCAGACCTCCCTCTCCCTCACCTTAGCTTCTCTTAGCTTCCTTACAGGACCTCCATGTTTTCTGGGGGTGCTCAGGGCATTTGTCCTGTCTTCTTTTGTGTGTGTGTGTGTGTGATTTTTGGGTCACACCCGGCAGTGCTCAGGGGTTATTCCTGGCTCCAGGCTCAGAAATTGCTCCTGGCAGGCATGGGGGACCATATGGGATGCCGGGATTCAAACCACTGTCCTGCGTGCAAGGCAAATGTCTTACCTCCATGCTATCTCTCCGGCCCCAGGAAGCAGCTTTTCTTTTCTTTTCTTTTCTTTTCTTTTTTTTTTTTTTTTTGTGTGTGGTTTTTGGGTCACACCCGGCAGTGCTCAGGGGTTATTCCTGGCTCCAGGCTCAGAAATTGCTCCTGGCAGGCACAGGGGACCATAGGTACGCCAGAATTTGAACCGATGACCTCCTGCATAAAAGGCAAACGCCTTACCTCCATGCTATCTCTCTGGCCCCTTGTCCTGTCTTCTTTTTTTTTGTTTTTGTTTTTTTGTTTTTTGTTTTTTGTTTTTGGGCCACACCCGTTGACGCTCAGGGGTCACTCCTGGCTATGTGTTCAGAAGTTGCTCCTGGCTTGGGGGACCTTATGGGACGCCGGGGGATCGAACTGTGGTCCATCCAAGGCTAGCGCAGGCAAGGCAGGCACCTTACCTCTTGCGCCACCGCCCGGCCCCTTGTCCTGTCTTCTTTTTTTTTTTTTTTTTTTTTGGTTTTTGGGCCACACCCTGTGACGCTCAGGGGTTACTCCTGGCTATGCGCTCAGAAGTTGCTCCTGGCTTCTTGGGGGACCATATGGGACGCCAGGGGATCGAACCGCGGTCCGTCCTAGGCTAGCACAGGCAAGGCAGGCACCTTACCACCAGCGCCACCGCCCGGCCCCTTGTCCTGTCTTCTTAATGCACAGATTTGGACTTGGTTTTGAGCAAGGAGGAAAAAATGGCCTTTCAGGATGCAGTGGAATTTTCTGTGCCATGTTTCTGTGCTTTTGCCCCTGGCATGATGTTGGCAGTTGAGCCCAGAAGCCACTGGGCCCTGTAGGGCTAGAATGGGTGTTTTGGGGCACCCCTGATAACAGCTGCACATGTGTGTCAAGGCTCTGCCGCCCCTTTCCAGAACTTTCTCCATGGTGCCCACACACAGGCTGCAGGATAGTTTCTGCATCTTGGGACTCAGAAACTTTCCATTTATGTGAGACAGGAGTTGGTGGGGGAGCCTTTCATGTGTGTGTTACGTGAGGATGGGTGCCCGGAAGAGGAGAGGGAAAGGGCTCTTCTGGGGTCCCCCTTGGCCGCCAGGAATCTGGCAGCTCATCTCCGCCTCTCTACTCTGTCTCTTGCCTCTGCCAGCCTTTGACCTCTGAAATGGCCCCGCAGGGACCAAACTGTCACCCAGACCCATCCCTCACACCCCTCACCTGCGTGGAACTGCCTGGCCCGAATGAACCAAACTGACGCCCCTTCCCTGAGCAGAGGCCAGAACTGGCCCCCAGAAGCCCACAGCCTCCCTCCCGCGGATGTTTCTCTCCAGAACATTCTCCTGCTTCCTCCCAGGCTGCTTTCTTGGCTTCCTTTCCTTCCCTGCTCTCTCCTCTCATCACCTTTGGGGCACAGCCTCCCCCAGGATTCCGGCTTCAGTTCCCCCCATCCCCGCACTCAGTTCTGGTCTGTGAGGCCTGAGAAACATCCCGCCAAACGGCTTCCCGCTCCCCGCTCCTAGTCCACTTGCTGAACATCTGTGCCGCCGCAGAACCCCCCACCCCTTCCTGGGGCTGCCTGCGTCAGCGAAACCCCAAACTTGCTTTCATATGGGGTGTAGGATTTTTACTAATGTTTAGCAGAAATAGGAGAGATGCTCTCAACAAATAGCAGGCAGGCCCAGGAAAGTTCTCGGCAGCTCCCGCCCAGGGAACAAAAGTTCCCAGCTGAGCCTTTTCCTTCTTTTCCAGGCATCCTATGGGTTGTGTGTGTGTGTGTGTGTGTGTGTGTGTGTGTGTGTGTGTGTGTGTGTGTGTGAGAGGGGCTTTATTCATACATTTGGGGAGGACTTTCCCCCTTCATACAACTCACTTTGGGTTGTTGCACAAGGAAATAGCTCCCCTTTCTTTTTGGGGTGTGGCGCAATCAGATGGTTGGCCTGCACGTTTCTTTGAGGTTTTTAAGAAGTAGCCACATTCTTTCCTGTTTGTTTTTGTTTTTGTTTTTGGACCACGCTCGCTGGTGGTCAGGGGTTCCTCCTGGTTCTGCACTCAGGAGTCACTCCAGGCAGTGCTCCAGGGACTTTATGGAATGCCGGAGATGGAACCAGGGTCAGCTGTGCACAAGGCAAAGGCCCTCCCTGCTGTGCTCTTGCTCCAGCCCTTATTGCTGCCTTTTAAGGAGCAAAAGTTTGACATTTTGACAAGGTTTAATTTTCAGGATTTATTTTTCCTTTGAACACTTTTAGTGTCTTAGCTAGGAAGTTGTTGCCTGTTTTAAACTCTCAACTTTTCCTGTGAGCCTCTCTCTCTGTCTCTGTCTCTCTGTCTCTGTCTCTCTCTGTCTCTGTCTTTGTCTCTGTCTCTATATCTCTCTCTGTCTCTGTCTCTCTGTCTCTGTCTGTCTGTCTGTCTCTCTCTCTCTCTCTCTCTCTCTCTCTCTCTCTCTCTCTCTCTCTCTCTCTCCAGGTTTTAGTTTAAGGTTTCATATTGGATAAACGAAAGTCATTTTGAGCTGGCTCCGTGGTTGCTTTTTTGTTTTGTTTTGGGGTCACGCAGAGTGTGCCTGGCAAACGACTCCTGGCTCTGCGCTCAGAGGTTGTTCCAAAATGATGCCCAGCGGACCATATTGGGTGCCAGGGAAGGCAAGACAAGCACCTTAATCACTCTCCTCTCTCTTTGGCCCTTGAACTGTTTTTGAGTGCTATTCAGTAAGGATTGCTTATTCATTTAAATTAAAGTTTTTGTTTTTGATTTTGGGCCACACCTGGAAGTACTCAGGGCTCGTTCCTGGCTCTGCATTGAGAAATCACTCCTAGTGGGTTTGGGAGATTCTAGGGGGTGCTGGGAATCGAAGCTAACTCCCCAGTGTGCCAGGCAAGTGTCTGCCCTGCTATCTCTCTGGCCCTACATTGCTTTTGTTTGTTGGTTTGTTTGTTTGTTTTTGGGCCACACCCGGCGGCGCACAGGGGTTACTCCTGGCTATTTGCTCAGAAATTGCTCCTGGCAGGCACGGGGGGACCACATGGGATGCTGGGATTCGAACCAACCATCTTTGGTCCTGGGATCGGCTGCTTACAAGGCAAACGCCACTGTGCTATTTCTTCGGCCCCTCCTACATTACTTTTTTTTTTTGTTTTTGGGCCACACCCAGCGGTACTCAGGGGTTACTCCTGGCTGTCTGCTCAGAAACAGCTCCTGGCAGGCACAGGGGACCATATGGGACACCGGGATTCGAACCAACCACCTTTGGTCCTCGATCAGCTGCTTGCAAGGCAAACGCCGATGTGCTATCTCTCCGGGCCCCTACATTGCTTTTTTAAAAACAAAATAAAACACAAATGGAGGAGCCTGAGTGATAGCACGGCAGTAGGGCCTTTGCATTGCATGTGGCTGACCCAGGACAGTCCTAGGTTCCATCTTCGGCATCCTATATGGTTCCCCAAGCCAGGAGTAATTTCTGAGCACAGATCCAGGAGTAACCCCTGGATTACAAAAAAGGAAAAATAATGGATTTATATGGGGGACTTTCCTTATGGAGTGGCTTGTCCACCTTGTCCCGAGCAGCCCCCCTATTTATGACTGTTCACCCAAGAACAACCGGACTCATTCTAGCTCAAGAGTCAGCCCTGAAATGCAAGAGAGACACGAACACCACAGCCAGCTGGATTAAGGCTCTTTGGCTCGTCTGGATTTTCTGAATTTCCCCACAAATCTTAGAACTGGCGCTTTGTCTACAGAAACTTCTGGAGAGATTTCAACTGGGGTTGTATGGCCCACGGGGCAGCGGTTTTGCCTTCCCAGCAGGGAATTTCCTAATGGAGGCCACACCATCATGTGGTCCCCCGCCCTTTGGGGCCAAGCCCGGGTTCGAGGGAGAATGTTTGGCCTTAACATCAACCCCAGGAGCCCCATCATGGCTCATTGTCCTCCTCCTTTTCCTGGCCACAAACTTCTTCCCAGACAGCAAATGTACCACAGACCCAGTGTGAAAACCCACATCCCACCTCGCCCTCTGCCTCCACACACTTCCGCTGGCTCGTCTGGAGTTGGGAGAGGGACGGGTAGTCCCTCTGGGGACTGGGGAGGTGCAATCTCCAAATTAGGGGTCTGAGGAGAAACAGAGACCCCAGGAGGGAAGAAACTCTTCCTAAGATCAGCCCAGATGAAGGGGCTCCCATGGCCAGAGACCCCCTAATCCTTGCCCCATCCAGACTTACTTTCTCTTCCCAGAAACTCAGGACTGAGCAAGCGTCGGTGTCTGATGCTGAGGGGGACAGGCCAAAGAGAACCTCATGGGGTGCCAAGGGTTTCTCAAGAACAGATGAGGAAAAGCCCCTCATTAGTCTGGCTGATCTGTTTTTCTTTTGTTTTTTTTTGGAGGGGGGGCACACCTGGCAGTGATCGGGGTTTCTCCTGGCTCTGCACTCAGAAATTGCTCCTAGCAGGCTCAGGGGACCATATGGGATGCCGGGGATTGCACTAGGGTCCGTCCTGGGTCGGCCATGTGCAAGGCAAACGCCCTACTGCTGTGCTATCACTTTGGTCCCCAGTTTGGCTAATCTGGACGCTGGAACGAGCTGGGCTGTGGAGTCTGCTCTGCTTTGGGCATGTTCGGGCCACATATGGAGGCCTTCCCACAGGCCATTGTTCCCCCACTACCCCATATTCCCCCCACAAGGGACCAGGAGGCACATAGGCAACCCAACCTCGCCAGCCAGGTCTGAGGATGGATCAGGATCTAAGCCCACAGAAGATGTTGGGGTGGGGGGTGTCGACATGGGTGATGGCCCGGGGTGGCCTACCACAGCCTGACCCTGCGCAAGGCTGCTACCATCAGTCTCAGTGTGTGGGTTTTGTCCCATTGTGTCCGTGTGTCCCCCCCTTCTCCAGAAGTCACTCATCTGCTTGTTGTCTACCAGTAACTGGAAGTGTTAGCCTTTTCCAAGCCAGGTTTGGGGGGGTAGAAATCCCTTTACCTGTGGAGCCACCCCACTTCAGTCACACTTGTCACACACACATGCCTACAGTCACATACATGTCAACAAACCCCCCCTCTCAGGTTTTCTCCTATTTTGCTCTGACTGAACACAGGAACCCGCCCTAGTCAAGGGTCCCTGGTGGCCGAGTCCTCTCCCTTTGCCCAGAGCCCAGAGGAGAAAAGCAGCTGAGGTTCCATCTACGGAGGCATCTTCTGCGGAGGGACCAACTTCTCCCCTGTGAGGAGGCAGCAGTGTGAATTTGCCTGGCTCCCACAGCCTCCTTTGGAAGACTTACCCTGACTGGAAGAGCCTTTCACACACATTCACCCATCCTGGCTGCATTTGGCTTCAAAAACAACACAAAACAGGGGCCGGAACAATAGCATACACGGTTTGCCTTCCACGCGGCTGACCCAGGTTCGATCCCCAGCGTCCCATATGGTCCCTGAGCCTGCTAGGAGTGATCCCTGAGTGCCACCAGGTGTGGCTCATAAACGAACAAACAAAACCCAAAAACCCAAAGCAAAGATGCCTACACTTCCCAGCCAGCTGCCCCTTTGCAGCTCCTTCACAGGTCCCTGTTTCCTGTTTGAACAAAGCTGCTCCCTCCCCACTGAGGAGGTCCAGGCTTGACTTGGGCCCCTTGAGCCGCTCAGTTGATCCAAGAAAGCTCCTTGGATTTACCTGGCATTACTGCTTGCACCGGGGAAGGCACAGGTGGGGCGGGCAGGGTGCAAGGCTACTGGACCTCCCTCTGCCCCTTCGCCCCTCCTGGCCCTGCACACTGCACCCTCTGGACTACACTGTGTCCTAGGGGCTCAAGCCCAGTTCCCTTGACCGGAGTGGGGCGAGTCATCCTGGCAGAGGGACTATGTGAGGAGAACATTCTGAAAACTGTGCAGAACTGGAATTTGGCCTGGAAATGACCCCCGGGTGTCTCGGGCTCTCACGAAGGCAGAATTCATCATCGTTAACCCCTGTCCCCCCTTTCTGAGCAGCTCAGTTCCACTGGGCGCGGTCCAGCTCTTCTGGGTCAAGTATCAGCTGGGTTCTGAGGCCAGCTGCTGTCCCTGGTGTCCTTCTGTCCATCCTCCCCGTCTGTTTGTCCTTTCTGCCCAACTGTCTGTCCTTCCCACCTGTCTCCCTGTTCGTCTCTTTGCTGTGCCCAGTGTGTCCCCTGTGTGATGTGGGGGGCTCTTCTCTGTGTGCAGGGGCAGGCACAAGGGCATACCATATCCCATACATAGGTCAGGGGTGTTGTGCCCCACAACCCTGGAGAAAGGCCCCCAGGAGGACGCCTCTATCCCCACTGAGTCCCCACAGAGCCACCTTCTTCTCCTGTGAAAGACCACAAAGCCATGCATAAGGCGGGGGGGGGGGGTGTCTCTTTCGCCCACAAAAACGGTATCCACAGCCTAGGACCTGCTGTCTCGGCCGGGTTCATCTCTCCACAGGCCTTTCCAGGACTGGTCATGGAGCCAGCGCAGTGCAGAGACCCTGTCACTTCTTGTCACCATCTTGGTATTTTTTCTTTGAGAGCTTATTTTTTGTTTTGTTTTGGGGCCACACCTGGTGCCACTCAGGGCTTACTCCTGGTTCTGCATTCAGAAATACTTCTGGCAGGCTCAGGGCACCATATGGGATGCCGGAGATTGAACCCGGGTCAGCGAATATGCTATCCCTCCCTGTGTGTGCTATCACTCTGGCCTCTATTTTATTTATTTATTTTTTAATAAATAAACTGTTGTTTTGGTTTTTGAGTCACACCCGCACCACTCAGGGGTTACTCCTGGCTCTACGCTCAGAAATTGCTCCTGGCAGGCTCAAGGGACTATATGGGATGCTGGGATTCGAACCACCGTCCTTCTGCATGAAAGGCAAACGCCTTACTTCCATGCTATCTCTCCGGCTCCATTAATAAACTCTTTAATTGAATCACCATGGGAAACACAATTCCTAAATTGGTCACAATTGACTTTCAATCATACAATGTCCAACACCCTTCACCAATGCACATTCCCACCATCAATGTCTCCCCTACCCCCGCCTCTAGGACAAACATTCTCTCTTTCTCTTTCTCCCTCCCACCCCTTAAATTCTGTGGTTTGCAGTATTGTTCCCTGAAGAGGTAGCCTGCACATCACTTCCCGCCTTTCAGCGCCCAGTTTTTGTCCAGAGTAATCATTCCCGACTCTCCTTGTCACAGTGCTTCCTTCTCTGCCCTCCTGCTCTCTGTCATTGGACAAGCTTCCTACCATGGACTGGTCATTCTCTTCACATCAGCCTAGACTCCTACTAAGGTGCCTGAAAATCCCCTTTGGGAAGTAGCAACTCCCAGTGACTGGGTGGCCTCTCTTCAAAATGGGGACTAAGGCCTCACTCTCTTTTCTTTTCTTTTTTTTTTTTTTTTGGGGGGGGGGGTGGTTGAGTCTGGCTGACAAGCTCCAGGTAGAAGAAGGTGGGTGGCCCCCTCCTTTGACTTCCAACTCAAAGCACTTTGATCCCCACATTCTTTCAGACTTTCAGTTTTTTCCCCCCTTGGGGATTTTTTTGGAGGCTAGAGCTGTGGACTGGGGGTTCTGCTGTTTACTGGGTACTCCCAGCAGGCAATATGTAGGTCAAAGGGCAATAGAAAAGAAAGTGCTTCACCCTGGACAGCTGGGATAAGTGAGGGGGTGCTCCAAGAGGCAGGAGTTGGCAGGAGAGGCAGGAGCGATGCCAGGAAAAACAGAGGCTCTGCGGTCAGCCTGCCCTCTCTGAGAACGTGATTTGTAGACTCTGGGCTGAGAGTGAAGTCGTGATTTCTCTGCAGAATTCTCAAGAACTGCTTGGCCAAGCACTCCTTCACTGAACCAGTAATCATTGGGCTCCCATGGGTGCCAAGAGCTTAGCACTGAAGAAATGATGCTTATCTTGGGTTGTTAAAGGCGGAAACTGTCGCTCTGCTTTTAGCACATGAGTCCCAGTTCTCTCAGAAGACAGCTAAACTTTGAAACTTAAGACTTGACCAGGCAATGCTTCTTCTCTGTTCCCTTCCCTCCATTGCTGTCATGGCTGCCATGTTGGGGTCATGTACCCGGAAGTAATATACTCATAGGGCGTGGTGTCCCTGTGAGGAGCTGGGGAATTATAAAACAAGGCCAGGGATTAAGTTGGTGGCTTCACACAGGGGAGGGCAGGTCTGAATGATACTTTTTTTCTTCTTGAGTTCTGCACCTTGTAGGTCTCTTTTCCAGAAAATTCCATGGGAAGATGTGAGTGATCATACAAGTCAGCTCCAGGCTTATATTTGAAGAAAGGAGACCTGATCCTCCAGCTTAAGGTTCCCCAGCTGTTGTCTGAGATGTGTCTTAAACTAAAATGGCAGAGAGGACACCTGTCACTAATCCCTTATGCCATTTGCTGGTGGCTGTCAGTGTGGTCTGCAAACCAATGTCCAGCTGTTCCTTATTCCACAGGGATAGTCAGGAAATAGGCATGAAAGAGAGTCCTATTGTCTGTGGGGACACTTTGCTTTCGCAACACTTTATTTTACTTATTTATTTATTTATTTTTGCCATGTCAACTATATTTCAAGTCATCATGGCAGGACATTGGGAAAGTTTTCAATTATTAACAATCACTTAGATTGTTAGCAATAATCATGCCCTGTATAAACCTCCTTGGCTATGATACTGCCATTGTGCAAGGCTTATTATTCTATTTACTACTTAAAATTGAAACCATTGTGACTAACAAGGTTTTTCATAGTTGGGTCTTAAACATGCAATGTTACAAGACCAATCCTACCACAAGTGTCAACTTCCTTCACTCATATTCCAAGATCCATCCCATGCTACCACTCCAGCCTACCATCATAACAGGCCTGTTTTTAATTTGGGTCACAACATTTTATTGACTCATTTTCCCCCTTTGCTGTTGTGCTTTTCAGGCGACAATACTGACAGCTGTGAGAGCTTAGAGTCAGTGCAAGAGTCAGTGTAAAGGGAACTCTTTCGAGGACATATGTTAAATGTCAAAAATGTTTCGCTGTCCAGGTAGAAGAACAGCTGCTTGTGGCCAGCTGGGGTTCGATCCCTGGCATCTCCTATGGTCCCCCAGCCCACAAGAGCAGAATCAGGGGTAAGCCTGGAACACCACCCGGTGTGACTCAAAAGCCAAAGGGGGAAAACAACAACAGAAAAATGGATTCAGGCTTCTCATGCTGACTCGCTTCTGTAGTGGTTTACTGAGTTCTGTTGGGTTTCAGTGAAGTGAGGCATAACCTCTCACAGTTGATGCATCTGCTTCTGTTCTGGCTCCTCAGAGCAGGCCCCAATCCCAACCTTGCCCACACAGCCCAGGGGAAATCTGGCAAACCCTCCTGGGTGTTTCTTGGGTGCCCCTAGGAAGAGAGGGTGTAGCAATCCTAGCACCTTGGTCCCCCTGGGCTTGGCTGGCTTTGATGATGAGTTATTTCTGTAATCCTGGCCCCACGCATGCGGACTGGTCAGTGTCCATGACCTTTGACCTTCTTGTCTTCATCCTACCTATTGGGTTCTTCTTCCTCTCTGGCTTTCAGGGCTGTGGGGTCTCAGTAGGGTCTGCAGCCCAGGTTACACACAACCCACACTGGGGTTTTCTTTCCTCCTTACAGATTTTTATGTGTCCATTGTTGTGGCCACCACACCAGGCCACATTGGGATCGGGGGACAGGCAGGGCCAATCCTGGGGCATCTGACGTCTCGTGGGCCCCAAAGCCTGGGATGTGCTTCTCAGAGCCCCACTATTTATGGGACTCGGGTGCTCAGCACTGAGGGTGGGTTTGGGGATACCATGGACCCCTCAAAGGGCATCCAGTGTTCTGCGTGAAACCACCTTTGACGGGACAAAGGATCTTGCTAGACAGAACAAAGTTGCTATAATTTTTTTTATTTTGGTTTTTGGGTCACACCCAGCAACACTCGGGTTCCTCCTGGCTCTACACTCAGAACTTGCTCCTGGCAGGCTCGGGGGACCATATGGGATGCTGGGATTCGAACCAATGACCTTCTGCATGCAAGGCAAATGCCTTACCTCCATGCTATCTCTCCTGCCCAATATTCTATATTATTTTTTAAAGAACAATAAAAGATACAAAGTTAAAGACTTTATCTGCAAGATGTTTGTACTTTATTCGTATAAAGTTATATGAATAACTTTATACAGTTCCATACAGTTAACTGAGATTTGATCCTTGACATCCCATAGGGTCCCCAGACCACTGCCAGGAGTAATTTCTGAGCCCCAAACCAGGAGTGAACCCAGAGTACTCTTGGGTATGGCCCCCCAAAAGAGTACAGCCCTAACCCAGTCCTGCAGATCTTGGGCGGGGGTCTTCTCATAACAGCGGGATTTTGGGGGTTCATTGACAGGAAGAAGGAGGAGGATGTGGAAGGGCCCCCTTTCCAGGGTGCTTCCAGGGACCCCATCCTTGGGAACCACCGAGAACGAGTGTCACTCGGTATTAATGAGGTGGTTTCCACCATCTGGGGACTTGGGCCTCAGAGTCTCTCGGGGTAAGGTTGAGCAAGATTCGGTACTTGGTTCCAGCCGGGCCGTGAAGACACTCCAGGAAGCAGAGGCTGCTTTCAGCATCTGGGTCAGGTGCCCTGTCATGGGACCTAGCAGAACCGCCAAGGAATGGGGTTACAGCAGGGGGCTTGGCACCATGCCCCCTTTTCGACCCGGAGCACTGAGCTCAGTCCTGGGCACAGCTCTCTTTCTTCCTGCTAAGGTGCCCGGGCCTGTGCGCCCCACTTTCTTCCAACACCCTTTGACTTCCTGTCTCTACCTTTTAACTCAGCTGGAGACCTCAGGGCAAAGGACTCTCCCTTGGGTCTCCGGGACTTTCATAGCCTCAGCCTCAGAGGGTCCTTCACTCTGTGTGTGTGTGTGTGTGTGTGTGTGTGTGTTCATGTGTGAGCATTTGTGTGTTCGTGAGTATTTGAGTAATGTGTGCATGTGTGTGTGAGCCAACTCAGTCTCTGTGGTTCCTTCCCTTCCTCCACTTCCCCAGACAACTCCTCTGGGCCACAAGGAAGCCTCAGCCTTGAGCTGTGGGCATCAATCGAACCCTCTGTAGACGGTGTTTTCAGGGTCAAAACTTGCAGTCAGAGCTCGTTGTTCTTCCCAGGTCAGTGACCCCAAAACAAACTTCAGGAGAAGCAGTTCCCGAGCTGTTAGCAACAGTGGGTATGAGGCTATGGCAGGCGTTGCCCCACTGTGTTGAAGGCTAGGGTCCCCTCACACTCCCACAGCTACCCCCAGCCCAGCCCTGGCCCCTGTTCTACAGCCATTCCCCTCTCACTTTGCAGGCACAGGACAGGTCCTTGAGCCCCCATCTGGGGCCCGTGAGGGAATTTCCAGGGCCTGCAGGAAAGGGCCTTTGCTCCACTGCCCCGTCACCTCACAGCTCCTCAGTGGCCACAGGCAGACAGGCTCAGAGCTAACGGGGACACATGTCACCCTGGACGACATGGCCTCCTGCTCTTCTAAGCCAGCCTGTCAGATAAGCTGGTACTTTCCAGTTAGTTAGTTGCCATTGGGGTAAGTGCTCTGCTGCTCCTCTTTGAAACATCCCCCCATCCCTCAGACCTGCTTATGGAATCATCCCAAAACTGCTATGGGACCCTCCCTTGTCCCGCCTCTCATTTAGAACTGCCACCGAGGAGCCGGAGAGATAGCACAGCAGTAGGGTGTTTGCCTTGCATGGAGTCAACCGGGAGGGACCCGAGTTTAATTCCTGATATCCCATATGGACCTCCAAGCCTGCCAGGAGTTATCCCTGAGTGCAGAGTCAGGAGTAACCCCTGAGCACAGCTGGTGTGGCCCAAAAACCAATCAATAAATAAATTGTGTTTATAAAAAAAAAAATAGAACCACCATAGTCGCATCTAAATGGAGTCAGGACCACTCTCAGGAAAAAGAGGCCCAGAATTGGAGAGATGGGACAATGGGGAGGGTGTTTGCCTTGCACTTCGCCAACCCAGGTTCGATCCCCAGCACCTCATATGGTTCTCAACCCTGCCAGGAGTGATCACTGAGCACAGAGCCCCGAGCATGGCCCAGAATCCAAATAGAACAACAACAACAAAACCCAAACAACAACAAAGCAGGTTCAGGCACATTTCACCAACCCTTCACTCTGGATGTGGTGCCTAGGGCGTGCATAAGAGGAATGACAGGCATGGGGCCGCCGGGCATAATCTGTCCAGGGAGACTTACAATGCCAGGGCAGAAACATCCCACTCAGATGATGAGAGAGAAAGGGCCAGGCAGATAGCCAAGCCCATGCAGGAGGTCAGTTGGCACAATCAGAGAGGAATGTGGTAGGCCCAGAAGGAGAAATAGAGAAGGAACCAAAAGCATTGCTTCAGGGGCAGGAGAGATAGCATGGCGGTAGGGCGTTGCCTTGCATGCAGAAGGACGGTGGTTGGAATCCTGGCATCCCATATGGTCCCCAAGCCTGCCAGGACAATTTCTAAGCTTAGAGCCAGGAGGAACCCCTGAGCGCTGCTGGGTGTGACCCAAAAACAAAAACAAAAAACAAAAAGAAGAAGAAGCATCACGGCATCTAGAGCTCTGCAGGAGGCCAGGGAAGGAGCACTGGCTATAGAAACCTGCAGGAGGTCAGAGTGGGGCCCACTGATATTAAGAAGGGTGCAGGATTCTTGTGGTCCACACTTGGGGAACATGCTAAAGAATTTGGAGGTTCATTTCTTTTTCTTTTTTTCCTCTTTTCTTTGGGGAAAAGGGGCATGCCCTGCAGTGCTCAGAACTTATTCCTGGCTCTGCACTCAGAAATCACTCTTGGCAGGCTCAGGGGAACCTCTAGATGCCAGGTATCAAATCCAGGTTCCTATGGGGTTGGCGCATGCAAGGCAAACACCCTCCTCCCTGCTGTGCTGTCACTCTGGGGTTAGTTTATTTATTTATTTATTTATTTATTTATTTATTTATTTTTTGGTTTTTCGGGCCACACCCATCTGATGCTCAGGGGTTACTCCTGGCTAAGGGTTCAGAAATTGCCCCTGGCTTGGGGGGACCATATGGGATGCCAGGGGATCGAACCACGGTCGCGATCTTTCCTGGGCTAGCGCTTGCAAGGCAGATACCTTACCTCAAGCGCCACCTCGCCGGCCCCCGTTTATTTATTTATTTATTTTTATTTTTTGGTTTTTGGGCCACACCCAGTGGTGCTCAGGGGATACTCCTGGCTGTCTGCTCAGAAATCGCTCCTGGCAGGCACGGGGGACCATATGGGGGACCATGTGGGACACCGGGATTTGAACCAACCACCTTAGGTCCTGGATCGGCTCCTTGCAAGGCAAGAGAAAGCCGCTGTGCTATCTCTCCGGCCCCTGGGGTTCATTTTTAAAAGATCTTTTCAGCTCACCTGTGTACTAGAAGGTGAAGGAAATTCAAAGAACTACTAGAAAGTGGTCTTGTGGGAACCAGACCCATAGCACGGCAGATAAAGACTCAGCAAGCAGGCAAAGGTCGACCTGAGTTCGATTTCCCGCCACCCAGGGGGCTGCACATGAATAATTCCTGGGTGATCTGAGCCAGGAGTCAACCCTGATCTCATGAGTGTGTGTGTGTGTGCGTTCGTGCGTGCGTGCGTGTGTGTGTGTGTGTGTGTGTGTGTGTGTGTGTGTGTGTGTGTGTGTGAAGTTACATCCAGCAATGATCAGGAGTTACTCCTAGCTCTGCATTCAGAAATCATTCCTGGTGAGCCCGGAGAGATAGCACAGCGGCGCAAGCAGCCGATCCAGGACCAAAGGTGGTTGGTTCGAATCTCGGTGTCCCATATGGTCCCCCATGCCTGCCAGGAGCTATTTCTGAGCAGACAGCCAGGAGTAACCCCTGAGCACCGCCGGTGTGGCCCAAAAACAAAAAGGGAAAAAAAAAAAGAAATCACTCCTGGTGGGTTTGGAGGACCCTATGGAATGCCAGGGATAGAACCCGAGTACCCGAGTTAGCACAAACATCCTCCCCGCATACTATTGCTCTGGCCCCAAGTCTCTTAAACTTGTAATCGTCCATAACATTTGCTTTTTTTTATATATATATTTTTTATCTTTATTTAAACACCGTGATTACAAACATGATTATAGTTGTATGATTACAGTCATGTAAAGAACACCCCCCTTCACCAGTGCAACATTCCCACCACCAATTTCCCAGATCTCCCTCCTCCCCACCCCCCTACACCTGTACTCGAGACAGGCTTTCTACTTCCCTCATTGATTCACATTGTTATGATAGTTTTCAGTGTAGTCATTCTCCAACTGCACTCATCACTCTATGTGATGAGCTTCATGTCCTGAGCTACACCTACCAGCCCTCATCTCTCTTGTCTCTGAGATACTGTTAAAAATGTCTTTCATTTTTCTTAAAGATGAGTGAAACCATTCTGTGTCTTTCTCTCTCCCTCTGACTTACTTCACTCAGCATAATAGATTCCATGTACATCCATGTATAGGAAAATTTCATGACTTCATCTCTCCTGATGGTTGCATAGTATTCCATTGTGTATATGTACCACAGTTTCTTCAGCCACTCATCTGTTGAAGGGCATCTTGGTTGTTTCCAGAGTCTGGCTATTGTTTTGTTTTTTTTTTTGTGTGTGTGGTTTTTGGGTTACACCTGGCAGTGCTCAGGGGTTATTCCTGGCTCCAGGCTCAGAAATTGCTCCTGGCAGGCACGGGGGACCATATGGGATGCCGGGATTCGAACCGATGACCTCCTGCATGAAAGGCAAACGCTTTACCCCCATGCTATCTCTCCGGCCCCGAGTCTGGCTATTGTAAATAGTGCTGCAATGAATATAGGAGTAAGGAAGGGATTTTTGTATTGTATTTTTGTGTTCCTCGGGTATATTCCTAGGAGTGGTATAGCTGGATCGTATGGAAGCTCAATTTCCAGTTTGTGAAGGAATCTCCATATCGCTTTCCATAAAGGTTGTACTAGATGGCATTCCCACCAACAGTGAAAAAGAGTTCCTTTCTCTCCACATCCCCGCCAGCACTGCTTGTTTTCCTTTTTTGTGATGTGTGCCAATCTCAGTGGCGTGAGGTGGTACCTCATAGTAGTTTTGATTTGCATCTCCCTGACGATTAGTGATGTTGAGCATCTTTTCATGTGCCTTTTGGCCATTTGCCTTTCTTTCTCCCCCAGCTAACACCATGTCCCCCAGCTAACACCATGTACAAAGGTAAAACCCAAATGGATTAAAGACCTTGATATGGGGCTGGAGAGATAGCATGGAGGTAAGGCGTTTGCCTTTCATGCAGAAGGTCATTGGTTTGAATCCCAGCGTCCCATATGGTCCCCCGTGCCTGCCAGGAGCAATTTCTGAGCATGGAGCCAGGAGTAACCCCTGAGCACTGCCAGGTGTGACCCCCTCCCAAAAAAAAAAATAAATAAATAAAAATTAAAAAATATATATTAAAAAAAAAAAGACCTTGATATGGGGCCGGGCGGTGGCGCTGGAGGTAAGGTGCCTGCCTTGCCTGCGCTAGCCTAGGACGGACCGCGGTTCGATCCCCCGGTGTCCCATATGGTCCCCCAAGAAGCCAGGAGCAACTTCTGAGCGCATAGCCAGGAGTAACCCCTGAGCGTCACAGGGTGTGGCCCAAAAACCAAAAAAAAAAAAAAAAAAAAGACCTTAATATCAGAACTGAAACTATAAGGTATATAGAACAACATGTAGGTGAAACACTCCAGGACATTGAGACTAAAGGCATCTTTAAGGAGGAGACAGCACTTTCCAAACAAGTGGAAGCAGAGATAAACAGATGGGACTATATTAAGCTGAGAAGCTTCTGCATCTCAAGGAAATAGTGCCCAGAATACAAAGGCCACCCACTGAGTGGGAGAAATTATTCAACCAATACTCATCAGATAAAGGGCTAATATCCAAAATTTACAAGGTACTGACAGAACTATACAAGAAAAAAAAAACAACTAACCCCATCAAAAAATGGGGAGAAGAAATGAACATTTGCTTTTATGGCCTTTTTCTTCTCTCTTTTAGGAAAAGGAGAAATAAAGATTTGTGCCTCAGGAAAAAATCTTGGCCTGGATTCTAGACAAACACACCCGCGCTCGCTCAGGCCGGTACTGAAGCACATGGGTGGCTTGTTTTCTCAATTTGGAGTGAGTTTCTGAAACATCGTGTGACAGCAGGCGGTGGTGCTCCCCTGTGTCCCAAGTCTGCCAGGAGCGATTTCTGAGCACAGAGCCAAGAGTCACCTCTCAGCGCTGCTGGGTGTGGCCCAAGAAACCCAAAAATAAAGTCCAAGATTTTTCTTTGCAATTACTTCCCTTGGGGCCTCCAGCTTTGTGCTCCGGGCAGCCCCTCGGAAGTGAAGCAACTTAGAAAATACATGGGCATGGGCCCAGAGCAACCCCTGAGTGTCCCTGGGTGTGGCCCCAAAACAAAACAAAACAAAACAAAAAAGAAACCAAAGTGGTGGTGCAAGCGGCAGGGAGTTGGCCTTGTGCAAGCTAACCTAGGAAGGACCGCAGTTTGATTCCCTGATGTCCCATATGGTCCCCAAGCCAGGAGTGATTTCTGAGCATGGAGCCAGAAGTAACCCCTAAGCATCACCGGGTGTGACCCAAAAACAATATAAATAAATAAAATACATGGTAGAGGCCCCAGTAGAAGCAGGCAGTGGTGTTTATTGAATGCTAGTATTTCCTCTGCAAGCCACTCTCCTCCCTGCAAACTTCTGAGTCCATTGGGACCACCCGAACCTCCTGCTGTGAAACCCACATGGTCCCTGACAGTCACTCAGGGAATTCAGTGTCTCCTCTCAGCACCCTAAAATGTCTACACAGCTGCTGCTTGCAAACAGGCTGCTCTGAGACTCCTGAAACTCTTGTTTTGTTGTTGTTGTTGTTTGTTTGTTTATTCTTTTTTCTTTTTTTTCTTTTCTTTTTTTTTTTTATTCTTACCTGAAACTCTTTTTTTTTTTTTTTTTTTTTTTGTGGTTTTTGGGTCATATCTGGCAATGCTCAGGAGTTTTTTCTGGCTCCGTGCTCAGAAATCACTCCTGGCAGGCACGGGGGACCATATGGGATGCTGGGATTCGAACCGATGACATTCTGCATGAAAGGTAAATGCCTTACCTCCATGCTATCTCTCTGGCCCCTTACCTGAAACTCTTAAAGTGTCTCAACAATTGTGTTTTGAGATGCAGGTTGAACTGAGTTTGCAAAAGGGACAAAAAAAAAAAATCCCCTATTTTACCGGCAGGAATGATTCTACCACCCTGACTGTCTAGGGAGGCCAATGTCTGTCTGCTCCTGAACATACCAGAACATACTTCTCTTTGTCTCTCCCTTCTCCAGCCTTGGGGAGCATGATCCCCCCCCCCCCCCAAATGAATCACTCCTTGAGACGGTCTCAGTTCTGCCAAGCTTGCGGCTGGGAGATTTTCCTGTGAAGGAATGTTCTCGCCCTGTTCCACCCACTTCAGACCCTCCAGGGAAAGGCTTCAGACTCAGGTAGAACCGCCAGCAACCCCAGAGCCTTGTGAGGAAGGTCCTGCTCCCCCCAGTCCTCGCAGGATTCCCTGCAGCCAAACTTGGAGGGGTCTGAAGAGTGACTAGATCTAATTTGGTCATGAAGACCCCCAGGGCCAGTTCTCTTTTTTGAGGGAAACTCAGAGCTATCAGGGGACAAAGCAGAAGACCTTGTCTGTGGGGGTCAGATCCAGCAAATGTGTTCTGGGTGAGGAAGGAGGTGTAAAGGGACCCTGAACCTCAATTTTTAGGTGGTAGCAGTGAAGGGGTGGAAGCCACAGTGTGATTTCTGGTCTGGAGCCCTAAAATAGGGCATGCGTTGCATGCAGCTGGTCTGGGTTCAATCCCTGGCATACCTATAATCCCCCAAACCCTGCCAGGAGTGATTCCTGAGTGCTGATTCAGCAGTAAGACCCAAACACTGCTGGATGAACCCCAACCACCAAATAAAAAAATGATAAATAAGGCTGCCTTATTTTGGGTGGGGGCTACACCTAGAGGTGCTCAGGGGATACCCCTGGCTCTGTACTCAGGAATTACTCCTGGCAGGCTCTGGGTGGGGGGGACTGTATGGGATACCAGAGATTGAACCTGGGTTGGTCTGTGCAAGGCCAATGCCCTCCCTGCTGTGCTATGGCTCCTTAAATCAGGCTGCTTTGGGCTGAGCCAAATGCTTGCTTCTGTTTGAGCCAGGAAGGCTCAGAGCCAGTCAATTTTGTGTCCTTGCTCTTCCTGACAGCCACCGTAGGAACCTTGCAAGGAAGTTGGTGCCCGGGATGTGGGTGGGCGTCCAGGTGAGCACCAGGGCCACGGGCAACAAACTGTGGCTGGGCACAAGCAATTAGAAGCCTGTGGAGAGCTAAGCTCCTGGGATCCTGTGGTTGGAGGAGGGTGTCAAAGCCCCTCCCAGACTGAGTTTCCGGGGAACAGGGAGGGGCGGGTTGGCTGTTAGGAAAAGAACCCTGGGGAGGCTGAGCTCAGGCTGAGCCGGGAGGGGGGTGACCCAGGCATAGCTAGACTCGGGGGTATACTTGGGTATTCCTGGACTTTGGGTGGGTCTGAGAACACTGATCCCTTGGGGGTGGGTGGCAACTGGGTGAGAAGAATGTGGGGGGTGGGTGGGGGTGATGGGGTGGGTCCAGAGACAGAGCAAAGCCAACAGTATTCGGCCTGGAAAGGTCCAGAATCCCAGCAGGCCTCCACCTCTCATAGCCCAGATGCCTCCTCCACCAGGTGGATCCCAGGATCCAGCTTGTGGGGGAACTTTTGAGACGGGATTTGGGAGTCTGAGTGTGTGACCTAGGCTGCTTTGCTTTGTCTGCAGAGAGGGATTAGGGTAATTGTTTCCCCAAACGGTGGTTTGTGAGTGATGAACAAAATGATTTATGTTAAGTGGCTGGCACGCTGCCCAGAGCTGGCGAGAAGGCAGCTCTTCCTCCAGCCTCCGCCCAAGTGCCAACCTAGGCCTTGGTGGCAGGGCTGGCACCCAAGTGCTGCCATTTCAGTGGCTTAGATGACCCAGGCCCTTCTCGGAGCAGAGCTCCCACTTCCCACAGAGCCATTAAGGGAGTATGTTTTGGTATCCCCTCCCCACATCCATCTGCCTCTTCTTCCTGGCCTGAGACCTCTGCATATTCAACTGGGCTTTGATCCCTCACCAGGCTTTGGTGAAGGGGTATCCCCTAAAAGCGTCAAGCTCTCCCTCTGATAGCACCCCACGCCCCACCTGGAAGGGCAGATGGGGTGTCTGGTGTGGGGTTGGTAGAGGACACACAAATGGGTCCCCGAGGTCAAGATAAACACCCACAGTTGTGTGGCCAACTTGGAAACTCGTTATTCTCTATACAACGTGGCCCTTGAGTTGACTTGTGTGCGCTTTTGTTGGTTTTTATTTATTTTGGTGCTTTGGACATCTGTAAGCTTTCTACAAAGCCAGGACATTATTGTGTTTTAGTTGTTCAGTTGTTGTTTCAGTTGTGTTCAGCACTGACCTCATCACCATTATCAACTTCCCTCCACCAGTGTCCCCAGGTCCCCTCCCTCCCCGTGTGTATGTTTTATTCATTTTTAACGAGTCAGTCCTCAGAGCTCCATCCAGTTGGCTTTGACGAAATGGTGAATTGTTGATAGAGATCAACTTCGATTCAACAGCAGCTCTTGGGGTTCTGAGGTTGTTTGCAGGAGGGCCTGAGAATCCAGCATCTGAGAAGCACTGAGCTAAGATTCCGGCTCCTGGGGGCCTATGACATCATGGCTCTGTTCTCTGCCTTCCAAATAAAACCATCACCTTGCACTGGCGGGGGTGGGTGGTGGTGATGGGAGGGAATAGTATGAAGTTGACTCATTTCACCATCAGGGATTGGAGGAGCAGCTCTAAACACCCCTGAAATTTGTGTGCAGGTCTCATTCCAGCGCTTGGCCCGCCCCAGCCACTGTTTTAAAAGGAAAAGGTCCAAATCCTCCCAGGACTGGACTGGATTGTAGTTTACAGAGATTGAATCACGCAGCGCAGATTGGGGGTGTGCCCCCAGGAAGCGAGGAGGAGGTATTGAATTGCATCCAGGAAACCAGAACCACCTTTTCCAGTCGGGGGTCCCTGGAGGGGATTAGCTTTCCCAGCCTGGGAGGGAGAACTTGAGGTTTGTGAGGAGGGTTGCAGAGAATTCTGGATTTGGTCCTGTAAGTCCTCTTGCGGCAGCAGGAAGTCAGAGCTAAACTCTCAGCCTGCAGAAGGGCATGACCTCAGGCAGAGTCGCTTTCCACCTTAATTTTTTTATGTAAAGTAGTCACTGGGGGAGTAAGACCAGTGTTTTCAACCACTGTGCCGTGAGATATTGTCTGGTGCCGTGGGAAAAATCCCAATTTCATCCTTAACATGTAGCTTTGGCATGCTTGGTCTATTTGTGAGCAGAAGCACATGTTACTGACTACAAAAACTAAAGACAGAGAGACTGAGGCTGTTGACAAAGAGCTACGTGCGTGTCTTTCTTCTATTCCTGCCAGAATATCAGCTTTGTGTTGAGCCAAACAGGCCCGGGTTTCGCACTGAGTAACAGAAATATGAACAATTACAAAATACTTCATCATTTCACAATAAAGTCATTATAAAATATTTTTGTGTTTATTTGATTCCTATTCAGGAGAATTACTTTATATAGAGTCAATATAGGCACAGAGTTAACTTTTTTAACATTTTCTTTTTTCTCTTATTTTTTTAAATTATCTTTATTTAAGCACCGTGATTACAAATATGATTGTAGTTGTATGATAACAGTCATGTAAAGAACACCCGCCTTCACCAGTACAAGATTCCCACCACCAATTTCCCAGATCTACCTACTCCTCACCCCACCCACACCTGTACTCGAGACAGGCTTTCTTTTTCCCTCATTCATTCACATTGTTATGATAGTTTTCAGTGTAGTTATTTCTCTAACTGCACTCATCACTCTATGTGGTGAGCTTCATGTCATGAGTTGCACCTATATTGAAAGATGGGGAAAAAAAGGGTTGGGACTGAGGCAGTAAAAGATTAGAAATGAGCTTTGTAGGGCAGTATCAAGGTCACAATACAAGATGGATATTATGCATATATAAACTATATGCATACAGTAGTATCAATAGGAGACCAAGGAGAAAAAATTTCCAGTGACTGTCCCAACGTAAACCAGTGCTAGAACGGCCCGCCCTCCTCCCAAAGCGCATTCCTATTAGTGTAGGAAGAGGTAGGGGGAAAGCCTGATGACCCCTATAGAGTCCACCTGACTGACGCCCAGAAAGGTCGGGAGTAAGAGGGAGATGGCTGAGGGCCTGGCAAGCATCCCAGCACTCCCCAGGCTAGGGAGAAGGCCTCCGGCATTGGGGACTCCCCAAACCCCATACCTGGCAAGAGCTGGCCTCCAGAATCAAAGGGGAAACCAGAAGCCAGATATCTGCCTCTCCTCCTCCCCTGAAGTATGGAGGGAGGGGGGAAGTCTGAGGACCCCTAAGAGTCCACCTGAACCCACTTCTGGCCATCTGAGCTGGCTCCCAAGGAAGGTCTGGAGTCAGGGGAGAAAGAGGGGGACATCTGGGGGCCTGCCCAAGCCTCCCAGCACCTCCCCAGGCTAGGAAGAAGGCCTCTGGCATGGGGCCTCCCCAAACCTCATATGTGGCAAGAGCTGGCCTCCAGAATCACAGAGGAAACCGGAAGCCAGATGTCTGCCCACCCTTCTCCCCATGCACTTCCCCCTTGGATTACGAAGGAGGGGGGAAGCCTAAGGACCCCTAAGTGTCCACATGAACCCACTTCTGGCCATCTGAGCCGGCACCCAGGGAGGGCCTGGAGTCCAGGGGAGAAAAAGGGGGACAGCTGTGGGGCCCACCAAGCCTTCTAGCACTCCCCAGGCTAGGGAGAAAGCCTCCGGCATGGGGTCTCTCCAAACCCCATGCCTGGCAGGAGTTGCATAAGCTCAGGTTTTCAGACCTGTCATTTCAGTGTGAAAAATTTTAATTTCAGTCATTTGATGCTTAATTGTGCTCCAGTCAAGTCTATCGATACTTTTTTGAGCTCCCTGAACATCTTTTTTCTCTTATTAAAAAAAAATTTTTTTTTTTTTGGTTTTCGGTTATACCCAGCATCACTCAGGGATTACTTCTGGTTCTATGGTCAGAAATCGCTCCTGGCAGGCTCATGGGACCATATGGGATGCCTGGATTCGAACCACCATCCTTCTGCATGCAAGGCAAAAGCCTTACCTCCATGCTATCTCTCCAGCCCCCAAAATTAACAATATTTTCTAAAAAGGCTAACCTCAACATTTTTGTTTTGTTTTGTTTTTGGATCACACTCAGCAGTACTCAGAGTTACTCCTGGCTCTATGCTCAGAAATCGCTTCTGGCAGGCTCGGGGGACCATATGGGATGCTGAGATTCAAACCACCAACCTTCTGCATGCAAGGCAAACGCACTACCTCCATGCTATCTCTCTGGCTCCTTTTTTTTTTTTTTAACATTTTCTACTGGTGGTGTGCCTTGTACGTTTTTTTTCCATAAAAATGTGTGCCTTTGTACAAAAAGGTTGAAAAACACTGGTCTAGACACCCAGGCAGCAAACTCCAGGACCTAGTACCAAATACAAAGATGTCAAGTGAGAGTCTAGCCCCGCCCTCTATAGACCTCTCCCCCTGAGGCCCAGACCCATTACAAGACCATGCCCATCTGCTCATTTCTGACTCCTGCCCCGCCCCGCCCTTACTGACTCCGCCCCTCGAGGCTCCGCCCATCCTCGCCTTGCCCCTGACTTGACATCTGGTACCCAGGTCCCCTCTCCATCCGCATCAGGAAGCCCCAGGGAGGCGCTGGGCTCCTGGGGTCACCACTGGGGGCTAAGGGTAGGGGGCAACCGTATTCCCAACTGTCCTGGGGGCCTTGCTTGTACTTTTTACCGGTAGAAGTTGGGCAGCAGAGCTCTTTCCCTCTTCATGCAACCCCTCAAAATCAAGAGCCGGCTTAGTCACCACCGCAGTCCTGTCTGTGGCGTTCACCACCCAGAGAATGTTCTGGAAGTCTGTGGGAACAGAAGCTCGAGTGCTGCCTCGCCCTGTTCCAGTCCAGAGCCAGCTGGTAGCTGGCCCCAGTGGGGCTGGACATGCCACACGCACTCACTGGCTGCCTTGGCGAATGGCACCAGCATCACGGCACCCGCATTGCTGCCAATACCTGGCAGGGCAGGGCCACTGCCAAACCTCTGTGGAAGCCCTAGGGCTGCTGGACACCCAAGGGGATGGTCCTCCAAGTCTGAGGACAGGAAGGAGCTCAGCAGTGCCCAGGTCTCCGAAGCCTGGTGAGGGCAGGGAAATGGGCACAAACGAGAGTTGTATGGGGACAAGGCATGCAGGGGACTTTGATCCTCTGCCCAGGGAAGTGGCCGCCCACCTGGGGGCAGAGCCCAAAGGGAAAGTCTGAGATGAGTTTTCATTCACATGCAGAGCTGGGTTAGAGGGAGTCCAGTCCCTAAAGAAGGATTTCTGGGAACCCTGCTTCTGGCACCCAGCCTGCATTAGTGGGGTTGCAAACTCAGCCCCTTTCAAGACCAGAAGATGGATTTAAGACCCTGTGAAATGCACCTTCCCTGGTTCTGACTCCTCCAGAGTCAGTATAGAAGGGAATGAGGGATGTGTGTAGCTGCAGAACTGCCAAGTGTAACACAGGCAAAATTTGGGATTAGGTCTGGAGGGCGCATGCACATGTGTGTGTGTGTGTGTGTGTGTGTGTGTGTGTGTGTGTGGGCCTGTGCTGTGAGTGCATGTGGGACTGACAGTGTGTGCGTGTGTGTCTCCGTGTGCGTGTATTACATTTTTCTCCCCTTTTCTAGGATGGTAGTAAGGAGGAGCAGGTTGAGTCATGAGACCAGACTTGAAACCCAGGACCCATTCTGCTAGGCCTCTCTCCTTTTTCATGCAGCTGCCCCTCCCCGCTTCTTACTCCCCTCACTTTGAGCCCCAATATTCTACTCATCTAGGAGGGAAGAAGCAGAGAAACTGGCAGCTCAGAACAAGGGGAGAAGGGCAGACTGGAGGGCAGCAGGAGGAGGAGAGGGAGAGGAGGGAGAAAAGGAGGAGGAGGGGAAGGGTAAAGAGGAGCCGGAGAAGAGGGAAGGCAGAGGGGAGTACAAGGGGGAGGAGGAGGGAAGAAAGGAAAGAGGAAGAAGGGGAGGAGGGGACAGGAAGTAGGAGGGCATGGTAGGGAAGAGAAGGAGGAGGGGGAAGGGAGCAGGAAGAGGAGGGGAGGAGAAGAGCAGGAGGAGGAGGATCAGCCAGGGAGGAACCAGAGTCCTCTGCCTTTCTGAGGCTGGAGATAGGAACCTCTGAGAACAAGCTTCAGACTTCAGGATCAGAAGCTGATGTTCTCTCCCCTGAGTCCATCGGAGGAGAGGGGAGTCCTCGCCCCAACCCAGGGCAGCAAGCCCGGAACCCATGTGAGCCCAGAACTCCCATGTCTGTTTCACGTTCAGTGTTTCTTTTCTTTTCTTTCTTTCTTTCTTTTTTTTTTTTTTTTTTTTTTTTTTGTTTTTGGGCCACACCCGGCGTTGCTCAGGGGTTACTCCTGGCTGTCTGCTCAGAAATAGCTCCTGGCAGGCACGGGGGGACCCCTATGGGACACCGGGATTTGAACCAACCACCTTTGGTCCTGGATCGGCTGCTTGCAAGGCAAACGCCGCTGTGCTATCTCTCCGGGCCCAGTGTTTCTGACTTTCAATCTAGTGGCATCCAACAGGCCTGAGAGCATCACTGGAGTGGCTGGGTCCTCATGCTCCCTGGGCACACATTTCCACGTCTGCCCCTCCCCCATCTGTCTGTCCTCTCCCCCGAGGACAGACACCACTCAGCACCATTCTGGAACTTCGAGGTTGCATTGAGCCTACCACTGGGCTAGCACGGCAGCTGAGACTTTGCCTGACCAGACAGAGCAAGGACTGGCCACTCCCAGACTCACTCAGGCCTGGCCTTGGCCAAATCTGTCCGCACTTTTCAGGGCACCCAGATCCCATCCTTCATCCATAGCCATATGGACGAGGGGAGGATTTGAGGAGCACGCCAGGCTGCAAGTAGCCCACCCAAGAACTCAGCCCCCCTTTGGGGAACACAAAGGCAGAAAGATTACTCCACAGGATGTGAGCCTATCTGGAGGCCAGCACGTAGCTGCTGAATCCACTTCAGAACCCAGAACATTCACCTTTCTGGACTCAAATACCTCTTCCTGTTCTCAAACCCAGACCAGAGCTTTCGCCACTCAGAGGGCCACTAGTGAGAGATCAAGTTGATGCAACAAGAAGAGTGTTTTTGGGTATTAGAACCCTGAATAGAAGAAAACCTTCTTCCCCCCCCCAAAAAAAAACCCTCTTCCAGATTGGAGACTGTGCTTTTCTCTCTGGCCTCTCCATCTGCATCTGGTCCTAGAGAGGAAGCTGCTCCTCTGACGGTCATTTCTAGTCCTGCCCAACACACTCTTGGCCTTTCACCCAAGATGTATTTTGGGGTGACAAACACTGGTGCACAGTCCACAGTCTTCAATTCTAGAACAGAGCTCAGAAGCAGATACTACTTTTTTTTTTGTTTTTTTGTTTTTCGGGCCACACCCGTTTGACGCTCAGGGGTTACTCCTGGCTAAGCACCCAGAAATTGCCCCTGGCTTGGAGGGACCATATGGGATGCCCGGGATAGAACCGCGGTCCTTTCTTGGCTAGCGCTTGCAAGGCAGGCATCTTACCTCTAGCGCCACCTCACCAGCCCCCAGAAGCGGATACTTCTGATGATTTTTAGAAAATTAGCCTCTTGGTCCTGATTAGGCCAACATAGAGCTGTGGTTGGATATCTGACCCGAAGTGTGATAAAGATAACAAGGGGGAGGGAGAGATGAATGTAGAAGTGAACTCCAAAAATCATTAGGTGTTCTGAGAAGAGCCAATGGAGGAGACTCCTTCTCTGCTTATGGTTACTTTGGTGGCCTTCCCTTCTATGCCAAATGCTCCGTTTCCAGCTTAAAGGAACATCATGATGTCTGCCAAAAAAGAAAAGGACAGAAATGAAATAATTGTCTGCTCCCCAAGAATATGTGGGGAGCAGAGAATTAAGCACTGGGTTCTTCTCCTAGAGCTGTTGGTTCCAGAAGGGAGGGAGAGAAGAAGGAATTGGAAATAGTGGGGTGGTACTCCCATGCCCAGATCCCTTCCCACCTCTCACTGTATGGGTGTATGTGGAGAGGGCAGGGAGGGCGCTGAGTTGGTTCTAGAAAGCTCTGGAAGAAAACCAGCCTGCAGGACTTGCACCAGGTGGTCTCCTTTTGGGTGTTTCACTTGGGGTGATCTCTGGCCAGCTCACTGCCTTATGGAGCATTGTGGGATTTGTGTGAAGCCCAGGAAGGGCACTGTACAGAGATGGGGTGGTGGTGGGGAACATTCCTTTTATTGGGGAGGGGCAAACCTGCTGGTGCTCTGGTTCACTTCTGGCTCTGATCTCAGGAATCATTTCTGGCAGGCTCAGGGGATCAAACCCGGGTCATTGGCATGCAAGGCAAACACCCTCCTTATAGTGCTATTGCTCTGGCCCCTATTTCATTCATTCATTCTAACCCTAACCCTTTTGTTTTTGTTTTGGGGCCACACCCAGTAGGGCTCAGGGCTTACTCCTGACTCTGCTCACTCCTGGAATCACTCATGGCACTGCCCAGGAGACCATAATGGGATCGAACCTGGGTCGGCCACATGCAAGGCCAATTCCCTCCCCCTGTGCTATTGCTCCAGCCCCTAAAAGCATCATGCCTTAATTTTTTTTTCTTTCAGGCCACACAGGCCGGAGATGCTCAGGAGTTACTCCTGGCTCTGCATTTAAAAATTACTCTTGGCAGGGCTGGTGAGGTGGCGCTAGAGGTAAGGTGTCTGCCTTGCAAGCACTAGCCAAGGAAGGACCGAGGTTCGATCCCCCGGCGTCCCATATGGTCCCCCCAAGCCAGGGGCGATTTCTGAGCGCTTAGCCAGGAGTATCAAATCCTGAGCATCAAACGGGTATGGCCCGAAAAACAAACAAACAAAAAAATTACTCTTGGCAGGCTGGACAGATAGCATGGAGGTAGGGTGTTTGCCTTGCGTGCAGAAGGACGGTGGTTCGAATCCCAGCATCCCATATGGTTCCCCTGAGCCTGTCAGGAGTGATTTCTGAGCGTAGAGCCAGGAGTAACCCCTGAGAACAACAAAATCACTCTTGGCAGGCTCAGGGGGTCGACCACATGGGACGCTGGAGATCAAACCGGGAGCAAAGGCATGTAAGATAAACACTGTGCTATGGGGCCCCTGGATCATTCTTCTTTCCCTCTGCAAAGGCCAGACACCCACTTCCCCTGCACCGCCAGGGCCTTCCTGTCCTGATGGTGCCTCATTTCCCCTCCTGCTGGGTTTTGATTTCTGGAATGAGAAGCACAGACCGGAGGCAGGAAACCTCTCTCGGTTCAACTCTGCTGCTGATGCCAAGTTTATAATATAAGAGCTATTGATCAGAGTGATGGCACAGCGATAGGACGTTTGCCTTGCAGCGGCCGACCTGGGACGGACCTGGGTTTGATCACCTACATCCTATATGGTGTCCCCCCCTGCACCCCCCCCCCCCGAGCCTGTCAGGAGTGATTTCTCAGTGCAAAGCTAGGAGTAAACCCCTGCATGCCTCTGGGTGGGGCCCCAAAACAAAAAAAAAAACAAAACAAGAAAAAAAAGGAGCTATTGAGATTTGGGGGTGGGAAGAAGGTGCTGGGGCCAGCGCACCCCCCCCCCGCTCTAGGGGTGGGGTGGGGAGGAATAGCGACGTTCACTGGGGGAGCCTGCCTTGGATCAGGGGAGCCTACCCTGAGATCACTCCCTAGAGGTGGATTGGGGCCTCAGAGAGCTGCAAGCACCTGCGGGGTCCCCCCCCCCCAGCACTGAGCCGGCCAGCATACTAGCCTGGGTCACTCCCGGGCATTCCGACGCCCCGCACGCAATGCCAGCCTCCCCAGTCGAGGGCTTGGCCTCACTGATAAGGCCCATCTTTCTTCTGAGGCCTCTGCTGAACAGGTTCTGTGGCTTTCCGCAGGCATGTGCTAGAACTGGCACCACAGAGGCGCTGCTGAGGCAGGGAGGCACGCACAGGTTTCTCTGGGAACCCCGAAGGCACCGTTCAGTCCGGGAACCAAGCAGCAGCGCCCAGAGCTGGCTGCCCGCACAGCTGGATTCTTGGGACAGGCAGCACCTGCCCCGTGAGACCAGAGACCTCCGTCTACCCCCCCACCCAACCCAAAGGCTTCCTGGAATGTTGACGCTCAGCCTGGTCCACAGGGCTGGGCCTAAGATTCAAAGGCAGAGCCGGATGCTGGGTGCAGGTGAGAACCCTGAAATGCAGACCCAGCGGGGACCAGAGTTCTCAGCCTCTCTTTCCAGCCCCTTCCCCAGGTCTTTAAGATCCTTTCCAGAAACCTTTAGCTTTATAAGATGCATTTTCTTTTTTTTTTTTTTTTTTGTGGGGGGGGGAGGTCACACCTGGCAGCGCTCAGGGGTTACTCCTGGCTTCTATGCTCAGAAATCGCTCCTGGCAGGCTTGGGGGACCCTATGGGATGCCGGGATTCGAACCAATGACCTTCTGCATAAAAGGCAAACGCCTTAACTCCATGCTATCTCTCCAGCCCTGTAAAATGCATTTTCTTAAGATTACTTTATAAACACACATTTTCTTTCCTTACCAATCTGCAGTTGCTTCTTGGCTTCCAGCCATTCCTAAAGTTCAGGTTTTTTCTTACACTTCTAACTCTCTTTCTTTCTTTCTTTCTTTCTTTCTTTCTTTCTTTCTTTCTTTCTTTCTTTCTTTCTTTCTTTCTTTCTTTCTTTCTTTCTTTCTTTCTTTCTTTCTTTCTTTCTCTTTCTTTCTTTCTTCTTTCTTTCTTTCTTTCTTTCTTTCTTTCTTTCTTTCTTTCTTTCTTTCTTTCTTTCTTTCTTTCTTTCTTTCTTTCTTTCTTTCTTTCTTTCTTTCTTTCTCTTTCTTTCTTCTTTCTTTCTTTCTTTCTTTCTTTCTTTCTTTCTTTCTTTCTTTCTTTCTTTCTTTCTTTCTTTCTTTCTTTCTTTCTTTCTTTCTTTCTTTCTTTCTCTCTCTTTCTTTCTTCTTTCTTTCTTTCTTTCTTTCTTTCTTTCTTTCTTTCTTTCTTTCTTTCTTTCTTTCTTTCTTTCTTTCTTTCTTTCTTTCTTTCTTTCTTTCTTTCTTTCTTTCTTTCTTTCTTTCTTTCTTTCTTTCTTTCTTTCTTTCTGTCACACCCGGTGGTGCTCAGGGGTTACTCCTGGCTGTCTGCTCAGAAATAGCTCCTGGCAGGCACGGGGGACCATATGGGACACCGGGATTCGAACCAACCACCTTTGGTCCTGGATTGGCTGCTTGCAAGGCAAACACCGCTGTGCTATCGCTCCGGGCCCTCTTTCTTTCTTTCTTTCTTTCTTTCTTTCTTTCTTTCTTTCTTTCTTTCTTTCTTTCTTTCTTTCTTTCTTTCTTTCTTTCTTTCTTTCTTTCTTTCTTTCTTTCTTTCTTTCTCTCCCTTCCTTCCTTTCTTTCTTTCTTTCTTTCTTTCTTTCTTTCTTTCTTTCTTTCTTTCTTTCTTTCTTTCTTTCTTTCTTTCCTTCTTTCTTTCTTTCTTTCTTTCTTCTTCCTTTTTCTTTCTTTTCTTCCTTTTTCTTTTCTCTGTTTTTTCTTTTTCTTCTTTCTTTCTTTTTTCTTTCTTTTTTTCTGTTCTCTTTTTTCTTTTCTTTCTACCCCCTCCCTCTTTCTCTTTTGTTTGTTTTTGGCCACACCTGACCACACTCAAGGAATCATTCCTGGCAGTTCGGTGCAGGTTGGTGCATATGGGTTGCTGGGGATGGAATCCCCCGGGTCTTGGCATGCAAGGCAAATGTCCTCCCTGCTGTGCTATCCCTTTGACACCTTTTGCTTTTTTTTAAATATAACTTTGTGGGGCCTGGAGAGATAGTACACAGGGGGTGAGGCACTGGCTTTGCACCCCAGTGACCAGGGCTTACTCGCCAACACTAAATATGGTCCCGAACACTGCTGGGATCGACCCCTGAGCACTGTGTGGTATAATGACCCCCAAGCAAACCAGCACAAAGTGTAACGTTTTGGATGGGGGAGATCAAGATCCGAAACTCAGCAGCCAGGGAGCACACGCTTTGCATGACCCAGAGCTTTGCAGGGACCCCAGGGTGCCTCAGGAAGCCGGAGTAGCCCCCTCCCTTCCATCATCAAGCCACTCAGGGCCCCGTGGGGTCCTCAGCACTGCTTGGGGATCAAAAAACAAAAGCAGAAAAAAAAACCAAAAAAACAAAAGAGTTGTTATTTGAAGGATGGTGGTTCCCAACTGTGGTTTCATTCAAAAGCGTCTGGAGCCCGGAGCTGAACCCTCTGTTCTGTAAACAAGCACCAAGACAGTGCTTCTTGCAGTTCTTTCTTTCTTTGGCAGGAATAACGACACTTGGGCCTTTTCTGTTTGCTTTCTGCCCTCTGCACTCAAGTGAGCATCCGAAGTGGACTCCCGGGGTTCCAGATTCCAACGCTAGTCCCTTGGGAAAGTCACTCCACTTCTCTGAACCCATTTCTCCCCTTTTCCGGGAACCCAGGGGACCCCCTCAGCGCCGGGGAAGCGCCAGACAGAGCCACACGTGGGTGGGTGGCACATAGCTTGGCGTTCACAGGGCCGGCCGGGAGGCACAAAACTCGTACCTGGGGTGGGGTGGGGGTGTATTGGGACTCAGGTCACCGATGCTTCGGGCTCAGGGCCTGACCCCGCGAGGAGGGCCTGGGTGTCCCTGGGCCTCTCCTTCTCCTGCCAGCTCGGGGTGTGCGTGCCTGAGGCGCGGAAGCGGGAGGCCCGAGCACCCCGCCCTCGCCGGCCGGTCAGGTGCCGTGCCAAGCACCCTGGGAGCGGGAGCTGCCTGCAGGCCGGCCGCACGCGAACCCGGCTCCGCACGCAAGGGGGAGGCGACAGCGGGAGCCCAGCCGCCAGCCCCGGACGCGCGGGTCGGCCGCAGCCGCCTCTGCCCCGGCCTGGAATCCGCGGAGCACGCGCCGCGCCCTGGGGAGACCTGAACCCCGCGCGCCCCGGTCAGTGGGCGGTGCCACCTGGGGGCCTCTCTCCGCTGCGAATCTGGGGGCCCTGCGGCACCCCGCCAGCCTGGCCTTGGTGCCCAGGACCGCCTTGCCCCGAGGCCGGGCGTGGGGGCGGCGCGGCGTCAGGTCTCACCCAGTGTGGGCAGGGGTTGGAGGGGACCCGGTGGCTCTGTGCGCCTGGGAACGAGGCGCGCCCGACTGTGGGCAGGTGAAGATCTCAGAAGAAAACACCCCTGAGGGGCTGGAGAGATGGCACAGCAGCAGGGCGTTTCCTCGCAAGCAGTCAATCCAGGAGGGACGGTGGTTCGATCCTCGGCATCCCATACGGTTCCCCGAACCTGCCTGGAGCGATTTCTGAGCGCAGAACCAGAAGGACACCCTGAGCGCCGCCGGGTGTGACCCAAAAACAAAACACACAAAAAGAAAAAGAACCCAGCTGGGGGTATTTGGGGGGTCTAGGGTGCAAGTGTCACCGCTCTCGGGGCTCGAGACCCCGGTGAATTTTTCTATGGGGTCACCAAGGACCTCGGGGCGCATGGGCGGTCTGGGCGCGCAGAGGATGCGAAGAGATGCTGAGCTTTGGTTCCCCGAGCGCTTCTGCAGACCCCGCGCGCGAAAGGGGCCTCGGGGACGGCTCCCCAGGACTGGGAGGGTTTCGGGCCCACGAAACGCGACCTCGACCTCCTCATGCACCCAACCGGGGACCCTTCCCGCGCGCCCCGTCCCCGCCCCCGCGTGCCCCGCCACGCCCCCCTCCAAGCAGGTCCCGCCGCCTCCTCTCTCCAAGTAGACCTTAAAAGCGCCAGAAGGGGGACAGCGCCCTAGGACTCGCTGCAGGGACAGTGAGAATTGGGCGACCCAGTCGGGGCCCAGTGGGTGGGAGCGAGGGCCGGAGAGGACATCCTCCTCTCGCGCGCCGCGCTCGAGGAGAACCCCGACTTTGCCAAAGCCCCAGGTTTGCGGGGCTCTGCAGAGGAGGTGGGCTGGGGGATCCATCACAGGCTCCCTGAGACGACGAATCTCCAGCCACATTCTTGGAGGATAGGAGGAGCGTGCAGCAAGTAGACAGGACACCCTCACCTCTTGGGGAAGCTTCGGATCATCTTTCGGGTTCCCGCCAGGACCCCCAGCCTTCTGCCATGGACCCCAGGTTGGTCTCTGCGTTCCCGCGGCACCCTAGATCTTGGAAGCCCCCCCAGCGCGCTCAGAACTGCAGGCTACCAGGGGCGCGCGTGGCACGGGGAGGCTGGAGGCTGGGTTGCGCACACCTTCCCTTCTCCTTCGGGGGCGCCTTGCGCATGGCCTGGAGACGCGTTTCTGCGCCCTGACTTGTCCCCTAATCCCCTAGCTGGGGGGCTTCGGGGAGAGCTAACGGAGACGCCCCTGAGCATCTCCCCATGCGCGCCCTTCTCTCCAGCAGCCCGGCCTCCGACAACGACGACGCGCGGCCTCGGGGCGCACTGGCCACTCAACCCACGATGCTGCTGCTGCTGCTGGCGCTGCTGGCGGCTCTGCAGGCGGTGCAGTGGCTGCTGAGCGCGCGGCGGCGACCCCCGGGCTCGCCCCCGGGTCCCCTGGCGTGGCCGCTCATCGGCAACGCCGCGCAGCTGGGCAGGGTGCCGCATCTGGCCTTGGCACGCCTGGCCAAGCGCTACGGCGACGTCTTCCAGCTGCGCCTGGGCCGCTGGCCCGTGGTGGTGCTGAACGGCGACCGTGCCATCCGCCAGGCGCTGGTGCACCAGGGCGCGGCCTTCGCCGACCGGCCGCCCTTCCCGTCCTACCGCGCCGTGTCCGACGGGCGCGGCCTGGCCTTCGCCCGCTACTCGGAGCGCTGGGCGCAGCAGAGGCGCGCGGCCCTGCACACCCTGCGCGCCTTCTGCTCCGGGAACCCCCGCGGCCGGCGTGCGCTCCAGGGCCATGTGTTGGGCGAGGCGCGCGAGCTAGTGGCCCTCCTGGTGCGTCGCAGCGCGGGTGGCCGCTACCTGGATCCCCGCGAGCCGCTGCAGGTGGCCGTGGCCAATGTCATGAGCGCCGTGTGCTTCGGCTGCCGCTACCCGCACGATGATGCCGAGTTCCTGGAGCTGCTGGGCCACAACGCCGACTTCGGGCGCGCGGTCAAGGCGGGCAGCCTGGTGGACGTGCTGCCCTGGCTACAGAGGTTTCCCAATCCCGTGCGCACCGCGTTCCTCCAGTTCCAGAAGCTCACCCGCAACTTCAGCGGCTTCGTGGGGCGCAAGTTCCAGCAGCATTTGGAGAGCCTGAGGCCCGGCGAGCCCCCGCGCGACCTGGTGGACGCGTTCCTTCTCCTCCCCGGAACCCCGCAGCTCGCCCTGCAAGACGTAGCGGGCACCGTGGCGGATATTTTCGGCGCCAGCCAGGACACGCTCTCCACCGCCTTGCACTGGCTGGTCCTGCTCTTCATCAGGTAGGAGCCCACTTCTCTGTAGACAGCAGCGCCCGAAGGTGGCCGGGAGTCCCGGTCTCAGGGGTCCTGAGCCGTCGCGCACAGCATGGAGGGGCGTTGCTAGCTCTGAATGCCGCTGAGGCGGGTTTGATGGTGGCAACCCGTGGGGTTCCCTTGAGCGCCGCTGGGAATGAATGATCCCTGGGTGGAATAATGAGAAAAGGACCCAGACCTTCTGGGGTTGGGCATGATGTCGCATTATTGCACATCTAAAACAATAATAATAACAATGATGATTCTGTGTTGAAATGGATTGACTAGGAGCTGGAGAGATAGCGTGGAGGTAAGGCGTTTGCCTTGCAATCAGAAGGTTGGTGGTTCGAATCCTGACATCCCATATGGTCCCCTGAGCCTGCCAGGAGCGATTTCTGAGCACAGAGCCAGGAGTAACCCCTGAGCGCTGCCGGGTGTGACTCAAAAAACAAAACAAATAAATAAATAAATAGATAGATAGATAAAATGGATTAATTTAAAGAATGTGAAAATACAGCAGGCAGGAATTTCATAATAAAATAAACTTATATGCACATCTAAAAAAATTATCCCGGGGCCGAAGCGGTGGCGCGAGGTGTAAGGCATCTATCTGCCTTGCAAGCGCTAGCCTAGGACGTACCGTAGTTCGATCCCCCCGCGTCCCATGTGGTCTCCCAAGCCAGGAGCGACTTCTGAGCTCAAAGCCAGGAGTAACTCCTGAGTGTCACCGAGTGTGGCCCAAAACACAAAAAAACAAAAACAAAACAAAACAACAACAAAATTATCCTGAAGTGCAGAGCCAAGAGGAAGCTCTAAGCACTGCCAGGAGTGAACCCTGAGCACCTCCAGGAGTGAGCCGTGAGCACTGTCAGGAGAGATTCCTGAGCATAGAGCCAGGAGTCAGCCCTGAGCACCACCGGGTGTGGCTCCTGGACACCCCCCCCCCCCCCCGTGCCTGAGATCTGAGTCCAGTGCCCCCAGTGCAGAAGATCGATGGGTGAGACCTAAGAGATTCGCAGGCCAAGTAAGGCTCTGCATATTGGCAGGGGAAAGGCCGGTGCGAAATATGCAGCGACCCACTCACTGCACTAGGTTCCCAGGGCAGCCTCGGTCCCAGGAGGGGCCGCCCAGAGTGCCTGGAACCAAGCAAGGCATGCAGTGGGCTGGACCCTCTCAGACACTGGCCCAGGGTTCTGAGTGGCTTCTAGAAAGACACTCTAAAGAGACTAAATAAAGAGACTAAAGTGCTTGAATCAAGGTGTGGGGGGGGTGTCTGTCGGTGGGACACATATACAGGAATGAATGACAACATCCTTCAGAAGGGGTGGCCAGATTTAGCAAATAGAAGAAATAATTCTTGGTAGGACCTGCTCACACTGGAGGCCATACCTCGTTGGTCAGAAACTGGTGTAGGGGCTGGAGAGATAGCACAGCAGTAGGGTGCCTTGCACGTAGCGATCCAGGACTGATGATGGTTTGAATCCCAGCATCTCATATGGTCCCCTGAGCCTTCCAGAGCAACTTCTGAGGGCAGAGCCAGGAATAACCCCTGAGAGCTGCCAGCTGTGGCTGACAAACAAAAAATTATAAAAACTAAGTAACATCTCTTGGGGCCAGAGAAATAACACGGGTAGGGCCTTTGCCTTACATGCAGCCGATCCGGGATGAATGGTGATTCAAATGCCAGCATTCATATCCCCCCCCCCTCCAATCCACCTGCCAGGAGTGATTTCTGAAGTAAGAGCCAGGAGAAACCCCTGAGCGCTGCTAGGTGTGACCCAAAAACCAAAAAAAAAAAAAAAGAAAGAAAAAAAAAGAAAGAGAAAGAAAAAGAAAAAGAGAAAGAAAGAAAAAGAAAGGAAAGGAAGAAAGAAAAAAGAAAGGGGAGAAAGAAAAGAAAGAAAGAAAGAAAGGAGAAAGAGAGAAAGAAAAAGAAAGAAAGAAAGAAAGGAGAAAGAGAGAAAGAAAGAAAGAAAGAAAGAAAAAAGAAGGAAGGAAGGAAGAAAGAAAGGAAGAAAGAAAGAAAGGAAGAAAAGAAAGAAAAAGGAAGAAGAAAGAAAGAAAGAAAGAAAGAAAGAAAGAAAGAAAGAAAGAAAGAAAGAAAGAAAGAAAGAAAAAGAAAGAACGAAAGAAAGAACGAAAGAAAGAAAGAAAGAAAGAAAGAAAAAAAGAAAGAAAGAAAGAAAGAAAGAAAGAAAGAAAGAAAGAAAGAAAGAAAGAAAGAAAGAAAGAAAGAAAGAAAGAAAGAAAGAAACCGGTGTAAGCAGGAAGCCTGAGCTTTGTTTGGGGAACAAATGTGTGTGGAGAGGCCAGAAATTTCCCTGCCTTTGGGATGCTTAGAAGCCGAATCTTCTGGTCAGACCAACCTGCCAGGTGTGTTTCCTTCCCCATTTCAGAATGTGGATTGGCTGCATGCAAGGCAGATGCCCTACCACTACCTCTCTGGTCCCTCTGTATGCTTTGTTTATTTGGGAGCAAAAAAACTGTTGGACAGGGGCTGCAAATGCTTTCAGAGAAGCAACAGCGAGAAGCTGAGGATGGTGCATTTACGCATCCCTAGAAAGAAAAGGTTGGATTGAAAGTTTGTCCCTTTTGGGACAGTTTACAAGTCCCTGCGGTATAATGACAAAGCAGTTTTCAGAACCACCTCCAAATGCCACAATTCCCTCCTCCCCTACTCAGAATAGTAATTGCTAATTCTTTTATTTTTTCTTTGTTTTTGGGACACACCGGTGACACTTAGGGGTTACTCTTGGCTCTGAGCTCAGAAATCCTTCCTGGCAGGCTCGGGGGACCATATGGGACACCAGGGATCGAATCCAGATCTGTCCTGGGCAGCCTCATGCAAACACCAGCCCCAGTAATTGCTATTTTTGTTTGTCATTTTTTCTTCTTCTTCTTCTTCTTTTTTTTTTTTTTTTTTTGGTTTTTGGGCCACACCCGGCGGTGCTCAGGGGTTACTCCTGGCTGTCTGCTCAGAAATAGCTCCTGGCAGGCACGGGGGACCCTATGGGACACCGGGATTTGACCCAACCACCTTTGGTCCTGGATTGGCTGCTACCAAGGCAAACGCCGCTGTGCTATCTCTCCGGATCTGAGTCTCATTTCTTAAACTTTAACACTGTTGATTTGGATCCATTTTTCTTGAAAAAATAAATATTTCTAGGTCTGGCAGAGAGAGATGGAAATTGCTTTGCATAAAGATTCCCCCTCCCCTTCAAAAAAAGAGTACTCTTTTACAATGCCGCAAAAGGAATTGACTGGCAATTAATAGCCAAAGCTGCTAAGTATTTGAGGTTTTTGTTCCCAAAAGGAGTGTCTGGAGTCTTGCTGTCCCAATTCCGGCTCGCTCTGTAGCAGACCAAAATGGACGTGTGTCTTGAAGCATAACACTTGGCTTCCTAATAAGTTCTCTTAACAGACATTTTGAGACTTCTCTATTATTTAAAAAAGAAAATGTATTAAAATTATACTAAAACACTTCCTTTCCCTTTCAGCTTCTGTTTTTTTTGTTTTGTTTTGTTTTGTTTTTGGGCCACACCCGTTGACGCTCAGGGGTTACTCCTGGCTATGTGCTCAGAAGTTGCTCCTGGCTTGGGGGACCATATGGGACACGGGGGATCGAACCACGGTCCGTCCAAGGCTAGCGCAGGCAAGGCAGGCACCTTACCTTCAGCGCCACCGCCCGGCCCCCCTTTCAGCTTCTGATTTGGAAGGAGGGAAGCCTGCTTGGGGCCAGAGACTTGGAGGGATTGACTAGCCTTGCTGCTGCCCCTATGTCTTTTTAGCGAGAAATCGGGTCTGTTTTGTCCTCTGAGCAAAGAAAACTGTCCTGTGAGCCTTCTAACAGGACCCATAACTCAACAAGCCCAGCTTAGTTTCAGGCAAAAACGAGGAAACTGTAAGATTGGGGCGGGAAGGTAATGGAACCCAGAGTGATCGTTTAACGGAATGAAAATATTCCTTGGCCAGGAGCTGCATTTTGGGTATAAAGAGAGACTTACCCCCGCCTTCTGTGGAGGGACCAAGATGGGGGCATCGGGCAAAATAAACAATCCCAATGTCACCCGTGTGACCTAGAGAGAAAATAAACTCACGGGTGACAGCATGGAATGATAAAGGAAAACCGCCCATACTGTGATGGTTTTGGGAACTAAAACCAACAGAGTTTTCTATTTTATTTGGTTTTGGACCACACCTGGCGGTGCTTAGGGATCACTCCTGGCTCTGTGTTGAGGACTCACTCCTGGCTCTATCTAGCCTCGGAGCTCACTCCTGGCAGTGCTTAGGGATCACTCCTGATGCACTTACATCACTCTTAGCAGGGTCAGAGAATGCTTTAGGGTATCAGGAGTCAAACCTTGTGGGGCTCATGTAAGGCAAGCCCCTTCCCGCCCTGCTGCTCTCTGGCCCCTAAATTGATAACTCCTGGTTTCTTTCTGAATGACGAGAAAGAAAGAAAATGAAAGAAAAGAGAAAGAAATGAAAGAAAGAGAAAGAAAAGAAAAGAAAAGAAGAAAGAAAAAAAGAAAGAAGAGTGATATAGGTGAAGGACCAGAGTGATAGCACAGTGGGGAAGGCACTTGGCATCTCAGGATGCCAAGGATTAAACTCAGGTTGCCTGCATGCAAGGCAAACACCCTCCCCACTGTGCTATTGCTCTGGTCACTGTGTTCGTATTCTTTTGTTGTTGTTGTTTTTTTGGTTTTTGGGGCCACACCCGTTTGGTGCTCAGGGGTTACTCCTGGCTAAGCGCTCAGAAATTCCCCTGGCTTGGGGGGACCATATGGGACTCCGGGGGATGGATCGAACCGCGGTCCTTCCTTGGCTAGCGCTTGCAAGGCAGACACCTTACCTCTAGCGCCACCTCGACGGCCCCGTATTCTTAAAAGGTTCCAAGTCCACCACAGATATCAGGCAGCTCAAGTTCTATTTTCTTTTCTTTCTTTCTTTCTTTCTTTCTTTTTTCTTTTCTTTCTTTCTTTCTTTCTTTCTTTCTTTCTTTCTTTCTTTCTTTCTTTCTTTCTTTCTTTCTTTCTTTCTTTCTTTCTTTCTTTCTTTCTTTCTTTCTTTCTTTCTTTCTTTCTTTCTTTCTTCTTTCTTTCTTTCTTTCTTTCTTTCTTTCTTTCTTTCTTTCTTTCTTTCTTTCTTTCTTTCTTTCTTTCTTTCTTTCTTTCTTTCTTTCTTTCTTTCCTTTTTTTTTTTGTGGTTTTTGGGTCACACCCGGCAGTGCTCAGGGTTACTCCTGGCTCCATGCTCAGAAATTGCTCCTGGCAGGCACGGGGGACCATATGGGACGCTGGGATTCGAACCGATGACCTCTTGCATGAAAGGCAAACGCCTTACCTCCATGCTATCTCTCCAGCCCCTCTTTCTTTCTTCTTTCTATTTCTTTCTTTCTCTCTCTTTCTTTTTCTTTCTTTCTCTCTTTCTCTCTTTCTCTCTTTCTTTCTTTCTTTCTTTCTTTCTTTCTTTCTTTCTTTCTTTCTTTCTTTCTTTCTTTCTTTCTTTCTTTCTTTCTTTCTTTCTTTCTTTCTTTCTTTCTTTCTTTCTTTCTTTCTTTCTTTCTTTCTTTCTTTTCTTTCTCTCTCTCCCTCCCTCCCTCTCTCCCTCTCTTCCTTCCTTCCTTCCTTCCTTCCTTCCTTCCTTCCTTCCTTCCTTCCTTCCTTCCTTCCTTCCTTCCTTCCTTCCTTCCTTCCTTCCTTCCTTCCTTCCTTCCTTCCTTCCTTCCTCCCTCTCTCTCTCTCTCTTTTTTGGGGGGGGGGCTACACCCAGTGGCGCTCACAGGTTACTCCTGGCTCTGCACTCAGATTGTTGAATCTTCTCCGAGGGGAGAAACAGCTAAGTGTCTTCTGGATGAAAGAGGCTGGCCAACCTTGCTCACCGTCCCTCTCTGCTCACCCCACACAGGTACCCCGACGAGCAGGCTCGGGTCCAGGCAGAGGTGGACCGCGTGGTGGGCAGACAGCGGCTGCCCGCCCTGACCGACCAGCACCAGCTGCCCTACGTCATGGCCTTTGTCTACGAAGCCATGCGCTTCTCCAGCCTGGTTCCCTTCACCATCCCGCACGCCACCCGGGCCAGCGCCTCCGTCCTGGGCTACCACATCCCCAAGGACACGGTGGTCTTCATCAACCAGTGGTCGGTGAATCACGACCCGGCCCAGTGGCAGCGCCCCAAGCACTTCGAGCCCTCGCGCTTCCTGGACAACGACGGCCAGCTGGATGGTGACCTGACCAGCCGCGTGCTGGCCTTCTCCCTCGGCCGGCGCCGCTGTCCCGGGGAGCAGCTGGCCAGGCTCTTGCTCTTCCTCTTCACCGCTGTCCTGGCCCACCAGTGCCACTTCCGTGGGCACCCTCAGGAGGGCGGCATGGGCCTCGACTATGGCCTCACCATCAAGCCCCTGGCCTTCCAGTTGCATGCCGCACTCCGCGACAACGGGGACCTCCTGGAACGGGCCGCCTGGGGCCAGCAGGGCGAGGAATCCGCAGAGATCCCAGATGCAAACGCAGCTCAGGGTGGGGAGTAATTTGGGGGCTCCTGGCACACCCTCTTCGCCCTGCACTGAGGGAACCCCACCAGTGTTGCTTTAGTTGAAGCAAAAGCAGACTCCAGAAGCTCTCACACATCCTTCAGACTTGCAGGGGTCTCAAACTCAATTTACTGGGGGGCAAAGTCGGGGTGATCCTTGAGTGCAAAGTCAGTAGTAAGCCTTGAACATTGGGGGTGTGACCCAAACAACTAAAACAAAACAAAATAAAAAAAAGATTCCTCTAGGGAAGGGCCACAAAATGTTGTACGGAGGCCCACATAGGCCCGCGGGCCGCAAGTTTGAGACCCCTGTTGGAAATACTGATTTGTTTGGGAAGGGAACTCCTTAGGCGGTGCTCAGGGGCAGGGAGCACTCCTGGGGCTTCTCCACCAACTGCACCTGGACAGCTCAATAACTGGGTCTAGGGGTGCAAATCTGGTCCCCAGAGGCACCCCAGAAACCCCCTGTACTTTGGAGGGACAGGGGGCCTTGGTGCCAGGATGGAACCCAGGTCCTGGTGCCGAGCAAAGCTTGCGCTTGGCCCCTGGTCTCTCTTTGGCCCCCGATGACTTCCTGAGGGAGAGGCATGCCCCCCACCCACCTCTACTGGGCACAGACATGGCCTCAGAAATGGTGTGACGATTGATGTACGTGTCAAGGCGACTTCTTCCTGTGTGGGCTGAGACCAGATTAAGGCCCAAGGACAAAAATGACACGAAGCTCAAGTACCCACTGTGGACTCATTTTTTTTTTTTTTTTTTTTGCTCCTGGTACTTTTTTTTCTCTTTCCCTTTTGGTTTGGGGGTTCTGTGCTCAGGGATCACTTCTGGCAGTGTTCGGGGAACCCCATAGGATGCCTGGGATTGAACCAGGCAAGTGCCCTCCCCCTACTATCACTCTGGTCCTTCACCTTTCTCTTTCTTTTTCTCTTTCTTTTTTCTCTTTCTTTCTTTCTTTCTTTCTTTCTTTCTTTCTTTCTTTCTTTCTTTCTTTCTTTCTTTCTTTCTTTCTTTCTTTCTTCATTTTTTCTTTCTTTCTCTTTCTTTCTTTTTTCTTTTCCTTTTTCCTTTTTCCTTCCTTCTTTCTTTCCTTCTTTCTTTCTTTCTTTCTTTCTTTCTTTCTTTCTTTCTTTCTTTCTTTCTTTCTTTCTTTCTTTCTTTCTTTCTTTCTTTCTTTCTTTCTTTCTTTCTTTCTTACTTTCTTTCTTTTTTCTTTCTTTCTCTTTCTTTCTTTTTCTTTTCCTTTTTCCTTCTTTCTTTCTTTCTTTCTTTCTTTCTTTCTTTCTTTCTTTCTTTCTTTCTTTCTTTCTTTCTTTCTTTCTTTCTTTCTTTATTTCTTTCTTTCTTTCTTTCTTTCTTTCTTTCTTTCTTTCTTTCTTTCTTTCTCTTTTCTTTTTTCTTTTTTTTTTTTTTTTGGTTTTTGGGCCACACCCGGTAACGCTCAGGGGTTACTCCTGGCTATGCGCTCAGAAGTCGCTCCTGGCTTGGGGGACCATATGGGACGCCGGGGGATCGAACCGCGGTCCGTCTCCTAGGCTAGCGCAGGTAAGGCAGGCACCTTACCTCCAGCGCCACCGCCCGGCCCCTTTCTCTCTTTTCTTTCTCTCTTTTCTTTTCTTCCTTCCTTCCTTTCTTTTCTTCCTTCTTTCTCTTTCTTTCCTTTCCTTCTCTCTCTTTTCTTTCATTTTTCTTTCTCATTGTTCAGAAAGAAACCAGGACGTATCAATTTAGTGATTACATTGTATTTCAGTTGCTATTAGAGTTGAAAGTGCTGAATTAAGACTTTGAAAGCTATAACATACCTGGCTGGCAAAGTACAAATTTTCAGTTATTAGCCAAAAAAAAGTTCTCAAAGAACCTTTAGATGATTTGACTGAAATGCACTGATTTTAGTAAGTCTCCAAGGGTTAAAAAAAAGTCACCAAGGAGTAATTCAGTGTTTATGCATACATTTTTTATTATTCTTTATAAGCACCATATGTTAATCATTTTGTTTTAATAGGTATTCATTATTTTGATCAAGAAAAGTTATGTGTATATTTTTTGTAATGACTAGCAAATAAAAAGTAGGATTAGTTTTCTCACTTTGGGCTCAAATACACGAAGTGATTGAACTTGTTGAAATCATCTGCCCATTTGACATTGTGAGAAATCACATTCTTATCCCAAACTTGCGTGAGAGAAAAGTCTCCATTGTGTCTCGAAGGGCCTTTTCATCACCTTCAAGGTCTTTATTAAAATCAGATCTCAGTGCAGACACTCTTGGAAAGAGACTTGGGTCCTGTCTTTGCATTTTGTCTTAAAGTCATTCTGAGGTTAAAGTTTTAGCTGAAGGCAATGAGGATTGGGGGAGGCAGAAAGAATGAGGAGACAGGCAGACAAGACGAGAGAGAGAGAGAGAGAGAGAGAGAGAGAGAGAGAGAGGGAGAGGGAGAGAGAAAGAGACAGAGAGAGAGACAGAGAGACAGAGAGACAGAGAGAAAGACAGAGACAGAGACAGAGAGAGGCACCAAAAAAATCAAGAATTGGGAGCAGTAGGCTGTTTGTCTTGCACGTGGCTGACCCAGGACGGACCTGGGTTCGATCCCTGGTGTCCCATATAGTCTTCTAAAGCCAGGAGTGATTTCTGAGGGCAGAGCCAGGAGTAACCCCTAAGAGTCTTCCAGTGTAGACCAAACATCCAAAAAAAAAAAAATCAAGAATTGGTTTGTTCTGTTGGTCAGATAGCAAGGGGATAGAAGTGTAGAAAGTTGTAACTGTCTGTTTATTTTTTAGATGATTTTTTTTGTTTTGTTTTGTTTTTGGGTCACACCTGGCAGTGCTCAGAGGTTACTCCTAGCTCTATGCTCAGAAATTGCTCCTAGCAGGCACGGGGACCATACAGGATGCCGGGATTTGAACCACCATCCTTCTGCATGAAAGGCAAATGCCTTACCTCCATGCTATATCTCCGGCCCCAAACACCCCCCCTTTTTTTTTTTTGTGGTTTTTGGGTCACACCCGGCAGTGCTCAGGGGTTATTCCTGGCTCCAGGCTCAGAAATTGCTCCTGGCAGGCACGGGAGGACCATATATGGGACGCCGGGATTCGAACCGATGACCTCCTGCATGAGAGGCAAACGCCTTACCTCCATGCTATCTCTCCGGCCCCCCCCCCCTTTTTTTTTTAAAAAAAAAAAAAAGCAGGGTGTCTGAGCCAGAGTGACAGTACAGAGGAGAGGGAGTTTTTCTTGCACACAGCCAGCCCAGGTTCAATCCCTGGCATCCCATATGGTCTCTGGAACCTGCCAGGAGTGATTTCTGAATGTTATCGGTTGTGGCCAAAAAACAAAACAGGCAAACAAATAAAGTCAGGGTGGGGGTGAAGATCTCTGGTGGAAGCACCCAGGACAAGTTCTCGTGATTTCTTATTCTCAGTCTGGGCACCGCAGGCAGTTAGCGCAAGGCCTATGCATTTCATCAGTGGTGGGGAGAGAGAAAGAGGGGGCTGCAGAGGGAGGACAGTAGTTCAGTCTTCCCACACATTCTAAGCTCATACATGCGCAGCAAACAGCTGGAATTATGAAGAAAAAGTCATTTCAGATGTCTGTGCAGAATCCCAGTCAATGTGAAAGGACAGCCTGGAACACAGCAGATGTTTTATAATTTGGGGTCCCTTTCTTAGTACGTTCATTGAGGAGGGCAGATTTTATTTTTGCGGCATGCTTGCCCGCCCCTTCCGATATGGCTGGGTTCGCCCCCGCAACAATGAACATGTTTTTCATTTAATTTTAATGACTAAAGGCTGATATCTGGCCCTTTTGAAAAAGAACCTTCTGCAAGTCAGCCTCTGAAGAGGTTGACTGTTGGAGGGATGGAGGATGAGGCCTTTCTCCTCCAGCTCAGACCACACGTCTGTCACCCTGTTCAGTTGGCGGTTCTGAGGAGAATGCAGCAGGAAGAAGGCCAACAGGCAGTCAGGCTTCCGAAGAAAACAGTTCTTTATTCCGTGAAGAGGCCGAAGCCAAAAGGCCTAAGAATAGGCCCCAGGAAAAAAGCCCCTCACCTTCCACAGACCCTTGCTTTTATGCCCCAGAATCAGGTACCACCCAATGGTGGGATCAGATACCACCCAATGATGGGAGCAGAATCAGGTACCACCCTAGGGTGGGAGCAGAATGCCAGGTCACACCCTAGGGTAGGGCACAATCACCGATCAGGGTAGGGTCAGTAACATAATAATCCCACTGAAATGTTTACATACACAACAGATTGGGTTGGGGGGCCCTCTGGGATCTTGGGGATGGAACTTGGGTCAGCTGGATGCAAGGCAAATGCCCTCCCCACTGTGCTATATGGTTAAGGTCCCTGTGTCAGTATTTTTGGAGGGTCCGCACTCAGAGGTGCTCAGGGGTTATTCCGGGCTGTGCTCAGAAATTACTCCTGGAAGAAACCCGGTTGCCTGCAAGCAAGGCAAACACCTCCCCCACTGTGCGATATATCGCTCCAACTGCTGTGTTCATATTTTTAAAAGGTTCCAAGTCCACCACAGATATCAGGCAACCCAAGTTCTACATTTTCTTTTTCTTTTTTTTTTTTTTTGGGTTATACTCAGTGGCACACAGGGGTTACTCCTGCTCTGCACTCAGAAATCGCCCCTGGCAAGTTCGGGGGACCCTAAGGGATGCCGGGATTCGAACCACTGTCCGCCCTAAGTCAGCTGTGTGCAAGGCAAACGCCCAACCACTGTGCTATCTCTCTGGTCTCTCAAGTTCTATTTTTTTATTTTGTTTTTGTAGCTGTGGCTATTCCAGACATTACAGCCTGCGTCTGCCAGTCCTGCCCAGTAGCAGAGGCGGAGCGAGTCAGTAGCTCTAATTTGGAGATCTCGCCACGCCAGCCAGGCAGTGCCAGATGTGCTGAGCCTGGTCTGAGGCCCCGCCCAGCTCCAGATGTGCTGAGCCTCGTCTGAGGTCCCCCAGATGTACTGTGTTTAAGGGTTGCAAAAAATTGGAGGCGTTTATTCTGGTGATGATTTTGTGAAGAAGAGAGGGGGGTGGGCTGGGGGAGACAACTAGTCTCCCATCTATCCCCTCCTGAAGGGAAGACAAAGCCAACAGAAGTCACCAATAGAAACCAGCCAGATTCATGGCTCCCATTGGGCTACGGGAAGCCACTGATGCAGGGACAAGTGTCTGTTCTGCCAAAGGCTTCAATGATCCAGTAACAATCTGAGTGGCCCTGCAAGAAAACTGCTTTCCACACCCCAAAAGGAAATGCCACGGGTGTGCTTGTGCTAAGAACCCCAAAGCTGTGGGGTCTCGGGACTTGTGTTGTGTGGCACTTCCTGTCTGCCCCCCCCAGATCCTTTGGGGATCCACCCCCAAGCTCCATCGTGGGTGATCTGTTCTGTCACCCGCGGTGGCATGGGGGAAGAAGGATTTCTTCACAGACGTCAGGGCTGAGAGTCAATGGCTTTCTTAGTTCTTCTGGACCACTGAGGCTCCTGCTTGCTTATCCCCTGGGCACGGCACGGCCACGGGAGTGTGTAGACGGCCCTGAGACAGATCCAGAATGTGGCTCAGTTCCAAGGACCAGAATCTCCTGTTGCAGGACGGAGCAGCCACAAGAACCCCGGTCCCCAAAATAATACAAAGCCTGACACAGTTGTCCTCACTAAGTGACTTCCTGCTGTGGCAGCCACCCATTGCCTGTCCCTTCAGTGGTTGACTGGAGTCCTGGGAGAATGTTGTGATGTGTGGATGGGGACGCTGTGTGGATGCCTGCTATATAGACGGGCTGTTTGCTCTTCTCTACAGTGCTCAGTTTCACCACTTTCTGGTTGGAAAGTATGAAAAGCAGCAGACAACTCAACGGGAAGGGCCAGAACCATAGCACCTCGGGGAAGGCACTTGCCTTGGACATACAGACCTGGGTTCGATCCCAGAATCCCATGTGATTCCCCTGAGCCTGTCAGGAGTGATCCCTGAGTGCAGAGCCAGGAGGAACCCCTAAGTGCTGCCGGGTGTGGCTCAAAAACAAAAACCCAAAGAACATTCTTTCTAATCAGGGAAAGAGTCACCCTCCCACCAGTCGATGGGGGAGGCCCATCCCTGTGGTCCCTCAAACAAGGAGACAGACACACCCCACATCAGAGCCTTTTGTCTGGCTCTCAGCACCTCTAAAATGCCAAATCCAAGAACATCCCACACCACAGGGACCAGCCTGTGATGGATCTGTGAGGTATAGACAACAACTCACTTTTCCGTGATACCAATCACAATCTCCCGAGACTATCAGCTTATTCTGGCCTTTGGTCTTTTTCCCATTTTGCATTCACGCAGACTGGAGGCCTCTCTGTCTTCTGAAGCCACTGCCATGGGTCACCAGAATCAGTTATGACACTGATTGAAATATTTTATTTACTGAGTCTCAACACTAGAGTTCCTGATAGGAAAAAAACATGGCTGATATGTGTAAGAATCATTTTGTGCTGTGGCTAGATTTCCCCACACATGATTCACAGTGCAGCAGGCTGAAGGAGTTGCACCCAGGGGGATAAATGTTCCCCCAGATCTGAGCCCGGAAAAGGGAGCGAACCTTGCAGTGAAGGCGGAAAAGGCCGAGTAGGCCCCAGCGATGACCAGGCCATTGTCCCTGTTCATCTTCTTCACCGCCACCATTGGCTTGTTTTTGAATTTGTGTTTTTGGCTTAGGGGCTACTGTCAGCTCAGCGCAGGGGGCCCAGGTGTGGCTGCTGGGTGGTGCTGGGGCTCAAAGCCGGACCCGTGTACGTGCACACAAAGCTTGGGCTTGGTCAGCAGCAAGCAGTTCTTGGGCACAGCAGGGCCCAACATGGGCCTGGAGCAGGGTCAAGTCCTTGGTCTACGTCCTCGACAGGGAGCCCAGCATCTCCTCAATCTGCGCCTGTGCGACTTCATCCTGCATGGGGAACAAAGAGGGGACAAGGGGGGGGTATGTGTGCGCCCCTGAGATGGGGCCTCGGGCGGGTTTTCCTGTTGGAAGAGCACTGCGGACAGAGGCTTTTTTGGGGCATGTAGGTCTAGGCTGTGGGGACCGGCAGAAGGGGTGCTGGCAGGAGAGCTGGCATACTGGGCTCTGTACTCCTCAGCAGTGGGTTGGCTGAATTGTGGGTTCCACTACGAAGCCAGCACCTCGATGGGGGCGTGATGGGTCCAATGAGTGACCATTGGCCATTCTGCCACCCCCCTCTTGCATGTTGATTTCCAAGTGACATTTAGTTTTTGCTTTATTTGTTTGTTTGTTTTGGATCACACCCAATGGTGCTCGGGAGTTACTCCTGGTTCTGAGCTCAGGAATTTTCCTAGCAGGCTAGGGGACCCCTATGAGATGCTGGGATTCGAGCCATCGTCCTTTCTGGTTTGCTGTGTGCAAGGCAAATGCCCTACCACTGTGCTATCTCTCTGGCCCCGGAAACTTTCATTTTAAAGTACCATAATTCTCTTTTTTGTTTTGTTTTGTTTTGTTTTGTTTTGTTTTGTTTTATGTGCCACATCCAGTGGTGCTCAGGGGTTGGTTACTCCTGGCTCTGCACTTAGAAATCGCTCCTGGCAGGCTTGGGGGACGACCATATGGGATGCCAGAGATCCAGCCCAGTCTATCCTGGGTAGGCTGCATGCAAGGAAAACACCCTACTACTGTGCTATTGCTCTGGCCTCCAACATAATTTTGTTTGTTTGTTTGTTTGGGCCATACCCGGCAGTGCTCAGGGATTACTCCTGACTCTGTGCTCAGAAATCACTCCTGGCAGGCTTGGGGGACCCTATGGGATGCCGGGGATCAAATCTGGGTCAGTTCTATGCAAGACAAACATCCTCCATGCTGTGCTCTCATTCTGTCCTGAGGTAACATTTTTTGTTTTGGGAACACGACTCCGGCCCCATCAAACAGACTCTTGTCACACACAACACTCAGATGCTCGGGCCAAATCTGAGGTTCTCAGAAGGGAAGGGCTGAGGGGTGCAGGTCTAGTGGGGATGGAAGACTCAGCATGAGCTCCCCACAGCTTTGACCCAAGTGGACGGAGAAGGACGTGTACACACACAAAAACAACCACCAACAAGCCACTGTTCCAGACGCTTCCAGGCCGGGGACTGCCGCCGAGCGCTGGAATGAAGGTCAGCACGGGGCGGGCGGGCGACTCACCTCTCTGCTGAGGCTTGGAAGCAGCTTCGCCTGGTCACAGAACTTCAGCGCCTCACATGTGTCCTCCAGGTCCAGGTAACACTGGGGAAAAAAGACCAGGACACACACATACCTGTGTTACAGGCCAGCCCGCTCTTCGGTGGTGCAAGTGGCATCTTGGGGCACACGGGGTTACCTTGGCCAAGTATGCGTAGTTGCACTTAGAGAAGCCAGGTTTGAGTTCTTCGGCCTGATTTCATGCGAAAACAGCAGAGAGAAGAGGTTAAGGGTACGAGAGTGAGTCAAGGGCGTCTGTTTCGAGAAACCAGCCGAGGGCTGAGCTGGGCCAGGCCTGGAGACCAGGATGATGGACTGATGGGGGAGGCCAGGTGACTCCAGGCAGAGGTGGGCCCACCAGTGGGGGACTCCAGCTCATGGCTGTAGGCGCCTGCCCTGCCCTCCCCCAGAACAAAGACTCAGATCCTCAGACTGTCTCTGTGTTTGTCTGTCCTAGGAGGTCGGCCCATGGCACTGCTGGCTTAGTCCATAGTTTGGATTTCAAACCTGCTTCTTTCCTTATTTTTTAAAACTTTACTTATTGATTGATTAATTGATTGATTGGTTTTTGGGCCTCACCCAGTGTCGTTCAGGGGTCACTCCTGGCTCTGCACTCAGAAATCGCCCTTGGCAGGCTGGGGGACTATATGGGGTGCCAGGAATCGAACCGGGTCCCAGGTTGGCCACATGCAATGCAAAAACGCCCTACCACTGTGCTATTTCTCTGGCCCAAACCCACTTCCTTAAAACTAAGAGAGGCCTGAGCAAAAGGTGCTGGGATGAGGTCTAAAAGGCTTGGCCTGAGACCAAGATTCTCCGAGCCAGAGGGCAGGACTCGGGGTGACCCGAGGCTGGCCTGCCCAACGCACCTTGAGGAAGTCGTTGCGGGCATCGAGGACGGTGAAGGTGGGCGCCATCCCGAAGAGAGTCGCGACCATCTTGCGCTCCAGCCAGCTCAGCTGCGACACCTGTGGGCGCAGATGTGGGCACAGGGCGGTGGGGCGTGGGGTGAGAGTGTGACCGAGTGTGGGTGTGGTGCATGTTTGTGTGACTGTGCGTGCATGCATGTATGTGTATGTAACCACCTGAGTGTGTGTGGGTGTAGGGAGTGGTGTGCCCCGGGGTGTGGCCCAGACCCTCATCCTCTGCACTGTCAGGAGTGGGGTCCCCTCTGCTGCTCTCTATCCTGTTTGCCCTCTGTGTTCCCTCCATGCTGCAGACATACATATTTCTAAAATATTTTTTATTTATTTATTTATTTGTTTTTTTTTGTTGTTTTGGGCCACACCTGGCAATGCTCAGGGGTTCCTCCTGGCTGTCTGCTCAGAAATAGCTCCTGGCAGGCACGGGGGACCCTATGGGACACCGGGATTCGAACCAACCACCTTTGGTCCTGGATCGGCTGCTTGCAAGGTAAACACCGCTGTGTTATCTCTCCGGGCCCTCTAAAATATTTTTTAAAAAAATGTGTGTGTGTCGGGCCCAGAGAGATAGCACAGTGGTGTTTGCCTTGCAAGCAGCCGATCCAGGACCAAAGGTGGTTGGTTCGAATCCCGGTGTCCCATAGGGTCCCCCGTGCTGCCAGGAGCTATTTCTGAGCAGACAGCCAGGAGTAACTCATGAGCACCGCCGGGTGTGACCCAAAAACCAAAAAAAAAAAACAAACAAAAAAGTGTGTGTCTAAATACGTTAGTGAGCATAAGTGAATGATTGCGAGTGGACGGTGTGAGAACGAATTCGAGTGTCTATCTATGTGTGTGCGTGCGACTATGTATTTGAGAATGTGTGAGTGTACTGGTGTTGCCCCATTTGTTGGGTCCTGTTTACTCCTTTGTTGATTGTTTGTGTATCCACAAAGAGCTCCCAGAATGAGAAATTGACTCCCATCCCCTTCTCCGGTTGGGCGAAGAGAGTCCTTTGTCAGCCTGCTGCCAGCTCCAAAACACACCTAGAGCCAGCCAGCCAACTCTGGCCAAAGACCCCCCCCACCCCAACACCTCGTTCCCAGACTATTTATTTGGCTCTCAACAGCGCCCCCACCTGGTAGGTCAAGGTGGGACAACAGGCAAAGAATAGTCTCATGGAAATGTTTCCATCTACAACATACTGGGTGTGAATAAATGAGTGTGAGTCTATGTGTGTGACTGTACTAGACTGTTGAGTGAATGACATACGTGCGTATGTGTGTGTAAGCAACTGCGTGCTTGAGCGAGTGTCTGGGTGTGAGCGTGAGGACAGGCACCGTCTTACTTCCACAGCTTCCGCCCTCCCAACTAGGACAGGACCCACAGGCTGATGCTCAGCCACGGCCGAGCCGACCCATGTCCCACGGAGGGAGACAGTCCAGTCCAGCCCTGCGGGTCTGAGCATCTGTGGATGCACACACACACACACACACAAACACACACACAAACACACACTCATTCATGCACTCTCACACACTCATGCAAGAACACACACTTGCATGCTCAAGAACTGGTGCACATGTGTCTCTGCATGTTGGTATGCATGTCTTTGCTTGCAAACACATGTGTGTGTGTCTGGAAGCCTGTGGCTGTGTGTCTGCAGCACAGAGGGAACACAGAGGGCAAATAGGATAGAAAGCTGCAGAGGACCCTGCTCCTGCCAATGCAGGGGATGAGGGTCTGAGCTACACCTTGAGCACCCCCCCTCCCCCCTACAGCTCTCTCGCCTTCGCAGGGAGGGCACAGCCCTGGGCGGGCTCAGAAGGTTCCAGCACAGCTGGCGACTTACAGCGTAGCAGTACCTTCCACGGAGGTAATACAGGAAGGGTTCCTCGGGCAGGAGCTGGATGGCTATATCGAGGTGCTTCTGGAACGACCCAGGACACCCCAATTTAGGAACTGCAGCAACAAGAAACCCTGGAGTCTGCCTGTAGCTCCCCACTGCCCGGCCCGACCCAGTCCACTGGCCATTGGTTCCTGCAGGGGGGGGTGCTTCCAGTCAGAAGCCCCCAGTGCTGAGCCTGGTTCCCTGGGACCCGAGTTGAGGCTCGGGCAAGGGTCGCGGGAGGTGAGGATGCTCCCAGCCCCGGCCTCGGTAGTGAGGTACTGAGCACTAAAGCAGGAGCCATTTCCTCCCTGAAGGTCTACCTTGTCTCAGGAGCTGGAAAGCCAGAATTAGATGAGTTCTGGTGACCCCTCTGAGGGGTTCTAAGCATTCCCCCCATTGATATGCGCAGAACCCGGTATTATGGCCTGTGGGGTTGGGGAACTCAGGACAAAACACGCTCGTCCTATCCTGGATCTTTGAAAAAAGAACAACACTAGGCCCGGAGAGATAGCACAGCAGCGTTTGCCTTGCAAGCAGCCGATCCAGGACCAAAGGTGGTTGGTTCGAATCCCGGTGTCCCATAGGGTCCCCCGTGCCTGCCAGGAGCTATTTCTGAGCAGACAGCCAGGAGTAACTCCTGAGCACTGCCGAGTGTGGTCCAAAAACCAAAAAAAAAAAAAAAAGAAAAAAGAACAACACTGTCTGCGAGGCGGCTTCTTGGGGGTAGAAAACGATCATCTCAAACTAATTGGGGGGGAGGGTCACACCCAGCGGCGCTCAGGGGTTACTCCTGGCTCTGAAATTGCTCCTGGTAGGCACAATGACCATATGGGATGCAGGGATTCGAACCTGGGTCTATCCTGTATTGGCCGTGTTTAAGGCAAACGCCTTACCACTGTGTTATTGCTTCAGCCCAGGGAACCGTTATTTAGTGCCGGGCCAGCACCTCAACCCACTGTACCATCTCTCCGGCCCTTGGGAGGTACCTTGAAACATTGTCCGTTGCTGATCTTGTTCTGCAAACCCTCGAACTCAGACACCTGACCGCAGAGAACTGCATACCTGTGGAGAGTACAAATGACGTGTCCCGTCAAGGACCCCTGAGGACCTGGGCAGGGGCTCTGCGTGGGGTGGAGTGGACAGTCCTGGCTGCTTGGGGACCATCCACTGCATCCCCAGAATCTGCCCCCTTTGTCATATGGAGGGTTGCAGGTAAAATCTGGCCCCAGACACATGACCACACCATGTCCCAGGGCTAGACCCTCAGGGTTGGGCCCGCTTCCAAGGGCCTCTGTTCTCTCACCTGAGGGGAAAATTCTGGACCCCGAACAAATAGGGGGTTGGTTTCACTCTCGGGAACCCCTCACTCTGCTGACCTGGCCCCTCATGCTTGGGACATATGTTGTCCTATTTGGCACCGAAAGAACCACTGGGTCTCATAAGGAGCCTTTTGACCCTTTAGCTCAAGAGTATCAGGAAACAACGAGCCCAAAGCTCTTGTCCTGAAAGGGGGCAGCGAGGGGGCTAAAAGACCTTTCATAGGTCTCCAGGGGCCTCAATTTGACAGTCATTTGTTCCGAGTGATGAGAAAATGCCCGGATTCAGGATTTAAGATTCTCCAGCCTCTCAATCAGGGGACCAAGTCTGAGAAGTCACCCCACCCGGGCTCTGTCTTGTTTTCATCCTCTGCGACTATTTTGTGAAAGGACAAGGACGGTGAGAGCGGGACAGAGCTCTTGTTCCCAGCGGACACAGGACAGAGTTCAGGAAGGCCCTTGACCTATGGACTCAAGGTGAACATGTTTGTTTGTTTGTTTTGTTTTTGGGCCATATGGGATGCTGGGGATCAAACCCAGTGGGCCACATGCAAGGCAAACACCCTCCCTGCTGTAAGCTCCACCTGGGGCCCCAATAATCTTTTTTTTTTTTTTTTAAAGCCTACAGCACCCAGTATTCCCAGGCAGTCTCCCATCCAAGTACTAACCAGGCCCGACCCTGCTTAGCTTCCGAGATCAGACGAGATCGGGCATATTCAAGGGGCCCCAATAATCTTTTTTTTTTTTTGTCTTTTAGGGCCACATCCGGCGGTGCTCAGGGGTCACTCCTGGCTGTCTGCTCAGAAATAGCTCCTGGCAGGCACGGGGGACCCTATGGGACACCGGGATTCGAACCAACCACCTTTGGTCCTGGATCGGCTGCTTGCAAGGCAGACGCTGCTGTGCTATCTCTCTGGGCCCTCGAACCCAATAATCTTAATGTTCGCAAAAACCCTGAGCAGAAATGGCCATCTACAGCTAAAACATCAGAATACCTGTGTCCAGGGCAGACCCTTGTACCCCAACTGCTGCCCCTTCTGGAAAAGCGGCTATTCTGTTTGCATTCTTATGGCTACAGAATTTCTTTTTTTTTTTGTTTTTTTGTTTTTGTTTTTTTTGGGCCACACCCGTTTGACGCTCAGGGGTTACTCCTGGCTATGAGCTCAGAAATCGCCCCTGGCTTGGGGAGACCATATGGGACGCCGGGGGATCGAACCTCGGTCTGTCCTACGCTAGAGCTTGTAAGGCAGACACCTTACCTCTAGCGCCACCTTCCCGGCCCCAGCTACAGAATTTCTTGATTTTTTTTTTTTTTTTTTGTGGTTTTTGGGTCACACCCGGCAGTGCTCAGGGGTTATTCCTGGCTCCAGGCTCAGAAATTGCTCCTGGCAGGCACGGGGGACCATATGGGGCGCCGGGATTCGAACCGATGACCTCCTGCATGAAAGGCAAACGCCTTACCTCCATGCTATCTCTCCGGCCCCTAGAATTTCTTGATTTTGTTCTTGGGTTCCCCAAAAGTCTGGTGGGAGAAAGGAAGACCCTAACAAGCCTTATCTGAAGCCCACATCGAATTTAACAGCGTCAGTTGGGTGCCCCCTGCTGGTGGCAGGGCACAGCAACAGGCCAGGCTGTGGGGAGGGGTTTGCTCTGGTTTTAGGGGTGTGAACCCCAGATCCTGTAGAGAGAAAATGTCCCTCCAAGAGTGACACCCCCCAAAATCAAGTCACTCCAAAGATGTGTGGCTACACCCCACTCTGGAGAGGCACACACGAAAGTGTAGTGCTCTCCTCAAATAAGAAATTATCTGCCAAAAAGGCCCGCTTAGAGTAGTCAAAATCACTTGACCCTTTGCGTGGATTATTTGGACATAATTTCATAAGGGCTGTAACTATTTCTCTCTTTATTTTAAACCTTTATTAGAAATCAGGCCTTAGTAAATTCTTTCTAACTAGAACAGCAATCAAACAGCCAAAAGTCTCCCATTTAATAGCTCCCTGTAATTTTTGCTACCTTGGCGCCTAAATTCAGGCCTTTCCATAAACTTAGCTCATAATAAAGTAATTTTCATTTTTTCCCCAAAACTCTGAAACATTCCTCACATTCCTACTCCCCTGTAATTACGTTTTTCTTCTGTTTTACCCAAAGCAAAGGGAACCCAAAACTAGCTGCTTTTTTCACCTTCAGTTTCAACTCTTTTATATGCTAATTTAAGCTAGAGTCCTTCATTCTTTTTTTTTTTTTTTTTTTTTTTTGGGCCACACCCTGTGATGCTCAGGGGTTACTTCTGGCTATGCGCTCAGAAGTTGCTCCTGGCTTCTTGGGGGACCATATGGGACACGGGGGGATCGAACCGCGGTCCGTCCTAGGCTAGCGCAGGCAAGGCAGGCACCTTACCTCCAGCGCCACCGCCCGGCCCCGAGTCCTTCATTCTTTTCCCAGCCTCTTTGATGTCTAAAATCTGCATCTGCCTTCCAAGTCTCTAACCTTTAAAAGCTGCCAGCTCAAAAAATAAATTTGTCTCTCGTTTCTTGATAACGTTGAGTCCCCATACTATCTGTGTGGTTTCATTCATTTCTACAACATATTTTCCGTCGTTCGCCGTCCGTGCACCCACTCTCTCCCCGCGAATTTTTCCCGAAATTCCACGAAGGATCTGTTTGCAGGCGCTGGCGTCTTGCGAACAGGTTTGGCCCGCAACAATGTGTGGCTACTAGAAACCTCGGGCTGAGAGATGGGTCATACCAAAAAATATTTCTCTTCTATCCTCTGCCCTGGGATTGGTGGTGGGCATGAAAACACTAAAACAGACCATGAAAATGAAAACCCAGATATATAGCACAGCAGTGGGGCATTTGTCTTGCACATGGCCGACCCGGGAGGGACCCGGTTCGATTCCTGGCATTCCATATTGTCCTGCAGCCTGCCAGGGGTGATTTCTGGGTGCAGAGCCAGGAGTGACCTCTGAGCGCCGCTGGATGTGGCCCAGAAACCAATCAATCAATCAACCAATCAATAAAGTTAAAATTTAAATTAGGAAAAAAAAATGAAAACCCAAGTGAAAGGAAGCATTTGCTTAAAATGACACATTTCACCTGATTTCTGTTCTGTGAGTCTAAACAGAAAGCATACTCAAGCAAAGCATACTTAAGAATAGCATTTTTCTTTGTGTGCTGTGAACCCAACAACAATCCATCTTTCTTTCTTTTTTTTTTTTAGACGCATAAGCTTTCTTTTTACAGCTTAAATAACTACACTTAAGTTGTTAGCTATAGGCTCCAGTTTCTTGATGTCCCATGAAATCTAGGTGCCTCTCTGCTTCCTGTGATAACATCCTTTGTTCAGTTCATGCTGATCTCATCTATAGTGTTTGGTGCTCTTTTTTTTTTGTTTTTGTTTTTTGGGCCATACCCGGCGTTGCTCAGGGGTCACTCCTGGCTGTCTGCTCAGAAATAGCTCCTGGCAGGCACAGAGGACCATAGGGGACACCGGGATTCGAACCAACCACCTTTGGTCCTGGATCGGCTGCTTGCAAGGCAAACACCGCTGTGCTATCTCTCCGGGCCCAGTGTTTGGTGCTCTTGATGGCACAGTGGTATACACTATAATAGTTCTGTGATCTGTATTATGCTGCTCAGGTCTATGGCCTTGTTATGCTGGTGTTTCTCTGTTCTGAATGTTTAGGAACTGCTGCTCTTCCTGCCTAAAACCCCGGGCATGAGTCTGAGGTCAAATGGAGCTTTGTTTTTTCCCCAGGGGTGTGAGTGAGAGTGTGGAGTCAAAAACGTACCTGCCCTGTCCCCTCTTATGTCTCGCTTATCTCTATCCTAAGTTAATGCCACTGCTTAAATGCTCTTCCCCTCGTGTAAATGGGATTTTAAAATGACCAATTGGATTAGCTCAATGACCTGTTATCCGTCCATTTCTACTATAGCAACCTCTTGGTCAAATTTAATGAAACTTCCTAATCCTCAACTCAGCTAGGTGTGACCTTGGGCTTCCCCAGTCAGTCCTTGAAGGATCCAATTTGAACTAGGATCTTGCTAGTCAATTTAGAGACAATCCCCCACTCATGATATCTGGTCAAATTTCTCATCCTCCATGCAGGATCCCTTCTGACAAGGGCTTTTCTTCTTCTTTCCTTTCCTTTCCTTTTCTTTTCTTTTCTTTTCTTTTCTTTTCTTTTCTTTTCTTTTCTTTCCTTTCATTTCCTTTCCTTTCCTTTCCTTTCCTTTCCTTTCCTTTCCTTTCCTTTTCTTTTCTTTTCTTTCCTTTCCTTTCCTTTCCTTTCCTTTTCTTTTCTTTTCCTTCTTCTCTTCCTTCTTCTTCCTTTTTTTTGATTTTTGGGTTTCTTTTCTTTTCTTTTTCTTCTTCTTCTTCTTCTTCTTCTTCTTCTTCTTCTTCTTCTTCTTCTTCTTCCTCCTCCTCTTCTTCTTCTTCTTCTTCTTCTTCTTCTTCTTCTTCTTCTTCTTCTTCTTCTTCTTCTTCTTCTTCTTCTTCTTCTTCTTCTTCCTTCTCCTTCTTCTCCCTCCTCCTCCTCCTTCTTCTTCTTTTTTTTTTGTGATTTTTGGGTCACACCCGGCAGTGCTCAAGGGTTATTCCTGGCTCCATGCTCAGAAATTGCTCCTGGCAGGCACGGGGGACCACGTGGGATGCTGGGATTCGAACCAATGACCTTCTGCATGAAAGGCAAATGCCTTACCTCCATGCTATCTCTCCGGCCTCAACAAGGGCTTTCCTTAATCAAGAGTCTGTTGAGTTAGTTTCGCAGGAATCCCCTCCCATTCTCTCTGTTTCCTCTTAGTAACCATCTTTTCCTTCTCTATTAGGATGGTTAATCTTGGCAATTTTGTGGGGGGGTTTGGGTCACACCTGGCAGCGCTCAGAAATCACTCCTGGAAGACTCGGGGACCATCCGGGATTCGAACCACCGTCCTTCTGCATGAAAGGCAAACACCCTACCTCCATGCTATCTCTCCGGCCCCAGGATGGTTAATCTTGGATCTGGAATCTGTATAACTCGATTCAGCCTGGTACACAGGATGGCTGGTGTGTGTTCATTTTTAAAGGATTCCTTCTAGGGGCCGGAGCGGTGGTGCAAGTGGTAGGGCATTTGCTTTGCATGTGCTAACCTAGGACGGACCATGGTTCGATCCCCTGGCATCCCATATGGTCCCCAAGCCAGGAGCAATTTCTGAGCGCATAGCCAGGAGTAACCCCTGAGCATCACTGGGTGTGGCCCCAAAACCCAAACCCAATCCCCCCAAAAAAAGAATTCCTTCTAGTCAGATGCTACCCTTGTTAGGATTAACTCTTGTTAACCCTAACTCTTGTTAGGGTTAGCAGAGCATTTATTAAACTAGATCTAATCAGTTTATTAATTATTATTTTATAATATAATAATTATTTTATTATTATCAAGAATTCTATGGAAAGCCAGTGAACTCAGCAGATTCACTTATGAAAACTAGTCACTCAGGGGTCGGAGCAATAGCACAGTCGGGGTGTATCCAAGCCCTCGAACTCACTCAGGAGGGGAACAGCACTCACCATAGGTGGCAGCGGCCGTTTTCGGGTGCACTGGAAACTGCCTTTTCACCCAGTGTCTTACCTGGAAGGAAAAAAAAGGCTCACTGCCATCCTGAGACCTAGGCAGGGGGGACCTCTCTGGTTCATCTCTGTGGTTCCCCCCAATGTGGCCCCAAAGCACCGGCAGCTCCGAAGCTACTATGGGGCCACAGGGAGAAAAGGGGCACCGGACACCCTAGTCAGAGCACAACTGTGCACAGGACTTTGGTTGGAAGATGAGCTTAAGAGCAATCCAGTCTTACTTTTTTTTTTTTTTTTAAGTTTTTGGGTCACAGCTGGCAGTGCTCAGGGGTTCCTCCTGGCTCTGCACTCAGGAATCGTTCCTGGAAGGTTAGGGGGACCACATGGGATGCCGGGATTCAAACCACCAACCTTCTGCATGGAAGGCAAACGCCTTACCTCCATTGCTATCTCTCCGGCCCCTATTCTTACTCTTTTTTTTTTTTTTTGGGCCGCACCCGGCGATGCTCAGGGGTTACTCCTGGCTGTCTGCTCAGAAATAGCTCCTGGCAGGCACGGGGGACCATATGGGACACCGGGATTCGAACCAACCACCTTAGGTCCTGGATCGGCTGCTTGCAAGGCAAACGCCACTGTGCTATCTCTCCGGGCCCCCTATTCTTACTCTTTAAGAGAACATTCCATTTTGGGAATCAACCACGTCCCAACTTGGAATGCATAATTTCTTTCTTTACAAGATTCCCCCTTCATCTTTCTCCTACTTCCTAAATAAAATGATTTTTGTGTGTTTGTTTTATTTTGTTTTGGGGCCACATCCGGCAGTGCTCAGGGGTTACTCCTGGCTCCTCACTCAGAACTCACTCCTGACAGGCTTGGGGGGGGGCCCTAGGGGATGCCAGGGATCGAACCCAGGTTGGCCGTGTGCAAGGCAAATGCCACCTGCTGTGCTATCACTCAGGCCCCATGATTTTACTTATTTTTTTAAATAGCTATTTGTCTCTAGACTTTGGATATTTTTCAGCACCAAGATATATGACATAGATTAAACTTTAAGGTCTCAGCTAAGGTTTAGCTTTGATTTCAAATTCCTTAGTGATCCGCTGTGGACAATCACAGACTCTGAATATAATCATGTCTTTCTTTTTTTTTTTTTTTTTTGGTTTTTGGGCCACACCCAGTAACACTCAGGGGTTACTCCTGGCTATGCGCTCAGAAGTTGCTCCTGGCTCGGGGGACCATATGGGACACCGGGGGATCGAACCGCGGTCCGTCCAAGGCTAGCGCAGGCAAGGCAGGCACCTTACCTTTAGCGCCACCGCCCGGCCCCAATCATGTCTTTCTAAAGTACTTACCGACATTAGCATAATATCTCTTCTCATCTACATTGGTGGACAGCTCACACATGTCTCCATACGCCCGAACCAACCGCCAAATAAACTCGATCTCATCGCTAAACTGGAAAGACAGAGTCATGCTGAAGAGGAAGCCAAAGGCTAAAGACGGAAGGATTGCAGGAGCCCCTGCAGGAGGTAACGTAAATGACTCTTTTCTCTTTTCTTGTTTCTTTTCATCTGTTAATATTAAATATATCAAATTAATGAAAAAAATCAAAGTCGGTCAATAGCACAGCAGGTAGGGCATTTGCCTTGCAAGTGGTCGATGCAGGTTCCATCCCTGGAATCGCATAGGTTCCCCCTAGTACTGCCAGGAATGTCCCCTGAGCAGAGAGCCAGGAGTCGCCCCTGAGCACTGCCAGGTGTGGCCTAAAAACTAAAAAAACCAAAACAAAACAAATCAAAGTCCAACTGCAGATGTTGTACTTTGTGATCTTATGGGCCCCAACACTCATTTGTCTTTATTGGTTTTGGGGCCACATCCGGCAGGACTCAGGGCCTACTTCTGCCTTTGCACTCAGAAGTCACTGGCAGGCTGGCAGGCTCGGGGGACCATATGGGAAGCCGGGGATAGAACCTGGTTCCGTCCAATGTGCAAGGCCTTATCTCTGTGCTATCACTCCGGCCATTTAATTTACTTTTTAAAAATTTGAGCAACCCCATGGGTGCATTTTGCATCCTTCCCTCAGCTTGAGTCAGGTGGTCCAGCTAGGTCAGATCAGAACAGACACAGAGTGGCCGGAGAGATAGCACAGCAGTAGGGCGTTTGCCTTGCATGTTGGATGGAACCAGGTTCTATCCCCGGCATGGCCAACCCAGGATAGACTCGGGTTTGATCCCAGGCATCCCATATGGTCCCCCATGCCTGTCAGGAGTGATTTCTGAGCGCAGAGCCCTGAGTAGCCCCTGAACGCAGCCGGGTATGACCCCTTAAAAAATAAAAACAAAAAACAAAAAACAAAAAAACAAAAAACACAAAAGGACAGAGAGCTGAGGCTTAAGACGGGCTTATATTTACCAACCGCTTCCCACCACGATTCTTACCTTCTCTTTGTGGTCGCAGAGCAGCTCAAAACTTTCCGTCTTGCCCGCCTCGTCCATCCGCAGACTGTCGGCCTTCTGGAGCAACTCTTCGAGGGCGAGTTCTTCCACGGGGCTTTTGAGCAGCCAGGTGGTGGGGAAATGCTGGTCTTCCGTGTCCGTGTTAGCGGTGAGGTACCTGGAACCACAAGAGAGCCATGTCACCTGGAAAAGCTTGAGAGCCGGCCTCACTCAGGCCTCTCTGGTGCTCGCAAGAAGGTGCTCACAGCCAGGCCTAGCCGAGGTGACTCACTCTGTGGCCCGGCCCACCCACCTGCTCTGATTTGCTTCTTTACTGCACATGGCTGTCTCCTGAGTCATCAACAGACTTCCTCTCTTCCTTCCATGGTGGCCCTCGGAAGGGCACAGAACTCCTGGCCTCACTCCATCTCCCCCTGACCTCCAGGCCACTGTAACGCAACAGTCCCGACATCTTGGTTCCCTTCATCTCTTTCAACCCTCACCCTGCTTAACGTCCCGGTGGACATGGCACAAGCCTCCTTCTGGTGTATAACTGGCTGCTTCTCCACAGAAGTGACCGGTAGCCAATAGACAAGTGAAAAAGGACACTCATTACCCATCAGTCACCAGGAATGTGCAAATCAACAGCACCGAGACATGACAACAAATCAGCCACAAGAAGATACTGTGGGCTGGAGAGATAGCATGGAGGTAAGGTGTTTGCCTTCCATGCAGAAGGATGGTGGTTTGAATCCCGGCAACCCATATGGTCCCCCAAGCCTGCCAGGAGTGATTTCTGAGCATAGAGCCAGGAGGAACCCCTGAATGTTGCCGGGTGTGACCCAAAAAACAAACAAACAAACAAAAAAACCCATAATGAGGGATGGGGAGGATATGGAGGGACTGGAACTCTCCCTCCCAAGGATGGGCCCGAGACAGTCATCGCAGACAGTCACAGTGACTCAGCAATGATATTCCAAAGGACAAGCTTCTGAGAAGTTAAAAAAACAATCTATGTCCTACACTTTGGACTCAGCGAGGTTCTAGGGAACAAAGATGGACATTTCCTGATGGTCGAGGGGTGTGTACAACAGGAAAAGGTCACACTCCTAGACATATATCACCCAATGATGGATCAGCAAAATATTAGATATAATTGTTGACAAACCTTTTTATGGCAACATACCTTTTTATGGTATTGGGGTAGGAGACCTCAATACCACCCTGCACCCCTTGATAAATCAACCAGACTTAAATCCATCAAGAATATACTAGCTCTGAGGGGAGAAAAGGAAGAGAGTGGACTAGTATATATATAGAGGGCATTCCATCCCCAGAAAACTGGATACACATTCTTCTTCAGTGCACATGGTTCATTTTCCAGGATAGACCACATACTGGCCCATAAAACATACCTCCATAAAATCAAGAAGAGAGAAATTGTGCAGACTACCTTTTTGGATCACAAGGCACTGAAATCGCAAGTGAACTGCGAAGGGACACAGAAGAAAAACTTTGACAAAAACTTTGAGCATGAGAGCAAGATAGAGCATGCAAGAGATAGAGTGAAAGAGGGACCAGAGAGATAGCACAGTGGTAGGACATTTGCCTTGCATGTGGCCGACCCAGGATGAACATGGTTCAATTCCTGGTATCCCATATGGTCTCCCGAGCCTGCCAGGAACGATTTCTGAGCACAGAGCCAGGAGCATCGCCAGGTGTGGCCCAAAAACTAATCAATAAATAAATTGCCCTTTAATAAAAGGGATAGAATAAAAGAGAAAGAGAGCAGAGCCAGAGGGAGAGTGCGAGAAAGAGCGAGAGTGAGCAAAAAAGAGAGTGAGAAAGATAAAAAGAGGAGAGATAGCAAGAGCAAGTGTGAGAGGGAGAGTAAGCAAGTATGTATGATGGGGAGGGAGAGAGAGAGAGAGAGAGAGAGAGAGAGAGAGAGAGAGAGAGAGAGAGAGAGAGAGAGAGAGAGAGACTGTGGAGGAGGCAGAACTTCCTGCCTCCAGGCTGAGCAGGACTTTTAGGCCCAATTTAGACCCCATAGGGGCAAACATCTGGGAATAACCCACAGTTGAAGTTGGGGGCCCCTCTGAGCCCCTTCAGCACAGAGGCAGAGGCAGAGCCTGGGGAGTCCAGACTTGTGTGTGTGTGTGTGTGTGTGTGTGTGTGAGAGAGAGAGAGAGAGAGAGAGAGAGAGAGAGAGAGAGAGAGAGAGAGAGAGAGAGAGAGAGAGAGAGAGAGAGAGAGAGCAGCAGGTCCAAGCAGGGTGTTTCATCTCTGAGCACTGAGGCAGGGGTGCTATCATTTCTTCCCTTGCTGACCGGCTTCCCTCACCTCAAACATTTCCCCATCTTGAGTTTACTCAAGAGCGAACCACTCTCTTCCTAAGCATTGTCCAGGGTCCTTCAGGCCTGTGCTGGTGGGCAGCCCTGGGAGACTGACCACTCAGGGTGCACGCGCACATGCACACACACACACACACACACACACACACACACACACACACACACATGCTGGAATGAGAAAAGGTTCTAGAACCCTGTGACATCAGCTCTGAATGCCATCCATGGCTGTGCGCCACACCTGTCTCACTGCTGTGATTCATTCCCAAGCCTGTGGCCTGTGTGTTCTGGCCTTATTCTTTTGGGGTGCTTGAGGGGGGTTCAGTCAGAGGAAGGGAGGATGTGCCTACAGATGGAGACCACAGCCTGGACAGTCTGCAGCAGCCTGATACCAGCTCAGGCCTCATCTGCTTCTCACACACTTGACTCCTGAAGACACAGTGGGAAGATGTTTTGCAGAAGACCAAGTGACAAATGCCCTTGACACAGATCCAGGTTCAGTCCCTGGTCAGAGTGGAGTGGGTGGCTTTGGGGCTACCCCCGGCAGTACTCAGGGCTTAACCTGGCTATGTGCTCAGGGATCACTCCCAGCAGTGATCAGGGAATCCACATGGGATGTCGGGGATGGAGCCTGGGTCAATGGCATGTGAAGCAAGTGCCTTAACCCCATCTGTTGGAGTAACTGGTTTTCACTCTATTCAGGATGATTTTTCTTTGCTTGAGTTTGTTGCTCACGGAGTGGAAGTGAAAGAACAGATGGGCTCATGCCAACCTCACATTCACAGACATAGACCCATAAGCCTGGCCGGTAAGGACCTAGCTATGCTTTAATTATGCCTTACAGCTCATATACATTGCCGGAGGTCAGGCTGATGTGGGGAAATAGAGCCTACAACCTTCCCAGAAGAAAAGAGGCATTGGGGAGGCACAGGAACTGATATTGACAGGTGCCTACGGTGCCCCCATCGACACTTATCTATGTCCGCTCTCCCACATCCGGGCCTGGTGGGCGTGCCTTGTCTAGGGCAGCCTTGATCCAATTGAATTATGTTACTTGTGTTATGCGAAATGTGTATCCTTTGCTATCTGTTTCCTGAGGCTAACTGAACAATGTGCAAGATCTCAGGGACCATAAAAACTCTACGGACCCCAAGCTCGGGGCCTAGCCTACATTCTGCTGATCAGGAGTGGTTGGACCCCAGCATGCTGACTTAATAAACCCCGCTTTGTGACTTGCCTTACCAAGTGGTCTCTTGGTCCTATCACTGGGTTGTTGACACAAATCTAACAGAAGTACCTCTGGATTGGTCCCCTACCCCGACCTGTTCTCCACCCATAGCAGGTAGTCCTCTTCCCAATAAAGAGCTTGGGTCTCAGGGACAAGTTGGTTGCAGTTGCAGTTTCCACAACTAGTCTCTCAGCCTACTGGTATCTTTTGCTAGTGAGTGAAAAGTCTGTGGTGTAAGTTTCCTGAACCTGTTTTATTTTCTTCAACGTTATGTTGAAGGGCTGCTTCCTGTGTTGGCATTTGCTTCCAGATCTACACTCCCCAGTCCCTCGGGATTGGGGCATGAGGCTTCTGCTTCACCCGTCCTCTCTCTCTGGGCATGACATGTTTTCTGTTTTTGTTTTTGTTTTTTGGGCCACACCCATTTGACGTTCAGGGGTTACTCTTGGCTATGCGCTCAGAAATCGCCCCTGGCTTGGGGGGACCATATGGGACGCTGGGGATCGAACCGCAGTCCGTCCTACGCTAGGGCTTGCAAGGCACTTTACCTCTAGAGCCATCTTCCCGGCCCCTGACATGTTTTCTGACTGTGCGGGCCACATGCTCAGAATATGGGGCTTGGCTGGCGCCATCACTTAGAGGCAAGATGAAGAGATTTATTGGAAAACAGACTGTGTTTTCCCCTTCTAAAGCACAGGCCACTCTTCACGCATGTGCGTGCGTGCGTGCATGCGTGTGCGTGTGTGTGTGTGTGTGTGTGTTGTGTGTGTGTGTGTGTGTTGGTAGAAGCCTTTAGATTGGTCCTCATATCCCTTCCAATTAGATGTCTCTCCATTGGTTCCTTTGGTTTTTCTATTAAAAATGTTTCCTGATTGCCTCCTCATCTGGCTTTTTCCTCTCCCCTTGGGGGTGGGCTTTGTTTTTCCCAATAAAGGCTGATTTGGAGGCCTAGAGGGGTGGCCGCCATCTTGGCTTGTGTTTCCACATGGTTGAACAGCTTTCGGTGTGAGTTCCTGGCCTGCTCTTCCTTCCCAACTGTGTGTGGATTATACCCTGCATCAGAATTGTTGCTGGACCAATGTCTCTTGTCCTACCTGGAAAGGGGACATGGGGATTCCTCTCCCTCTCTGGGGATTTTGGAATGCACAACCCACCATTCAGTGTGTGTGTGTGTGTGTGTGTGTGTGTGTGTGTGTGTGTGTGTGTGTGTGTGTGAGATGCAGAAACAGCCTGACACTGGGCAGCACTAACTGCTCATTCCGACTCTGGGCTTTCCCCTGGAGAAATCCTTCCATTCTGCATGCAGCAAAGACATTGAGTCCCCAATTCATCCCCTGGGGCCTGCTGTCCACAAGGTCATTTGATCCGAAACCCAGCTCAAGAATGATTACTTGGTTGGTTCTGTGGATGTGGCAGAGGACTCGGGGATTTGGGGTCGGAGGTGACTTGGGATTCATCACCAGCACAAGGCCACTGCTGCTGGGGTTCTCTCTGCTGAAACTCTCTACATGCGCCCCAAACCCCTCACCCTGGATACCCACTCTGTGTCTGGAGGGTTGAGAGGCCACCACTTTTATATGGTAAATAAAAGTATAAAATCGGTAGGTAATGCCTGGCCCAAGGGGTGCACACCCTCTCCTGAGGCTTTTCCTCATCATGCAGAGACTTGAATAACGGGAATAACAGGACTCTGTTATTCAGTCCCGCCCTTGAGTGGAGACAGATCACAGAGGAGATGTGAGTGTGAAACACAGCACTGCAAGGCCTTGAATAGGGCAAAGCCTGCGAAAGACCCTCTGGGGAGAAGAAGCCAAGGGAGATGGGGAAATGATTTGCCTAAGACACGCAGAGAGAGACTGGTGGGCAGAAGAGCACAAAGGGCTCTGGAATCTTGGTGTAGCTTGATTTTATAAAACAGTCAGAAATGCTAAGAGCTGCAAGGAAGCCAGGGAACAAACCCCAGGTTGGTCATGTGCAAGGGCAGGGCCTGCTGTGCTATTGCTTCTGCCTCATAGATTTGTTTTTTTTCTTTTCCCGCCTCCCCACATCTCAATAACTATCTGGGCACATTCTTGTTATTCCTAAGTTCTTTCTTCCTCTAAGACTCTTGTGCTCCTAAAGTTGGCACTCATGGGACCTCAGTGAGGATGGTCGTATGTCATGGACACATCCTCAAATCTCAGGCCAAGAGCTGGGAGGACGTTTGCCTTGCACACAGCTCACCTGGGTTTGATCCCTGGCACCCCATAGGGTCCCTCGAGCCTGCTAGGAGTGATTACTGAGCACAGAGCCAGGAGTAACCTCTGAGCACCACCAAACAACAAAACCCCCCCCCAAAAAAACCAAAAATCTCAGGTCTGTTCTGCCTGATTCAGGAACCTCCTGTTCCAAGTGTGTGGAAGGGGAATCACAAATTTGAATTAATCAGTGAAAGAAAATGTGAGATTCGATTCCTCAACTGAGCAGCTACATGTTCACCCAAAACACAGTTGTGGGCTACAGGATGGGGCAGTCCTAGCTTTTACAACCTCCTTGTCACCCCAAGTCAAATTGGACAGCACCTAAGCCTGTCAGTGGGATCAGAACCGGGGCCTGCCTCCCTCCCTCCCTCCCTCCCTCCCTCCCTCCCTCCCTCCCTCCCTCCCTCCCTCCCTCCCTCCCTCCCTCTCTCTCTCTCTCTCTCTCTCTCTCTCTCTCTCTCTCTCTTTCTCTCTCTCTCTCTGTCGGATCTTGTGGGGTAAGTCACCTAACGCCAATCATCAACAGAGATTGGGCCATGCGCATACATACCACCTGGACCCACTAGTGACCAGAACCGGAGCCAAAGTGACCTCTCGTTGCTCTGTCTGGTTAGGGCAATACCTGTGGCTGAAAAGCCCACAAAGCCCTTGGAAGCAGAGTCAGTCCTTCCAGCTCTACCTCTGCAGGCCACATGGTGGTGGAGAAACCAGCAGTTCCCAGCCTACTTCTACCAGCTGCCCCGTCAGCTGCAGATGCTGCTCGGAGCCCATAGCACTGAGCAGTTGGGGATGGACTCAGCGGGGTCCAGTTGACACTCACCCTCCTTCGCTCTCTGCTTCCTCGGAACTGTTGCTGGTGTTCGGCTGCTGCTGGCCCTGGGCCGCCCGCCTCTTCCTGGCTCGGTGTTGGGGGCTGATCCTGGGAAGTGCCGTCCTGCCCCCCAACCCGTCTCGTCTAAACTCCTCCAGCTTCGGGAGGGCCACCCTCAGGCCCCGAACCTCCTCTGCCAGGGCCTCCACTTGGGCCACGAGCTCGTCCAGTTTGTCCAGGATCTTCAGCTGCCCGTCTTGGAATATGCCCTGAGGATCTGGGCTGCTGCACAGAGCCTTATGGGTGCGGACCTGGGCAGGGAGGAACGTTGAGTCAAACTTGGTCCTTGGCTTGCGGCCTCTGTGGTACCACACGAGGAGGAGGGTGAGGCCAGCCGTGCCCACCATGAGGCCGAGGAACAATTCCTTATTTGCAGAACGTGGCATCGCTGGGCATTGGCGCCTACAATTCAGAGAATAAAATACGGATCAATGTTCTTGCTCTCTTTATCCTTCCAATAAAAATAGCAATATTTTTAAATTTGGGGGGCCATATCTGGTGGTCCTCAGGGGAGACTTGTGACTCTACGCTCAGAAATTACTCCTGGCAGGGCCTGGAGTGTTGGCACAAGTGATAGGGCATTTGCCTTACACATGTTAACCTAGGACAGACAGAGGTCCGATCTCCTGGCATCCCATATGGTCCCCCAAGCCCGGAGAGATTTAGCGATTTAGCCTGAATGTCACAGGATGTAGCCCCCCCCCAAAAAAAAAAATTACTCCTGGCAGGCTCAGGGGACCATATGGGATGCTGGGGACTGAACCCGGGTCAGCTGCATGCAAGGTGTCCTCCCTGCTTTGCTACTGCTCCAGCCCCATAGCAGTGATTTTTTTCAGTCATTACAAAGTTAGCTAGGGCCTGACTAAGAGACAGGCCCTGGTTTAATCCCTGGTACCCCTGAGCACCCTAAAGAGTGACCTTCAAAGCAGAGAGTCAAGAGGAGGCTCTTATGGCTGAAGCAATAGCACACCTGTAGGGTGATTGCTTTGCATGCAGCTGACCCAGGATGGATGGTAGGTCAATTCCTGGCATCCCATATGGTCCCCCAAGCCAGGAGTGATTTCTGAGTGCATAGCCAGGAGTAACCCCTGAGTGTCACCGGGTGTGGCCCAAAAACAAAAAAACAAAAAAAAAAAAAAAGTAGGCCCTGAGCACCAATACCCATCCCAAAGTTTTTGGGGAAAAAAAACAACTAGAGCACATTATATTTTTTTTCACATTTTTGTTTTGTTTTGGGGTCACATCTGGCAGTGCATTCAGGAATCATTCCTGGCAGTCTGGGGGAACCATATAGGATGTCGGGGATCAGACTAGGTCAGCTGTGTCCAAGGTAAGAGACTTAACTACTGTACTATCACTCCAGCCCCTTTTTTCCTTAATTTTTTTTTTTTTTGTTTTTGTTTTTGGGCCACACCCGGTGGTGCTCAGGGGTTACTCCTGGCTGTCTGCTCAGAGATAGCTCCTGGCAGGCACGGGGGACCATATGGGACACCGGGATTCGAACCAACCACCTTTGGTCCTGGATCGGCTGCTTGCAAGGCAAACACCACTGTGCTATTTCTCCGGGGCCCATTTTCTTTTTTTTTTCCTTAATTTTTATTGTAACACCATAATTTACCAAGTTGTTGATAATATAGTCTTTTCAGGCACACACTGTGTGACCTTCCATCCACCAGGCTCCCCAATCTTTCACCTGCCACTCCAGCCTGCCTCCTTGCAGGTACAAACAACTGACTTCATACTGTTAGTTCCAACACAGAGGCAAAGGGAACGATCAACTTAGCTCAAACAGGGCCAATGTGAGATGATGGTTCTCTCTCTCCCTGGCGTCTCTAGAGTCAGTGTCAGAGGGCTTCCTGGGCTGCGGTAGGTTGCTGCTAGTTGAGCTGTTGTGTCACTATTCAGGCTCCCTGAGCTTGGGAGATTCCTGTGGGACTGTCCCCTCATCACCCTATGGATGACCAGGATGTACATCAGCTGGCTCGTGACAACAGCAGCAATGCACAGTGGACGTCACTTCTTTAAGAGAAGGCCGCAGCCTTGGGTAAAGACTGGCCTGACCTCAAGGTTCCTTCTTGTAGGAAGTCAGCAAGGATCACCGTCATTTGAAGGGCGAGACAGAGACAGGTCAGCAAGGTGCATTTCTAAAAACCAGCTCATGTGTGCACATGAGAAACTGCATCCCACAAGGCCACCAACGGGGGGAGGGGGTGTTTCCCAGAAAAGGGTGATGCTGGGGTCCCAGGGGACCCTCCCTAAGGTTGCTGAGAATGAGGGGCAATCTTAGAGGAAAAACCATGGCAAGGGCGCTCCAAGAACCAAGAACCCTGAAAGGAGGGGGATACAGTTGGCCTCCCAAGCGCCCAGAGCATCTCTAAGAGATCCTGTGCTGGCCCACCCAGGGTCAGCACAATGGCTCCTCTCTATGGGGGACGAGGGCAGAACCCCAGAACCTCAAACGTGCCATCAAACTGCGGCCAGATACAGAACGCAGTATGCCCCTGCCAGACAAGGCCAGAGAACCCTCTGGAAAGCGCACTGGAAGGGCCTGGATGCTGCAGAGACAAGAGAAGTTCACAGCCAAGCACACAGGGACGAAAAAGTGGAATGCCTGAAATGAAGAAAACGGGCTGGAGAAATAGCACAGCAGTGGGGTGTTTGCCCTGCATGCGGACAACCCGGGATGGACCTGGGTTCAATTCCCGGCATCCTATATGGTCCCTTGAGCCTGTCAGGAGTGATTTCTGAGCACAGAGCCAGGAGTGACATCTGAATGCTGGTGGGTGTGACCCAAAAACCAAAAGAAAGAAGGAAGGGAGGGAGGGAGGGAGGGAGGGAGGGAGGTAGGATGGAAGATAGGAAGGAAGGGAGGGAGGGAGGGAAGGAGGGAGGAATAAAGGAAGGAAGGAAGAAAGGGAGAGAGGAAGGGAGGAAGGGAGGGAGGGAGGAAGAAAGGAAGGAAGAAAGAAAGGAAGGGAGGGAGGGAAGGAGGGAGGAAGAAAGGAAGGAAGGAAGAAAGAAAGGAAGGGAGGTGGGCCTAGAGAGATAGCACAGCGGCGTTTGCCTTGCAAGCAGCCGATCCAGGACCAAAGGTGGTTGGTTCGAATCCCGGTGTCCCATAGGGTCCCCCGTGCCTGCCAGGAGCTATTTCTGAGCAGACAGCCAGGAGTAACCCCTGAGCACCGCCGGGTGTGACCCAAAAACCAAAAAAAAAAAAAAAAGAAAGGAAGGGAGGGAGGGAGGGAAGGAGGGAGGAAGAAAGGAAGGAAGGAAGGAACAAAGGGAGGGAGGGAGGAAGAGAGGGAAGGAGGAAGGAAGGAAGGAAGGAAGGAAGGAGGGAGGGAGGGAAGAAGGAAGGAAGAAAGAAAGGAAGGGAGGGAGGGAGGGAAGGAGGGAGGAAGGAAGGAAGGAAGGAAAAGAAATGAAGGAAACAAACACCACATGGAAATAAGAGCAGGAAAAAGAGGCTAGGTGGGGAGTGGTGGGGGCGTCACTAACCCTGAAGATGCAAAGACACGGATCTTTTGCTGTACCCCCCAACTCTCATGGGGACCCTCATTCTGAACATGATGGTCTTACAGGTCTTACAACATATAGGATGCAGCATTTGGCATCAACCAGAGACCCCAAAATGTCCCCTCGGCTCCCCCGTGCCCAGGCTCACAGTGGGAACCTCACTCGTCATGGCTCTGCCAGGATCCTTGACCTTGGGGTTCCCAGCCCTCCCTCCAGCACCCGGCCAGGGCCCAGCGCCCAGCACCCAGACTACACGTCTTCTGGATGATGCCACTGACGCCACTGCCATGCCCATGGGAGCAGGCCTGAGACTTCTGCAGAGTCTCAGGCTACGAATGTGAACCAGGGACAAAGTGACGGGGGCCAAGGGCACAGAACAGGTCACACCGCTCCTGAGAAGGTGCCAGAACCACCAACCCACCAGCGTAGGAAGCTCACGGTACTGGTAAGGTGAGGAAAGAGAAAACAAACCCACAGGGAGCTGAAGAGGAGGAGCAGGGTGCAGGGAGGGGGAAAGGAAGGAGCCTCAGTGTCCCCTAAGAACTGTCCTAGTAAGAACCAGAGGGGCTGGAGAGAGCACGGTGGTAAGGCATTTGTCTTGCATGTGGCCAACCCAAGATGGACCCGGGTTCAATACCTGGCATCCCAGATGGTGCCCTAAGCCTGTCAGAAGTGATTTTTTTTTTTTTTTTGGCTTTCTGGGTTGCACCCAGTGATGCTCAGGGTTTACTCCTGGCTATGCATTCAGAAATCACTCCTGGCTTAGGGGACCATATGGGATGCCAGGAGATCGAACCACGGTCCGTCCTAGGTTAGCACGTGCAAAGCAAATCTTTTTTTTGTTTGTTTTTTTTGGTTTTTGGGCCACACCCGGCAGTGCTCAGGGGTTACTCCTGGCTGTCTGCTCAGAAATAGCTCCTGGCAGGCACGGGGGACCATATGGGACACCGGGATTCGAACCAACCACCTTTGGTCCTGGATTGACTGCTTGCAAGGCAAACGCAGCTCTGCTATTTCTCCGGGCCCGCAAAGCCAATCTTTACCACATGCACCACCGCTCTGGGCACCCCCAGGAGCAATTTCTGAGCACAGAGACAGAAGGAACCCCTTATCATCGCCAGGTGTGACCCAAAAACCAATCAATCAATCAATCAATAAACTGAAAAAAAAAAAAAAAGACAAAGAAAGAACTAGAAAAGAACCCGAAGAATGTCCATTCAAGTTTCCAGGGAAGTGGGGGGGGGGTGGTGGTGCACAAATGGAGGTGGCAGGCAGACAGATCGACGGAGGCTGAAGGAGTCACAGGCGGCTGAGACACACTTGGGCCACTGCAGCCGGTGATCTCCAGCGTGATCGCCGAGGCCGAGCGTGGAGACAGGGAGGTTTTACTCTTTGTAAAACACCTTCTCGGCAAAGCAAAACCGTTACCACACAGAACAAGCTCTACAGCCCCCAGGAAGGGACAGAACGGAGTGGGGAAGAAGCTCCGGGAAGGCCTCTGAGGGTGACTGACGTGGTGTTGGGACAGTGAGCAACAAGGGGGAGTTATTGCCATGGGGGTGAGGGGTGAGGTGGCTGGTCCGGGCAGTCTTCCAGAGGAACGGAAAAGGAGCGAAAGGCTTGTGTGGTTGAAGACATCCCTCGCCCCCAGGCCCCAGGTTCGATCCCTAGCATCGCCATGCCCCAGCACCAGGTGTGTCCTTTGGCATCATCAAGGGTGGCCCAAGAGAGTGTTCAGAACCGTCAGGGGAAACAGTACCCAAAGATGGAGAAACAACCCGAAGCGAAAGATCTGTGCTTAGGGGGGTTTATTTTGGGTGTCCGAGCCTGGCTCAGCTGTGCTTAAGGCTCACTCCTGGCTCTGTCATTCTCAGGGCTCATTCCTGGGGGGTGGGGGGTGGGATGGCTCAGGGTGGTCCTGGGGATCAAACATGCTGTCGGCTGCTGTATAATCTCAGAGATTAGGCCATGTGTCCCTTACACATTTAATGATCGAGTCTATGGTGTACACTCAGCATATGGGGCTGAGAACAAATCATGTGGGGGTCACTTGGGTACAAGCTGCAGTTTGTGAGGCCCAGGCGATGGTGCAGCAGGCCAGGCACCCCCTCGCCTTGCAGGGGGCCCAGCCGGGCCCAATCCTGGGCATTGCATTTATTTGGTCCCTGAAGCACTGCGAGGAGTTGACCAGAAATGCAGAGCCAGGAGTCAGTCCGAAGCAGCACCGGAGAGTGGCCCCAAAAGCAAAGCTCCAAGTGTGGTAAATAATGAAAACAAGGGTCGCTGGGAAAGGAGGAGCCACAACTGTTTTGTGTAAGTGGCACACTCAGCAAATCCTACAGGATGGGAGGTGAGGGCCGCAGCTAAGAGCCACAGCTCAGAGCGAGGGACGGAGCTCCAAGTGCTCCACCGAAAACAACTTTGCACGGTGGTCTCAGGTGCACACTTGGTCCCCAGACACGAACTTAAGGCCTTTGCACGCTCGTTCCCAGAATGAATGCAAGACTTTTGCACTCTTGACCAAAGACTTAAGACCTCTGCACACTCAGCCAAGGGCTTACGGTCATTGCATGCTTGTTCTCCAGCATGGATTTAACACTTTTGCACTCTTGACCAAGGACTTAAGGCCTTTGCACACTTGGCCACGAACTTAAGGCCTCTGCACACTCGTTTCCTGCATGAATTCAACACTTTTGCACTTTTGACCAAAGACTTAAGGCCTTTGCACACTTGGCCACGAACTTAAGGCCTCTGCACACTCGTTTCCTGCATGAATTCAACACTTTTGCACTTTTGACCAAAGACTTAAGGCCTTTGCACACTTGGCCACGAACTTAAGGCCCTCTGCACACTCGTTTCCTGCATGAATTCAACACTTTTGCACTTTTGACCAAAGACTTAAGGCCTTTGCACACTTGGCCACGAACTTAAGGCCTCTGCACACTCGTTTCCTGCATGAATTCAACACTTTTGCACTTTTGACCAAAGACTTAAGGCCTTTGCACACTTGGCCACGAACTTAAGGCCTCTGCACACTCGTTTCCTGCATGAATTCAACACTTTTGCACTTTTGACCAAAGACTTAAGGCCTTTGCACACTTGGCCACGAACTTAAGGCCTCTGCACACTCGTTTCCTGCATGAATTCAACACTTTTGCACTTTTGACCAAAGACTTAAGGCCTTTGCACACTTGGCCACGAACTTAAGGCCTCTGCACACTCGTTTCCTGCATGAATTCAACACTTTTGCACTTTTGACCAAAGACTTAAGGCCTTTGCACACTTGGCCACGAACTTAAGGCCTCTGCACACTCGTTTCCTGCATGAATTCAACACTTTTGCACTTTTGACCAAAGACTTAAGGCCTTTGCACACTTGGCCACGAACTTAAGGCCTCTGCACACTCGTTTCCTGCATGAATTCAACACTTTTGCACTTTTGACCAAAGACTTAAGGCCTTTGCACACTTGGCCACGAACTTAAGGCCTCTGCACACTCGTTCCCTGAATGAATTCAATACTTCTGCACTTTTGACAGAAGACTTAAGGCCTTTGCACACTTGCCACGGACTGAGGCCTTTGCACACTCACTCCCCGGCGCAGATTTCATACCTTTGCACACCTGGTCCCGGGGCAGACTTAATGCCTTTGCACCGCGGACTGTCCCAGCGCGGACTATGACATGCCTTTGCACACTCAGGCTCGACTTAACGCCTTTGCACACTCGGCCCAGGACCGACCCGAACCCGGAGGCGGAACTTACGCGCCGGCTCCGCAGCTCCAGCCGCGGGACTCGGTCCCGGTCCGGTCCCGGTCCCGGTGCAGGTCCGGCCCACCCGGCCCGGGCCGGCCCTAGGCCCGCTCCGCCCGGACTGGGGGGCCCTGAGGGGGGCCCGGGGGCCCCGACGCGGCGGCTCCGGGCTTCGGCCCGTCGCGATGACCCGGAAGCGCCCCGCCCCGCCGGAAATGCTCCGGCCCTGCTCTGCCCCCTCACCCCTCACCCCTGCACGGTCCCCCGCACCCCTGCTCGTCCCACTCTGCTCAGGTGGGCCCCCCTCTGCTCTGCACGGTCCCCCCACCCCTTGCAGGGCCCCCTCACCCCTCACCCTTGCACATTCCTTCCAACCTGCAGGGTCCCTCTCTCCCCTGTCACCCCAGTCTGCTCAGGTGGGCCCCCCTCTGCCCTGCCCTGCTCTGACCCCTCTGCTCTGCACGGGTCCCCCTCACTTTTGCCCACCCCAATCTGCTCTGCCCACCTCTGGCTGCTCTGCACAGCCCCCCTCTCCCCTGCACAGTGTCCCTCACTCCTGTTCACCTCCTCTGTTGTGCACAGCCTCCTCACCCCTGCACTGCCCCCTTCACTCCTGTTCAGCCTGTCTCTGAGCTTTGCAGACACTCTGCCCGACACTCCCTGGCCCTGAGCACACAGCAAGGTTAAGGGACACTGGGCCCATCCCGCAGAGCCCGAAGGACACTTTTGGCACCAGCCCTGGGTCCCCTGGGTCCTTGCTGCCTCCAGCCCCAAAGGGCTTTTGTAAAAAGCCGAAGTGAGCTGGAGAGAGCAATAGAGCAGACATGCTGGGACACCAGGTCACTGCCCACCTTCCTGCTCTCACTGGGGTCTGCCCAGGGCCTTCGATCGGAGACCTGCCCCCTCCCCGTGATTGTGGGAGCCACTATTTGGGGGGTTCATCTGCTCACAGGTGTGTGTGTGTGTGTGTGTGTGTGTGTGTGTGACAATAGCCAGTCTTCTGGCTATTTTTCTCCCCACTGCCAAGTCTGCACCCTAAAAGGGAGCTTTGCAGGGGTGGGGGGATCCAGTGGGAGGCTCCAGGCCGCCTGTCCACAGGTTACTGCTGAGGATTTGGGGACCCATTGGGTGCTGGGGGTTGACCCCCGGGATCAGCCTGTGCTGGGAAAATCCTTCAATCTAATCCACTCTGTATTTCTCACGTGCAACTCAATCTCTCGGGAATGGGGCTTAAGGAGTGGCTTAAGGAGAGGCCAGAACAGAATTTTCTCTTGGGGAAGGGGGTCGGTCAGCCCTGCCTCCTCCCCCCTGCTGTGCAAGCCACAGACCTCAGGGACCAGCCTGGGGACCCTCAAGAGGTGACATGACCACCTACGGGCCCCACAGCCCATCTCAGTGCCCAGCCCACTGTGTCTGTTCTTCTCATGCCCAGCCCAGCAGTTGGCCTCTGACTCCCACATGCACCGTTTCCTTCCAGCCTCACAGGTTACCGGGAGACCCTCTGGTGATGAGTTCTTCCGATGTAATCAAAATCCTTGGGATGTAATAAAACCAGTGGTCCCTAGCGCACCGCCAGGAGTGATTCCTGAGTGCAGAGCTAGGAGTTACCCTGAGCACTGCCAGTGTGAGCTTCCGAAACAAAATCCAGCACCCCGAAAGCCACAGTGGTCCAGTCTCTTGGTGAGTCTGAGGAGGAGCAGGTAGAGGAAGACTCGGACCCCAGGAGCCGGTGAGCTGACCCTTGTGCTAAAACCAGTGGGGCTGGGAACGCCCAGCACAGGGCCACCACCTTCTCCCCAGACCCCCGGGGATTGCCTTTGAACAGACCCTAGAAGTGACTCTTATCTACAACTTCTCGGGGGCCCTAACCCAGAACTGGGCCTAAGCAGTGCCAATGCACATGCCAGGCCTTCTGCTTCTCTGCTCTGAGAAGGAGCTTAGGGAGCCTAAAGGGCCAGGAGGGCCAGCAACCAGGGAAGCCGATTTAAGTCTGGGACCAGCTAAGAAACTCCTCCACGTTTTTTGTTGTTGTTTTTTTTTTTTTTTTTTCCTGGTTCATAGCGTGGAAATAACACCCACAGGCAATAGAAGTGATGGGGATAGGGGGAGTGGAGTGAGGGTAGAGAAGGGAGCACTGTGATGAGAAGAGTTGGGAATGGTCACTCTGGACAAGAACTGGGTGCTGGAAGGAGGGAAAGGGATAGGCAGGGTACCTCTTCTATAACAGTATTGCAAACTACAGTGTCTAAGAGGAGAAAAACAGAGAGAGAGAGAGAGAGAGACAGAGAGACATAGAGAGACAGAGACAGAGAGAGAGCGAGACAGAGAGAGAGACAGAGGAAAAGTGTCTGCTATGGAGGCAGGTTGGTGTGGCTGGGAGGGAACCTGAGGACATTGGTGGCAGGAAGCGACCACTGAAGAAGGCATAGGTACTGGAGTTTATATAACCAAGACTTGACTAACAACTCTGAAACTTGATCTCATGGTGATTTAATAATAATAATAATAATAATAAAAAATAGCTTCTAGTTCTTTGAGTTTCTAAATCAGTGACCCCACAGCAGTGCTGGCACCCCCAAGTGCCCCCTCGTCACCTTTGCCTAAGCCACAGTTTTGGGGTCCTTTCCAGTGCCTGCACACCCCTGTCCATCCCCAGCCAATCACCCATTCTCTGCTTCCTTCAGGACTCCTTGCTCCCTCTGTCCCCACTGCAACCAAACTCCCAAGGTTCAGGGATTCCTACAGCAGATCACGACTCACTTGGATCCAGTCAGACAGTCAGCCCAGATACCCCGATACCCCGGCACTGCATGAATCAGAAGGAATGACTTTACCGTCAGGAAGGCACAGGACAGGGCTGGGAGGGAGCCACAGAATTCACGGCAGGGTGCAGGAGAGACCCCCACCCATCCCAGCAGCCAGCGCTGGATTCCCAGAGAAACTTGTCATTTGTTGTCATTTGGGTTAGAAACAGCCCATTTCTTTTTTTCTTTTTTCTTTTGTTTTTGGGTCACATCCGGCAGTGCTCAGGGGTTATTCCTGGCTCCAGGCTCAGAAATTGCTCCTGGCAGGCACGGGGGACCATATGGGACGCCGGGATTCGAACCGATGACCTCCTGCATGAAAGGCAAATGCCTTACCTCCATGCTATCTCTCTGGTCCCAGAAACAGCCCATTTCACCCCAAAAAGCTTGGCCGGAAAGGCCAGCACGGCCAGATTCCTGCTGATACCAACCTGCCGCCTATTCCTGGGGTTCTCAGGAAGGAGGGTACCAGGAGGTGAGGGTCAGGGCAGACCCCTTCCGGTGCCGCTGCCTCAGCCTGGCTTCACTGTAAAATGAAACTCAGATAAAGAGCAAAGAGCACAAGCTCCACCCTGGCAGGCGGAGAGTTCAAGGCCACCCTGGATGACGGAGCCCAGGGCCGCTGCACCACCAAGGCCAGAGGCATCTTGGAAAGCCATGGGAGAGCGAAGTTCCTTGGGCCCGAGGCCTTGGTCACCACCAGGGCCAGAGTGATAGCACGGGAGGGAAAGCGTTTGCCTTGCATGCAGCCTACCTGGGTTCAATCTACAGCATCCCAGAGAATCCCCGAGGCTGCTGGGAGTGATTCCTGAGCACAGAGGCAGGATAAGCCCTGAGCACCGCCGGGTGTGGCCCACACAAACAAATAGACAGCAACAATAACAACAACAAAGCTGACATCACTCAGGGTTTTGGTTCTCTGGGATCAGCTGATTGTGGTGAGTGTTGAGTTGGGCCTCCAGCACCCCTGTGGCAGGCCAGCACCTGGGGTCCCTTGTGCAGGGAGAAGAGAGGATCAGAGGCCAAGTAGGGACCAGACTGGGGTAGCTCTGGGCTGGGTGAGGAGCTCGGTATGGTCCTAGGAGAGTCCCCCTCCCCCAGAGCTGCCCAGAGGCCTCCGAGCCAAGGTCGCCAAGCCCAGAAAGTCTGGAACCTGATTCCCACTGGGCCTGCCTTCACCAGGAAGCAGGAAGGAGGGAGGGAGGGAGGGAGAAAAGCAGAAGAGAGAGGACAGGGGGAGGAAGAGGGAGGGAGGGAGGAGCGCCCTGCCCACCAGTGGCCAGCGAGGACCTACCCAACTGGCACTAACCTTCCCATGTCCAGGCCACCCCAAGCCCAGTGAGGCTGCAGAGTGGGGGAAGGTGGGGGTGAGGGGGGGCGATTTACTGCCGACCCTTGTGTGGGGACCTTGTTTTATGGTGGAGAGACTCCCCTGATGTGATTATGAGAAGTGTCATTCAGCTATGCTGAATTTAAAAAATCTTTGGTTGGAGAGATAGCATGGAGGTAGTGCATTTTCCTTGCATGCAGAAGGTTGGTGGTTTGAATCCTGGCATCCCATATGGTCCCTCGAGCCTGCCGGGAGCCATTTCTGAACTTAGAACCAGGAGTAATCTCTGAGCACCACTGGGTGTGACCCCCCCCCCCCAAAAAAAATCCTGAGCACTTGATGACCAGCCTTCCATCCTCAATAATGATCCAGGCGAGGGACAGGACGGCGTGCAACTCTTCACTCTGGACACGAGGTGGCACTGCTGACCGCTGGGAGAGTGGTGGACACCTCCAGGCCCGCATCAGCCAGGACCCACCAACCTGCAGATGGGGAGAATAAACCCCAGAGCACTGGGGGTGGTGGGATGGGAAACCCCATCAAATGGCACCAACAAAGGCCAGCACAAAACTGGCAGAAAGGATTATTTTTGGGGTTTTCTCCTTTTTTTAATTAATTAATATGTTTATGTAAGCGCCACGATTACAAACATGTCTGTAGTTGGGTTTCAGTCATAAAAAACGCACCCCCTTCACCTGTGCAACATTCCCACCACCAACGCCCCCATTTTCCTCTTCCACCACCACCACCCCACCTGTTTTCGAGACAGACATTCTACTTCTCTCACTCAATACCATTGTCATGATAGTTTTTGGTGTAGTTATTTCTCTAACTTCACTCACCACTTTGTGGTGAGCTTCATTTTCAGTACAGGGAAAGGCTGAGAGGGGGCGTATGGGTGGTGCTGGGGCCTCCTCTTTCTCCTTTTCTTCTCATCTTCTTTTCTTCTTCCTTCTTCATCTTCTTTGACTTCTTCCTCCTTCTAACTTAGACCCCTATATCAGCACTTTAGTTTTCTCATGGTACCCCAAGATTCCTGGGCTATTTTCCTGCTCTATTTCTCCTCTGATCTGATCATTCCATCCCCATCTTGAGTCGATGGCTTCTTTCTCTTCCTTGATCAATTCCAAGTTTCTCAGCCTCGCTCTGACCTTCCTGTGCTTCCATCCTACCAGTGGCTGGCTTGCTATTCTTGTGCTCTGATCCATTTGTGCAATTTTCACCTGTGGTTCCCCTTGAAATATCCCTCTGTGGGCTCTTGAACCCCTCCCTGGACCCCTGAGCACCCAAAAACCTGCAGACCTTCTTTCTCTCTGGTGCTCCCTGCTAGGCACCATCCAAGCTCTGGCCTGACTTGGGGTGGGGGGGGGCACTCCTGTCCCATCCCTGTGCTCTTTCTAAGACGACGGAGGTGGACCGAGGAAGGAGGTGAAGACAGTGACAATGGCGCATTTTCGACAAAGCATCGTCTGTGTTCCTAGTGGTCACTTCCTCTTCTGGCCTTCCTCGAAAGCATCCAGTTGGACTTTTGTCTCTGGCCAGATTCCCTTTGCGCCACCTTTGCATCAACCTTTGCACCACCTTGCCCACTGCTCCTACCTCAGTTTCTTGGGCTGGAGAGAGGGAGAGAGAGAGAGAGAGAGAGAGAGAGAGAGAGAGAGAGAGAGAGAGAGAGAGAGAGAGAGAGAGAGAGAGAGAGAGAGAAAGGGGGGGTAAATCACTTAGTTGTCTTGCAAGTGGCTGACCCTGGTCTGTGATCCCTGAGCATAGAGCCAGGAATCCACCCTGAGCATTTCTGGGTGTGGCTCCATCCCTGACCCCCTCCCCCCCCCATAGACTGGTATCTTTGCTTCATCCCCGTGACACAATTCATGGCCTGACCTTTGCTTTCTAATGCTATCTCCTCTTGATGACCTCTCTCTCTCTCTCTCTGTTTGTATGTATGTATGTATGTATGTATGTATGTATGTGTGTGTGTGTGTGTGTGTGTGTGTGTGTTCGCGCACATCTGGTAGCACTCAGGTATTACTTCTGCCTCTGCACTCAGAAATCACTCCTAGTAGGCTTGGGGACCAGATGGGATGCCGAGGATCAAACCCAGGTCCTTCCCAGGTAGGCCGCATGCAAGGTAAATGCCCTACTGCTGTGCTATCTCTTTTGCCCTGACCTCTTACTCCTGAAGGCCCCAGACTAACCTGGGAGCCCCTCCCTCTGTCCCTTCCCTCAGCCCTTGACTAAAACACCTTCCTTCAGGAACATACACATCTAAAGGAAGGAGGGAAGGGACGAAGAAAGAAAGGGAGGGAGGGAGGAAGCATGGAAGGAGGGAAAGAAGAGAGGAAGGAAGATGGAAAAGATAGGAGAGAAAGAAGGAAGGGAGGAAGCAAGGAGAGGAAAAAGGGAAGGGAGGAAGGAAGGAATGAAGGAGGGAGAGAAGTATGAAAGGAGGAAAGGAAGGAAGAAGGATAGGACTGTGAGATTACACACACACACACACACACACACACACACACACACACATGTTCAGCTGTGGATGTGGAACTGGGATTCAGAGCAAGGAAATTCCCTCTGTGCTTTGATAACCTGGCAGAAGCGGCCCCATGGGCACACAGGGCGTCTGTTCCGGCAGCTGAGCCTTTATCTCGACTGATAAGCAAAATTTGGGAGGTCTGAATGGCATGGAAACGTGTCCTGCCTGTGTGCGCAGGCTGGTGTTTGCACAGACTACGAGAAGATTCACTCAGATCTGAGGCCTGCAGGAAAGTGTGGCCTGAGCCTCTCAGAGAGGTCTGGAAACTTGGCCCGGATTCTGCAGGGAAGGTGCAAACCAGCCCCACTAAGCTTGGTCAACACATCCATTGAAGAGAAGAAGATTTGGGGGTGATGCCAGCCCCACCTTGAGTTTGTTCTTGCTGTGGGCCCAGGCATCTTTTTCCTTGGTGAGTTTGAGCCCCTGGCCTTAGCCCTGCTGGGGAGAAGGGAATGGCGGAGAGTCTCTCTCTTCTGCCCTTTCTGAGCACTGTGGAAAGGAGCCGTGAAGCATCCCGGGACCTTCTCGAGAAGGGACGTTGGTTCCAGCAAAAAGATAGGAGCCTGTAGGGGCCTGCAAAAGTACAACAATGTCACCCCTGCAAGGAATGTCTTGGGTGCTGTGACCCGACCAGAGAGTGGCTGGGCTGGCAACGGGGTACTCACGCCAGGGTGCTCCTAGGCCCAGTGCATTTTTCCTCCTCCTAGCCATCTTTCAAGGACAGATGCTAGAACTGGGGCCCAGCTGCAGAGAATTGGGATTACTCTGAACCCAGTGAGAATTCTGCCTGGGGGAGAAGCCAGACATGCACTGACCGCATGAGCCGTGTCAAAGTTACACTTAGTTGAGGGTGTTGACTCTTGAAGACCCTTCAGTGAACTGTGGTACATCTACACAATGGAATATTATGCAGCCGTCAGGAGAGATGAAGTCATGAAATTTTCCAATGAATGGATAGACATGGAATTTATTATGCTGAGTGAAATTAGTCAGAGGGAGAGAGAGACACGCAGAATAGTTTCACTTATCTGTGGGTTTTAAGAAAAACTAAAGACATTGAAATAATTCCCAGAGTTGAGGGCCGAAAGGACAGGTTCAAGCTATGAAGCTCACCACGAAAGTGGTGAGTGCACTTAGAAATTTAACTATGGGGCCAGAGAGGTGGCGCTAGAGGTAAGGTGTCTGCCTTGCAAGCGCTAGCCAAGGAAGGACCTTGGTTCGATCCCCTGGCGTCCCATGTGGTCCCCCCAAGCCAGGGGCAGTTTCTGAGCGCTTAGCCAGGAGTAACCCCTGAGCACCAAATGCGTGTGGCCCCAAAAAACTAAAAAAAAAAACAAAAAAAAAACAAAAAAAAAACAAACAAAAGCAAAACAATGTCAATGAGTGAGGGAAGTAGAAAGCCTGTCTCAAATACATGCGGGGTGGGGAGAAATGGGGGCATCGGTGATGGGAATGTTGCCCTGATGACCTTCATCAGTGTTCTTTTTATGACTGAAACCCAACTACAATCATGTTTGTAATCACAGTGTTTAAATAAATAAATAATTAATTATTATTATTGTTTTTTTTTTCTGGGCCACACCCGGCGGTGCTCAGGGGTCACTCCTGGCTGTCTGCTCAGAAATAGCTCCTGGCAGGCACGGGGGACCCTATGGGACACCGGAATTCGAACCAACCACCTTTGGTCCTGGATCGGCTGCTTGCAAGGCAAACGCTGCTGTGCTATCTCTCCGGGCCCTAAATAAATAAATTATTAAAAAAAAGAAGCCTTCAGTGCTCCATCCACAGGCCAGCTGGAAGGTAGCTTTGTGGTACAGTGCTTGGCTTGCATGCATGAGGCCCTAGGTTTGATCCCCCAACCCTAAAAAAAAATATTAATAAAAATATTTATAAAAGACCATCAGCTTGCCTCTCCCACATGGTGCTTGAGCTGAGGGCAGAAAGTGAAGCTGAGAGACTCACTGGCTGGGCTCACCCCGATACAGATTGATATTTATTTATTTTAAAATTTTTTTTGGTTTTTTGGGCCACACTCGTTTGATGCTCAGGGGTTACTCTTGGCTAAGTGCTTAGAAATTGCCCCTGGCTTGGGGGGACCATATGGGATGCCGGGGGATCGCTTGCAAGGCAAGCACTCTAGCGCCACCTCACCAGCCCATTTATTCAAGACTCCTTACTCCTCTCCTGCCTCGAACCCCATTCTCAGTTAACACTGGCCCTTAGCTGGCCCCCCTACATTGGACCTGGCACATTTTTATTGAACAAACTTGTTGTGTATGCAAACATTTCTGTGGGATTGTTATGTTACTGATCGTACCCTGATTGGTGATTGTGCCCTACCCTAGTGTGACCTGGCATTCTGCTCCCACCCTACGGTTGTACCTGATTATGTTGTATAAAAGCAAGGTTCTGTGGAAGGCTGGGGCTTTTTTCCAGGGGCTGATTCTGAGGCTTTTGGCATCAGCCTTATGCACGGAATAAAGCTGTTACTTTCAGAAGCCTGACTGCCTGTTAGCTCTATACCTGCCACATTCATCCCAGAACCGCCGGCTGAACAGGGTGGCAGATGCGTGGTCCGAGCTGGAGGAGAAAGACCTCATCCTCCATCCTCCATCAGTCAGCCCCATCAAGGCTGCAACAAGAACTTACCAGGACCTATTAGAACATTCTAGATATAGAACCTCTCAGAGAACACTGCTGACCCAGCATCTAGAAAGAGATAAACACAGAACATGGATGTGGGATCAGCTGAGAGGAGGGTGAAGAGACTGTTGAGGAAGGACGACTGTCATCCAAATGCCCCTGATGTCAGGACTTGGGACTCCACTCCGTGGGGCTCCCAGCAGCACTCAGGCATGTTGGTGGCAATCTGTGCCCACTTTGGGCCTGGGCTTGGCTGATTGGCCTGGTCTGCTCCCCACTTTCTGGCAGACAAGGCTGCTTTCTCTGTGGAAGGTGGCCTGGGCAGTCACTTAAGGGAAAAGAAGGTGGAGGGAAAAGAGTGGAAAGGGCTGGTGCACTGCCCACCTGGGTGAGACCCTGAGTCTGGTCCCCGGCTCCAGATTTTTTTCCCATCCCCAAATGCTCTTGGATATGTCTGGTGTGACCCCCAACCTCTGCTACAGGGACGCTGGTGGCTGTCAGCGTGGCAGGTGTCCCCAACACCAGCCCAGCATCACCTGCAGATAACCAAACTTTTTTTTGGGGGGGGGTTTGGGTTACATCCAGCAGTGCTCAGGGGTTACTCCTGGCTCTATGCTCAGAAATCGCTCCTGGCAGGCTCGGGGGACCATATGGGAGGCCGGGATTTGAACGACCTTCCTTCTGCATTTAAGGCAAACGCCTTACCACTGTACTATCTCTCCGGCCCCTAGATCACTGAACTTTTTTTTTTCTTTGGTTTTTGGGCCACACCTGGTGGTGCTCAGGGGTTCCTCCTGGCTGTCTGCTCAGAAACAGCTCCTGGCAGGCACGGGGGACCCTATGGGACACCGGGATTCGAACCAACCACCTTTGGTCCTGGATCGGCTGCTTGCAAGGCAAACGCCACTGTGCTATCTCTCCAGGCCCAGATCACTGAAGTTTTAAAGTTTAAACTTAAAGCCTTTAAAGTTTAAAACCGTGAACCCACACGGCTGGGCTGAACTGTTCTGGGAGTGGGCCCTGAAAGTTCTGGAACCATCTGGAAGCTTTCACAGAATGCAAAGTCACTGGTGAGGCTGCGTCTGCCTCTCCCTGCTCAGGTGGGCAGCAGGGGGCACTGTCTGCATAGCTTTTGCCAGCGCGGCAGAAGGCACTTCCCAATGTAAATACAAGGAAAAGACCAGAATTCAGGCCCTGGGCTGGGCAGGGGTGTAGGGGGAAACCCCTGGGGGGAGGAGGAGAGGGTTGGGGGAAAGAGCCAAGTAGATCTGGAAAGGGGGTCCCTGGGTCCATGGCTGATCTGAAGGGAGGTACCAGCTGACTATCTGAGGTGGCCTTGACTGTGGACTGCCCTCCCGGGAATATCAGGTCCATCTCACAATGTCCATGCAGAGGGTACTTGCACCCATCACTATTCTCCCCCCAACTGGAGCCCAGGCCTGCTGTACCCCAATGGCCCTACTCTAAAAACCTCTTTGGGATTTGTTCACCCCAAGAACAAACTCAGGAAATCGCTCTGGCTGTGAGCACCAGGGAGACATTTGCAGAAGGGAAAACTGGAATTGGACGTTTGTGGCCCTGAGCCCAGGCTCATCTCTGTTCTGTGGTTCCAGGTCCGTGGGTCCCCCTCACTCCAAAGGGGAATGGGGTCTGAGGTGGCTGTTGGGGAGACATGGTCAGTACAGGAGGGCTCATAGGACCCCTGGCTGCAGGGGAGGGGACAGTCCCTCTCTCAGCTCTGAGATGCTCTCAGCTCCGCTCCAGCCTCTGTCCCAGCAGCATCAAGACTGACAGATGTCAGGTTCCACCGTCTGCTGTGTGTGTGTGCGTGAATGCGTGTGTGTGAATGCAAGTGTGTGTATGATGAATGCACATTGTTTGTATGGATCATGTATGTTTGTGTGTGAATGTTTGCATATATGTGTGTGTGTTTGGCAGGAGGCACCAATGACTAAACTTCTCTCTGTGTGGAGAGAGACTTGGGCTCCGGAAGTCTCTTTGAAATTCTTCTGGGCTTCGAAAGTTGTCGTGGCATCTGGTCTTTAATCCTGGATGGCAGAACTAGATGATTGCCAGGCTCCATCTGAGAGAGAGAGAGAGAGAGAGAGAGAGAGAGAGAGAGAGAGAGAGAGAGAGAGAGAGAGAGAGAGAGAGAGAGAGAGACAGACAGACAGGCAGACAGACAGACAGACAGAGACACAGAGAGCTATATAGAGACAGAGAGACAGACAGAGACACAGTCACATGATTAGTTTCTGGCTCTGTTGTCTTCCTCTTCTGAGGACACTGTGATCTCAGGGCACTCTCTGGACAAACCGAAAGAATCCCCCCCCCCCCCCATTTCCAGATGCCTTTTCCTTCTGGTGTTGGGTTTGGAGAGTCAGGAGCCCTAGATGTGAAGCACGTCCCTTCCCTACCCCGGAGTCAGGTTCCTGCCCCTCAGTCCCCAGCCACAATCACATCTGGGCAGTTCCTTTGGCCGAGCCGAGCGAACAGCATGCTCAGAGCTCAGGGTGTGACATTGTCTGGCCTTCCTGAGTCAGCGGTCTGGCTGTTGAGGAGAGAGATGACTGACTTGGAGGCTCAATGGATCAGACACTCAGGGCACACCTGCCTTCTCCTTCTCTGAGCCGAAACAGGGCCAGTGTCGTGCTGAACCCTGAACCCCAGCTGCCCTCAGAGGAAAGAGAAGGGGGGTGTGGGGGGCAGGCATGGGCTGGTGTTTGCATTCCAGGCCCATCCTCCCCATAAAACACTCTGTATCCCCCAGTCGAGCTTCACACAGAAGGCAGAGACAGACAACACTGAGGTTGCTGAAGCATTGGAAGAAGACATAAGAAGATTCCAAGAAAGTTCGAAAAAGCCTGGTAGGAAGCACCAATGGGTAGGGTCATCACCACAGCTTAATGCAGTGAGGAAATTTCCTGCAATGAACTGGAGAAAGTTCTGCCTCTGGAGGTTGGTGGCACTCAGGTCTGTTCTCAGGTCTCCCCTCAGGCTGTGGTGTGGTTGTTTGTGGCCCGCCTTGTGGTGGGAATGGCCTCGACTGGAATGTCTCCTCAGTGCTTGGCCTGGCTGGGTGAGGGCCTCAGGCACCATCCGGGCCCCCAGTTCATGCTAACCCAAGAGTCTTGACTGGTGCTCTCTGAGTCAGCCAGCGCTTCTCCAGACAGCTGGGTGTACTTTCAGAGTTTTGTGAGGTGAAGGGAGCTCCCCGCTGGCCTACTGGGCCCCTCCTCATTCAAGCTCCCTCCTGCCCCCTCAGAGCCAGCACGGGGTCTTCAGGGACCTGGCAGGAGTCAGTGGCCCCCACAACTCACAGGCCCAGTCTTGGTTGGTGGCCTTGTCCTCCTGAGCGAACACTGGGCAGACCATCCCCTTCTGGCAGCTTTTTGGGGTGCACAGAGGCCGAATCCCTGTTTTTCCCAGAAGAGGCAGGAGAGGGAGGGATGGAGAGGGGAAAGGGGCCTCACAGCTGCTTCTTGGGGTCCGAAGTTGCTGGCTGGAAGCTCAGACAGGAGTTTTATCTTCTAGAAGATTTTCTCTAAAGGAACATCAAGTCTTCCCTGAAGAGGATTTGGGCCTCTTCCTGTCTGCTCTGCCACTGGGGTTTCTTAAGTGCCTGGGCTGGCAATTCCCTGCACCCACACACAGCGTCACATCACCCACTCACACGCTATCACTCAGCTCTGACCCAGCAGTGCTCTGTGAAATGCTTGGGGGGGGGCCTCTGTCTCAGGCAGCAGAGAGCAGTGAACAGTGTCCCCAACCTCGGTGACCCCAAATGGACACTGCAGAGGGCGCGTGTACACTAAGCGCTGACTTTCCCAGGTGCTTCGGAGCATTCCTGCCCCACTGGGGTTCTGTGGCCCCCATCAGCCCTCTGAGCCTTATTGGGAAACCGGTTTCCTGGGTTCGTGGCTGCGCCAGGATCTCGGGCCCGTGTGGGAAGGAGCCTCTCCTCCGTGTGTCTGAGCCCACTTCGGCATTTGCCATCGGGCTCCCAGGGCTGACACTGCCCCATATTCTCCGTGGCTTCCCAGAGCTGGGCGTTCCTCTGTTCTACCCCAAAAGTGCCTCTAGTGGGTGTGCCGAGAGGTCCCGTACTAGCCAGAGGCTTCCACAGTATAGGGGCCTTGGGTGCCTCCACAGTGCAGTGGGGTGTCTCTTACAGAGATGGGGAGACCCAACCTTGTGCTCACACGGCAGGCATGGAGACCTTCCCTTGAATGTCCACGTGTCTTCTCAGCCTGTTCCCTGGCTCCTTGTTTTTGTTTTAGGGCCTTACCAAGCAGTACTCGGGGGTTCCTCCTGGCTCTGCCCTCAGAAGTCACCCCTGGAAGGCTCGAGGGACCATATGGGATGCCAGGGATCAAACTCTAGTCAGCCACATACAAGGCCAAAGCCCTCCCCACTGTACCATCACCGAGGCCCCCTTCTCACACTGACTGCTTTGCTCTCTCTCCCCCAGCCAGAATTTGCTCTTGGAAGACGGAAAAGTCTGGATTGGGCACTGCTGGCTTCTGCCTGGGAAGAAATAAGACCCCCAGCACCCCCTGACCACTGCAGCCTTCTGGGTGTCCATCACAGACTTGCTTTGGGGAGAAACGTAGCTTGGTTCTGTAATTTTGGTTTTCTCTAATGCCAGATCTGAGGCATCGGTTCAGATCGGGCCATTTGCAGGTGCATTTGGGAACATGAGACGGTCCAGACTTTGGAGAATTCTGGCCCCCTCCATCTGCCTGACTGGGCCAGCCTCTGCCCTCTGATGCGCTGATCCACTCTGGCGCCAATCTGTTCTTCAGGCCTCGCTGCCTCCCGTTTTGCCCTGCAGCCCTTCAGATAGATCATGGGGACCCTATGCCCAAGCTGCAAACATCAGTGCTCCCTGCTGCCCAGCCCCGCACACTCCACCCCCTGGGCTGGCCGCCCCACCCCCTTTTTGTCAAGGCTCTCCCCCAGGAGAGGAGGCAGCTTTTCTGGGGACGCAGACAGTTAAGTCATTTCCCCCACTAAGAGGGACCATCTGTGGACACCATGTGCCACATTTACTGGCCTGGGCTATGTTGAGGGTTTCTAGAAAAATGGCTTTGGTTTGATATTTTGTGAGAGTTTAAGAATCATTATTATTATTGTTTGTTTGTCTATTTCATTTTTGGGCCACACCCGGCAGTGCTCAGAGGCTCCTGACTCTGCACTCAGAAACCACTCCTGGCAGGCTTGGGGGACCTATGGGATGCCGGGAATCAAACCAGGTTTGTCCCAGGTCAGCTGCATGCAAGGCAAACACCCTGCTGCTGTGCTATTTCTTTGGCCCTTATTATTATTTTTTGTTTGTTTGTTTTTGGGTCACACTCAGCGGCACTCAGGGATTACTTCTGGCTCTGCGTTAAGGCAGACTCTGGGGACCATATGAGATGTCGGGATTTGAACCACCATCCATCCTGGATTGACTGCTTGCAAGGCAAACACTCTGCTGCTATGCTATCACTCTGGCCCCATTATTATTATTATTATTATTGTTATTATTATTATTTTTAAGAGGTCATTTCAGGCCAGAGAGTACAGCATGAGGATGTTTGCCTTGAACACGGCCAACCTGGGTTCGATCCCTGGCATCCCATAGGGTCCTCCCAAGCCTGTCAGGAGTGATTTCTGAGCACAGAGCCAGGAGAAAACCCTGAGTGTGTGCCCTCCCCAGACAAACAAAGGAACAAAAGAGAAGTAGTTTAGGGCCAGAGAGATAGCACAGCAGAGAGGACAGTTTGATTTCTGGCAATCCATATGGTCCTCTGAGCACTACCAGGAGTGAGTCCTGAGCGAAGAGCCAGGGGTCAACCCAGAGCATGGCCCGGTATGGCCCCCAAACAAAACAAAAACCAAAAATAAAACAAAACAGAAGTCTCATCTTTCAAACCAGAAAATGTCTCTGTTCTGATGAAACTGGCCGCAGTTACTTGGAGTTCCGGTGGATCAGTCGCAGCACCCAGTGGGCTCGGTTTCTAAGGAAAGAGGAAAGAATCTTCTAGAATGTCAGGTTTCGGGGCAGCACGCTGGGATGCAGGGACAACGCTGGAGCCCCAAAGCCTCCTAGGCCCCCACTGCCTTGCACCAGAGGAAGATTGGGGTGGGGCCTAGTCTGACCCCTTCCCTCTTCACCCCTCCTGGCCTGCCCACAAACTGTGGGGAGGACACTTCAGTTGGTGTGGTTGAAGGGACTCTGGCTTTGAGCGACCCAAGACTCCCAGTCTGCTGGGGTAGGGGTGTTGGTAGAGGTCTTTGGGTCAGTCCTCATATTGCCTTCCAATTAGATGTCTGTCAATTGGTTCTTTTGGTTTTCATGTTAAAAAAGATGCTTCTCAGGGGCAGAGAGATAGCACAGCAATAAGCCATTTGCCTTGCATGCGCCTGACCCAGGACAGACGGTGGTTCGAATCCCGGCATCCCATATGGCTTTTTCCTCATCACCAAGGGAAACTCCAGTTCAGCTGATAGCGAGCACCAGAAGAGGAGTTCCAGGGAGTGAGAACCGTTGTATGTACTGCTCAGAACAACATTCAGCAGGGTTGCAAATGGTACAGGTCACAGGTCCAAGGAGACATGTTGGGAGCAGAGCCGGACTGGGGGAAGGGGCAAGAGAAGTGATGTTTGGAAAAAGCATATTTTACTTAAAACCCACATTTCATCACACAGCTGGTGCCTTTCAACAAAGCAGAGCGAGGCCACCTGCTGGTGGGGACGAAGATGGCAGTGCCAGCATCCACGGGGTCGGTACTTCAGCATCCACGGGGTCGGTACTTTAGCCTCACGCCAGTGACCCCATGTACCCCGTCTCAACTCTGAGCAGTGTCCACCTGCTCACCAGGGACTCTCCCTGTGGGTTCCCTTCTACACACCCCAGCTCTTCTCTGGAACCTTGTCCCTGGATCTGTGCTCCCTAGGCCTGTGCTCCCTGGAACAGTGCTTCCTGAAAAAACATGCTCCCTGAAACAGTGCTCCAGAGATCTGTTCTCCTGGGGCCTGTGCTCCCTGGACTTGTGCTCTAGGGATCTGAGATCCCTGGAGCTGAGCTTCCTGGCCCCTTGCTCCTGATCGGTGCTCCAGGGATGGGGAACTTGAACCCGGGTTGGCCACAAGCAAGGCAAGTGCCCTCCTGGCTGTGCTAGCATTCCGGCCCTTCTGGGAGCTGATTTAGTTCTCAATTCCCTGCAGAAGGCGGGCAAGTTCCTCTCTCTCCCTCAAGCAAGTCCAAGCAGGCTCAGAGGTCAGAGGTTGGCCCTGTGGATGCAGCCCGCTGCCAGGCCCTGTCCACCCTGCCCTTGCGCTTCCATCTGCAATGACTTCCCCACCAGCTTCTTCCCCACCTCCGCATCCAGTGGTAGGCAAGAGAGCACTTTGTGAGCCCGAAGGGGTCCAAATTTGCAGCACATCCCCTGTCTTCATCAACAGAAAAGAAGGCATCTGGAGGGCTTCCTGGAATAGGTGGCCTGCTGACACAAGAGCAGGGAGCAGGAAGGTAGGAGTGGGCGGGTGGGTGAGGAAGTTGAGAGGGGGAAGCCGAAGGGGTCATGCTCTGATTTCAAATTTATGTGCAGGGAGCACTGGAGCAGGGAGCATGGGGGAGAAAGACACAAGGAGCACATATGTCTGTATATGTCACATGTGTGTCTGTGGGCTCAGTGTCTGTCTACACACATGATTCTGGATGCGTGTCTGTGCCCGCTTGACCTGCCAGTGTGCTGGCGGGCACAGTGCCCATGTGCGTGTGCCCCGGAGCCCAGCGTGGACCCTGTGGGCAGCCTGTGAAAGGCGAAGCTCTTGTGTCTGTGTGGGTCACACCACAGCGACCAGACGGGGCTCCTCCCTGGGGAAGCCTGGGCCCCTGTCCGTCCCCCCAGACTGTGCCTGGCCCCGCCCTCGCTCTCCGGCCTGTCCATGGACTTTTAAGTCTCTGTTGCTTTGGCGAGCCCCACGCAGCCTTTAAAGGCAATGCCGGCCTCACAGACTCCTCAGGGCCGGCTCTGCCCCAGCTCCTGCGGCTGCCCTTCACGTCTGCTCTGACAGGCTCCCTGCCTGGGCCTCCACCTCGGCAGAAATCGGGGTGCTGCTTTCCGGCCAGCCTGGCATCACTTAGCCCAGGGCAGAGGGACAGGGGCACCTGGGCGGGCCAGCACAGTTCCCGCTGCTTTTGCTCAAATTCAAGTGTGTTTTTCTGGCCCAGTGGCTACCCTGGCCTGGCCCTTTGCCTTCTGGATTTGAACATCTTCTCTGGTGTCCTGCCTCTTCCTCTTCCTCCATGGCACGATCAAGTGATTCTACCGCAGAAATAGCCAGGTTAAAGGAATTTTTTTTTTAATTTTTAAACCTGATTGATTGTTTTTTGGGCCACACCCAGTGGCATTCAGGGGTCACTCCTGGCTCTGCACTCAGAAGTCACCCCTGGCAGGCTGGGGGACCATATGGGATGCCAGGATTCAGACCATCGTCAGTCCTGGGTCAGTAACAAGGCAAGGCAAACACCTTACCTCACCTCTGTTATCTCTCTGGCCCTTCCCTGCAAGATCTAAGACAAGTCAGTCAGAGACAGCACAGCAGGGAGGGTGCTTGCTTTGCACAGGACAGACCTGGGTTCAATCCCCATCACCCCATACTATTCCCCGAGTACCACTAGGAGAAATCCCTGAGTGCAGAGACAGGAGTCAGCCCTGAGCACCACTTTTGGGGTGAGGCCCCCAAAACAAGAATTAACACACTAAGCCAGAGGCACTTCTCCAATGTTCTCCTCAAGAGACAGACCTCCCACACCACACACTCTGCTAAAAGGGGGGGTTGCTCTGACTTTTCCACTCTGACCCTCTCTCCCCGGATTCGGGAACTTCTGGACGGGTCTGAGGACGGGTGAGTGTCATCCAGACATCCGGGTCACAAGCTCTGACCCTCTGTCCCTCCCCACCAGCAATTCTGCTCCGGCCTGGCCATCCTGGGTCTGTGTGCCTGAGTCTCATGAATTGAAATGTGGTGGAGGAAATAGTAGTTGTGGTGTGGGCGTCCCCCAAGCCCCCAATACCCTGCTGCCCGGGCCAGGGCTCCCTCCTTTTGTGGGGAGCCAGGAATGTGAAGCATTTTAGGGCTCAGCCCAAGTTCTTCCTCTATTTACACTCCCTTCTGCCTCGTGCCTCCCCGCCCAGCCCAGCTCCTCTTCCTGCCAGAAGGACCTTTTCCCTTGCAGAAGTGGGGAAGCCAGGCCATGACAGGGAGGGAAGGACAAAGGGTGAGAGTCTGTACCCCACTTGGATCCCTGGCAGCTTCCCCACATGGGACTGGAGCCAGAGAACACAGAGCCCCCTTTCCAGGCGAAGGGGAAAAGAAAGCCATCTCTGCAAAGTGCCACCACCAGCGTGTTGGAAGTCTGACCCGGGACCGGGGGTGGAGAGTGTGGCCATGTCATAACAGGGACATTGTGGGGCTCCCAGGCAGAGGGGTGAGCGTGGGTGAGGCCTTGGACGCCTTGAGCTGTGGTTGCTTTGCTAATTCCGGCCTCTCCTCTGCCCACAGCGAGGGCAAAGGGGGAATTTGGTTTCTTCTTCTGCGGCTGTGACCACACACACATGTACAAGGACATGTATTCCAGAAGAGGAAAAAAAGAGAGAGAGAGAGAAGGTTTTGTCCCAAAATACACCCTCGACATCATTTCCAGGCAGTGTGACCCGGATGGAAGGGGGTGCTAAAGGGTGGCTTGCGTGTTTTTGTTGGAGCCCCTGGAGGAGGATGTGAGGGTGTCTCAGCACGTCCCCTGGGTGGCCTTGCTCATTTGGTCAACTGGAGACAGACCCTGGTCCCACCTCGGACCCGTCGGTGCTCCTTTCCATGGCGACAGGCGTCCTGCCTTGCGCAGAATCAACTCTCCTGGGCCAATCATTGGCACAGCCACCCAGGTGCAGGGCAGAATTGGTGTGTGTGGGTTTAGGGGGGGCAACTGAATTCACAGGGACAGGCTTGGCCCTTGGATCACACTCCGAGCTTGGCATCTGCCGCTTCTAGTTCTAGTCCCTGAGCTCACTTGAGTTCGTGGCTGCTGCTGTTTTTCCACCTTAGGTTTGAAAATAAGGTCCTCAGGGGCTGGAAAGATAGCATGGAGGTAGGGCGTTTGCCTTGTATGCAGGTCGGTGGTTTGAATTCTGGCATCCCATAGGGTCCCCCGAGCCTGCCAGGAGCGAGTTCTGAGCATAGAGCTAGGAGGAACCCCTGAGCGCTGCTGGGTGGGACCCAAAAACAAACAAACAAACAAACAAACAATAAATAAATAAATAAATAAATAAATAAAAAGAAAAAAGAAAAAGAAAGAAAATAAGGCCCTCAGCTCGAGAACAGGGAACAAAGGCACTTTGTACTTTTTTATTTCAAACTCTTTTTTTGTTCCCGCCCTCTACCCACCTTTTGCCTTGGAGCATCTCTGCCCCATCAGTGACCCAGTCAGGACCCCCCAACACATCTTTATCTGAGGGGCCAGACCCATAGCACAGAAGAGAAAAGTTTGTTGGCCTTGCATGCGGCCAACCCTGGTTCCATCCCTGGCATCCTATATGATCCCCTGAGCCTGCCAGGAGCAATTTCTGAGTACAGAGCCAAGAGTAACCCCTGAGAGCAGCTGGGTGTGGCCCCAAAACAAACAAAGAAAAAATATGACCATAGACTAGAGCCATAATATAGCAGGGAGGGTGCTTGCCTTGCACACAGCCGACCTGGGTTCAGTTCCTGCTATCACATATGGTTCCCTGAGACCACCAGAGTGATCCCAGAACACAGAATTGGAGGAGACCCTGAATGCAACTGGGCTGAGCCAACCCTCCCTCCAAGAAAACCCACCAGGTCCGGGGTGATAGCACAGCGTGGTGTTGGTGTTTGCCTTGCACGTGGCCAACCCAGGTCCCTGTTGCACTGCCAGGAGTGATTCCTGAGTGCAGAGCCAGGAGTAACTCCTGAGCAAAGCCAGGTTGGGATGGGGGTGCAAAATAAATTTTAAGAGATGAAGCACAACTACCCAGGGACAGAAAAATTTGTTGTTGTTGTTTGAGAAATACCTTTATAGAGGTAACTTCGGGCTGTGCTTGAGGTGGGCGTTAACATTTCTTATTTTCTTATTCTTATTCTTTATTTTGGGCCCACACCCAGTGGTACTCAGGGGTTACTCCTGGCTTTGTGCTCAGAAATCATGCCTGGCAGGCTTGGGGGACCCTATGGGAAGCCGGGGATTGAACCTGGGTCAATTGAATTCAAGGCAAATGCCCTCACTGGTGTACTATTGCTCTGGCCTCCTTTCTGTTAACATTTCTTCTTCTTTTTTTTTTCTTTCATATTTTCATTTCTTTAAGAGGAATTCAACTGTTGTAGATCTCTTATTAGAAGGTAATACCTGACTTTCCTCTTTTATTTAAGCGTCATGGTTATAAACTTATTCATGATTGAGTTTTGGTCATACAATGTCAAATATCCTTCACTAGGGCACGTTTCCCATCACCAATGTCCCCATTTTCACTTCCACCCTTTCCCCTGCTTGCCTTTTGGTAGATGCTTTTCTTCTCTCTCTCTCTTCCTCTCTCTCTCCCTCTCCCTCATTTTGTTCCAGTTTGACACTGTGGCTTGCATTATAATGAAGAAGTATGTATCACGCCTATCACTTTATCTCCTTTCAGCACCTCGTTCTTGTCCAGAGTGGTCAGTTCCAATCTCACTGTCCTTGTGCACAGCTCAACTATTTGTAGTGACTTCCTATCGTGCTGGCCCTCATCTCTATTGTTTTTGGATATTAATACTGTACTCTTATACCCCACAAGAGTGAGGATATTCTATGTCTGTTCTCTGACTCATTTCACTCAGCAATATCCTCTCCATCTCCGTCCAAGCATAAGCAGATTTCATGACTTCATTTTTTCCTAATGGCTGCATAGTATTCCACTGTGTGGATGTGTACCACCGATTCTTCAGCCACTCACCTGTTGTCGGACATCTGGGTTGTTTCCAGATTCTAGCTACTGTAAGTAGCGCTGCAATGAATATAGTGCAGAGGGCATTTTTGGATTGTGTTTCGGCTTCCTGAGGTATATCCCTACAAGTGGTATTGTTGGATCATATGGAAGCTCAATTTCCAGTTTTTTGAGGAATCTCCATATTGTTTTCCCCAAAGGCTGGACCGGTCACTTTCCCCCCGGCAGTGAACGAGAGTCCTCCCCACATACACACCAGCACTGGTTGTTCTTGTTCTCTGTGGTGTGTGCCAATCTCTGCGGTGGTTGATAGGATCTCACTGACATTTAACATTTCTTGTTTTCTTATTTCTGAGGAGCTGCTCTAAAATTGCAACAGTCGGGCTCCACTCTCCTCCCGTCCTTTCCCTGACGAACATTCTCGACATCTGACTGGCCTGGTAGTATTTTAGAAGCCAAACGGGCGAAAGCTCTGTAAACAAACACGATATTCTCGGGGTGAATTATTGCTCTGGAGGAGAAATGACTCAGGACAGTTTCCAAACTAAGAACATTGCCACTTATTTTGTCAGTTGCCCTGAGTCTCACATTTTTGTGGTTTTTCTGACTATTCGCTTCAGCGGCCACCAGGGATTTCCTCCTGGAAGGACTGGGGAGGCACCATTCTTCTCTGTTTAAAAATAGCCGAGTCTGGAGGCATCGCAATGGACGGGAGCCGCTGATTTCAAGATAATAATAGATGGAATAAAAAATGTACCAGGATGAGAGGCTGGAGTGATGATAGCGCAGCGGGTAGGGAGGACGTTTGCCTGGCACGAGGCTGACCGGGATCCAACCCCTGCCATCCCATAGGGTCCCTCGAGCACTGCCAAGAGAGATTCCTGAATGCAGAACAAGAAGTAGCTTCTGAGCACCACTGGGTATGGCCAAAATAAGCTCCAAAAATCAAAACAAAAAACCCCAAAACCCAAAGAATAATCCTTCCTTTTGAGGCAGAAGCCATAGCACAGTCGGTAGGGTGTTTGTCTTGCATGTGGCTGACCCCACCAGGTGTGGTCCAAGTTCAAGGGACAAGGAAATGGAACAAAAATGGAGTGTGGTCACCCAGAAAAACTCTGGCCTAGACCAAAGGGTGCTTGAGTGTAAATTCCTCCTTACATCCCTTCCCAAAGCTTGTTGTGTGTTGGTTCCAGTTTGCTTTCACAGAGAGGTCAGCTGGCCTTCTAATTCCCTCATTTTCCTCCGAGAAGAGAGCATAGAGTGTTCACCTGGAGAACAGTGATCATGCAAGAAGTAAGAAGTACCATGTGTAGACGAACATGTGTTTCTTCGGAAGCCACATGGATGAGTGCGTGTTTCTATGGAAGCCACAAGGATGAATACTTGTTTCTGTGGAATGATGAGCATGGATGAGCATGTGTTTCTACAGAAGGATGGGCGTGTACTTCTACGGAAGCTACATGGAAGAGCATGTGTTTCTGTGGAAGCTACATGGATGAGAACGTGTTTCTATAGAAAGGACATGGATCAGTGTGTGTTTCTATGGAAACTACATGCCTGAGCATGTGTTTCTGTTGAAGCTTTATGAATGAGTGTGTTTCTGTAGAAGCTACATGGATGAGTGTGTGTTTCTATGAAAGTCACGTGGATGAATGGCTTGTCCCTACCGAGGGGATCCGGCACTGGACAGAGGAAACCTCACTGCTCTGTGAGTCCCAGTGACAAAGCTTCTCTGGACATGTTAAACACTGACATCTTTTTTTTTTTTTTTTTTGGGCCACACCCGGCAGTGCTCAGGGGTTACTCCTGGCTGTCTGCTCAGAAATAGCTCCTGGCAGACACAGGGGACCCTATGGGACACCGGGATTCGAACCAACCACCTTTGGTCCTGGATCAACTGCTTGCAAGGCAAACACCGCTGTGCTATCTCTCCGGGCCCTAAACACTGACATCTTGAAGCATCTTTTCAGGAATATCCTGAAGTACTGGGAAGACCAGCAGAGACCTAAAATGCAACACCTCCCCCCTCTCTGGTGTCACATAATCTGAGCTTTGCCTTTAGAAAGCAGAACAAAGACCAACCTTGTCCATACGTGATTCTACCATCTCACCCCTTTGAACGTGTGTTGGACTCACAGCTGTGGAATCTGTGTTGAGTTCCCTTTGCCTACAGCCAACTTCTCCTCTTGCTGCGGTTCATCGAACCTCAGCGCCATGTGAACTCTGGTCTATGCCAACATCCCTACTGAAGCCTCTTCCTATTGGTGCATTTCCCCCAATGATGCTCATTTTCCGGACTAGCCAGGACCCCATTTTACTCGTAAAGCCTCTCAAAACGGCTCCATCCTCCTTTGAAGACTATCTAATTACCTGCAAGAAGGTTTCAACTGAGCACAGAGGCAGGAGTAATCTCGAACACCTTCCGATTTGCCTCTCCAAAAGTCAAAAGACATGGTTTTCTCACGATAGAGCAAAAATAAAAATAAAAAAAAAATGGGGCTGGAGAGATAGCATGGAGGTAGGGTGCTTGCCTTGCATGCAGAAGGACAGTGGTTCAAATCCCAGCATCCCATAGGGTCCCCCGAGCCTGCCAGGAGCGATTTCTGAGCATAGAGCCAGGAGTAACCCCTGAGCACTGCCGGGTATGACCCAAAAAAGAAAAAAAAAAAAAAAGAAAAGAAAAGAAGAGAAAAAAGAAAGAAGTCTGGTAAATATTGTCCCTACTATTTCTGCACATACCTATAAAGTTAGTTTTGTTTTTTGGAACACACCCTGTGGCACGCAGGGGTTTTACTCCTAACTCTACACTCAGAAATCATTCCTTGGGGGCTGGAGAGATAGCATTGAGGTAAGGCGTTTGCCTTGCATGATCAGTGGTTGGAATTCTGGCATCCCATATGGTCCCCCAAGCCTGCCAAGAGTGATTTCTGAGCGTAGAGCCTGGAGTAACCCCTGAGCACTGCCGGGTGTGACCCAAAAACAAAACAAACAAACAAACAAACAAAAAAGACATTCCTGGTAGGCCTGAGAGACCATATGGAATGTCGGGAATCAAACCCGGATCCATCCTGGGTCATCCACATGCAAGGCAAATGTCCTACCATTGTCTATCACTCTGGCCCCCATCTATAAAGTTAGCAGGGTACCAGGGTGAGCTGACAGCCAATTGATAGAATGGGATTATTGGAAATAAAAGCAGGAAAGCTCCTTTCCGTGGAAGAAATCTAAAGGGTCATTCCAGTTGAACTTGAGAGAAGAAAAATGAAAAGAGAATTAGATGTGTTGAATGTCAGGTAAATATTTTTCTACAACTTGTCGGCCCTGACTCTCCAAAGATAAGGGAAAGATTGGGAAAACATTTGAGCTATTCTTCAGCTTGTTTTTATTGCCTCATAAGCACTCCAGAGCTGGGCCCAAAAAGATAAGCATCCTCTTGCTTATCAGGTAGGTCTACGGGATGTGTGTGTGTGTGTGTGTGTGTGTGTGTGTGTGTGTGTGTGTGTGTGTGTGAATGTGTTGGTATGGGTGTGAGCATGCATGATTGTGTGAGAGCGTGTGAATTGTGGATGTGTGAATTTGTGAGTGTCTGAGTGTGAGTGTAAATGTGTTAGTGTGTGGGTGGGTGGGACTATGTGATAAGCGTGTGAATAAGTGCATGTTCTGCCCACCTGGCTTCTCTGATCTCCGCCATTCTTCCCCTCCGGGTGAGCAAAGAGAGGGGGTTGGGAGAGCATCTGGCCCCGAAGGTGGGGGCCCATCCTCAGAGCGAGCCCAGAGACCCCAACCTCAGAGCTGTGTCTCTCTATTGTACTTATTAAGTGGCATCGGCCACGGGTACCAAGTCTCACCACACAGTCAGTCAGTCATTCGTGCTGCAGCCTGAGGGGTTTATGTGGCGATAATTTTGCCTTGTATGTTTTCCCGTTTTATTTCTTCATTTCACCCCCACCCCACCCGCCAACTGTGCTTGCTGAATACCCTTAACCATGCTTTAGGCCCATCTCCTACCTTCTCGTCCTTGTTTGTTACTGTTCTCCAGGCCTGGCGAGATCTGTGGATATTGGCCAGCCTGACTCACTCCGATAACCCAGATTATTAGATCAGAGAAATGTCCCAGGATCAGAGAGACCTTTCTGGTCTCTAAAGCATCCCTCTTCCGTCCCCTATCAGTGAGCCAGTGGCACTCTCTCTGGGGACTTTATACACGTGTTCTGTGGTGTCTCTTTAGATCGTCCCAGATTGTGGGCACTGTAAGGGCAGAGATAGTACAATGTGGAGCAGTCCGAGAACCCTCTTGGTCAACACAGGGCATTCAGCAACTCTCTGTTGAATGAATGAATGAATGGTGAATGAGGAATAAATGAATGATGAACGAATGGTGAATGATGAATGATGAATGAATGAGTGATGAATGAATGAGTGAATAAATGAACGAATGGTGAATGAGGAATGAATGAATGATGAATGGAAGAGTGATGAATGAATGAATGAATGGATGAGTGATGAATTAATGATGAATGATGAATGAATGAATGTGAATTAATGATTAATGATGAATGACTGATGCATGAAAGGTGAATGATGAATTAATGAATGTGAATGATGAGTGATTGGTGAATGATGAATGAATGGATGGATGAATGAATGAATGAGTGATGAATGAATGAATAAATGAACGAATGGTGAATGAGGAATAAATTAGTGATGAATGAATGAATAAATGAATGGTGAATGAGGAATAAATGAATGATGAACGAATGGTGAATGATGAATGATGAATGAATGAGTGAATAAATGAACGAATGGTGAATGAGGAATGAATGAATGATGAATGGATGAGTGATGAATGAATGAATGGTGAATGATGAATAAATGATGAATGATGAATGAATGTGAATTAATGATTAATGATGAATGACTGATGCATGAACAGTGAATGATGAATTAATGAATGTGAATGATGAGTGAATGGTGAATGATGAATGAATGAATGGATGAATGAATGAATGGTGAATGATGAATAAATGATGAATGATGAATGAATGTGAATTAATGATTAATGATGAATGACTGATGCATGAATGGTGAATGATGAATTAATGAATGTGAATGATGAGTGAATGGTGAATGATGAATGAATGAATGGATGAATGAATGAATGAATGAATAAATGTAGCTCTCCCTTACGTTGGCTTTCTGCGGCAGGATTGTCACCTTGCAGCCTATTCCAAAGCAGGTGTGGGCTGTCTCTGCTCCTGACTCTTCTCAGACCTGCAGAGAGACAGTCTGAGGGGAAGGGTAGGAAGTTCATGCAGGGGACATTGCCCTTTGCCAATTCCATTATCTTCCAGACCTCGACCATGTCGCATCCTTCATATTCTGGCACTTAAGGAACCAATTACCAGCAAACCCACCCCCTCATTCTCTTGCTCTCATTTCACCTCAGACCATCTTTATGGGCAGGAAATCAAAACTGTGGGTCACCCTGGCTCCCCTTCGATTCCACCGACCGTGCCCCAGGCCCGAAGTTTTGGCTTGTCAGGGAAAGGTCACTTCTGCAGCGTGATGGGTCTTGCGATCCTTGGGTGGGCATCTGGGCCAGATGGGGGAACACGTCCTCTTTCTCAAGGCCCCAAGTGCTCTGTGTTCTTCCGCATTTGATTCACCCGATTTCCAGATTTCCCCCAATCTGGTGTGTTGGCTCCATAGCTTGTGGTTTCAGAGTCTAGTCACGCCTGTTGTGTGACTGTGTCATAGGCTGCCAAACACGGGTTTTGAAGTTCTTCTCTGACCCTTTTTGAGGAAGGGGCAAGAGTGGCTGTTCCTAACACCCTGAGTTCCTTCTCGGCTTTCTCAGTTGTGTTCTGCAAGTTTTGGTCCACAGGGCAAAGAGATGGTGTGAGTCTTTCACTTCACAGGCTTAGGACTTAGATTTGAGCCCTACTGACTTGGTGTCTGGCATCTTTCTTCTCTGACCCCTCGTTCCCTTGTGCGGAACCTCCATATTCTCTCCTCTCTTCTCCTTCCCTTCTCTTCCCCTCCCCTCCCCTCTTCTCTCTGCCTATCTCTACCTCTTCCCTTTCTACCTCACCCTTCCCCTCTCCCCCACCCCTTCTTTCCTCTCTTCTCCTCCCCTCCCCTCTCTTTCCTCCCTCTCCCCCTCCTACCCTTCTTCTCCTTCCCCACCCCTTCCTCTTCCCCCTCTCCTTCCACCTGTCACCTCCCCACCCCTTCCTCTCCTTCTCTCTCTCTCCACCCCTCCCCTTCCCTCCCCTGCCTTCCCTTTCCCTTTCCTTTTCTCCCCTCCCCACTTCTCTCCTCCCCTCTCTTTTTCCCTCCCCATATCTTTTCCATATAGTGAGGCTGCACACAGCACAGGGCGGGGCGGTCACCAGCCTCTTTCTCCATCCCTCCTGCTCTTCTGTGGGCCACAGGGCAGCCGTGGGTGGATACAAACAAGGTCCCCACAAGTCCCTGCCTCATCCTGGCCCAGGGAGAAAAGACTTTAAGAGGCAAAGAACACCATCTCCTTCTCGTTCTTCCTCTGAGACACTTTTACCTGGCGAATTTCAGCTGGGCTCCACCAGCAGTGCTCGCTTGGGCCTCTAGCTCGGACCCTCTGACCATGCTCGTGCCCAAGACTGCAGTGCCAGAGGTCATTCTCCTCTGTCAGAACCAGGGGACTTTTCTGCCTCTTTCCCTCCATGTTTGGTAGTGGTGGGGATCATATATCTCGGTTAGTTACTAAAGTTTCAAAATCCCACAACCCCAGAAAATTCCCAAGGAAAAAAAAGATTCTCTCATGGAAAAAAAATCAAAATTAAGTAAGGGGGAGACAGAGTGATAGCATAGTGGTTGGGCATTTGTCTTGCACACAGATGACCCGGGACTGACCCAGGTTTGATTCCCAGCATCCCATATGGTTCCCCAAGCCTTCCAGGAGTGATTTCTGAGTACAGAACGCCACCAAGTGTGGCTCAGAAACAACAATAACAACAACAACAACAACAACAAAATTAAGTAAAAGAGAAAAGAAGAGGACCAAGGACCAAGGAAGGACCCAGAACAGCACCAGAGACCAAGATGTAAATCAGCTTAGCAAGGCTGGGCCAGTGGGGCCCTTTGCACCTGCCGAAGAGAAGTCATGGATGGCTCCAGCCACAAAAAGTCTACAAACTATGAGGCCAGAAATGAGGTGTCTGTGCTCCTCTCCACAAAGGCTGAACCTGAAAGGCAGGTCTGAGGGAAGGGGTCGGATTGATCCTTCATAGTGAGGAGGAAGCGCTGAGGTCCCCACCCCAAGGAACCCCTTGGACGTACACGGCTAGGGCACAGCTGTGAGGTTTTTCTGTCTCCTTCAAGTTTCACCCATAAACCCTGCCTGATCGCCCTCCCTGTCTCTCTCTGTACACCTTGTGCATTCACCCCAATAAACAGGGTCCTTATGTCGCAGCTCCAAGAATGCCAAGTGCATATGCACAATGGTGAATATGAACGAAGGAATATTTGCCTGAAGGGAATTTGAGGAAATTTAAAGGAGTTGAGGTCAGCCCAGCTTCAGTCTAAACTCCAATGTCAGTGCCAGCAGCTAGAGAGTTTGAGGGTCCCGCAGCACACACTGACTCCTGTGGCTGCCGGCCTTCACGCCCCATCCCTCGCCCCTCTCCAAATTCTGGAAATATCTAAGTAAGAGGAAAGGATTGTTTTGTCAGGGAGACATCTGGGGCCCAGAGACCAGCTGTGAACCAAGGCCCGTTCTCTAAGGAACTTTGTCATCATTCTTTCATGGTCTTTGGGTTTTTTTTTTTTTGTTTTGTTTGGGGCCACACCCAATGGTGCTCAGGGGTTATTTCTGGCTTTGCATTCATGAATCACTCCTCTCAGTGCTCGGGGGAACCCTATAGAATGCTGGGATCGAACCAGGTCAGCCCTCCCCACTGTGCTATTTTCCCCCAACTCCATCATTCTTGAGCTTTCTAATTCCTTTTTTGTTTGTTTGTTTGTTTGTTTTTGGGTCACACCCAGCAGGGCTCAGGGGTTACTCCTGACTCTATGCTCAGAAATCGCCCCTGGCAGGCTCAGGGGACCCTATGGGATGCTGGGATTCAAACCATAGACCTCTGCATGCAAGGCAAAAGCCTTTACCTCCCTGCTATCTCTCCGGCCTCTCTAATTTCTTTTTTTTGGGGGGGGGGCCACACCCGGTGGTGCTCAGGGGTTACTCGTGGCTGTCTGCTCAGAAATAGCTCCTGGCTGGCACGGGGGACCATATGGGACATCGGAATTCGAACCAAGCACCTTTGGTTCTGGATGGGCTGCTTGCAAGGCAAACACCGTTGTGCTATCTCTCCAGGCCCTTTAACTTCTTTTACTTATTGAATGATTGGTTTTTGGGTCACACTCAGTGATGCTAAGGGGTCACTCTTGGCTCTGCACTCAGAAATCGCTCCTGGCCTTGGGGGACCATATGAGATTCCAGATTTGAACTACTGTCTGTCCTGGATTGGCCGCATGCAAGGCAAATGCCTTACTGCTGTGCTATCACTCTGACCCTGAGCTTTCTGCATGCAAGGCAAAAGCTCTACCTTCTTGCTATCTCTCCGCCCCAACAACTCGTGTATTTTTATTTGATTCTCACCATCATCATTTTCAACGTCTTTACCACCATCACCCCAGCTCCAACCACTGAGTCCTCCAGCCCCCATGGCCATATTTGAAGCCCTGACCCACGTGCCTACTCCTAACACCCCACAGTGCGAGAACCTGTCCCATTCACTTTCCAGACAAGCTAAGCTAAGCCCTGGGTCAGCACCCCGAATTTCAGTAGACGGCTTCAAGACTCAGAGGGCCAGCGATTCCTCCCCCACCTCCCAAAAAACATGCCCACGGATTTGGAAAGCAGGTTTTCTATTTCTGTATCTTTTCCTCACTGCCTCTGCCACCAGGCCACCCTGTGTTTCACGCTTGTCGCTGTCAGCTCTGCCCTTCTTTTAGCCGCCTCTGCAGCCACCTGGGGTTGTTTGCAGGAGAGGCGGGGAGGGGCACTTGGCTGTGCCAGCACGAAACAATGAGTTTATTTTTCTTGGAGAAGAATGAAGTTATCCTAAGTTGGGCTACACAAGGTGGCTCCTCTCCTTCAGCACTGTTTGGGGTAACAGCAGTGGAGTCTATCTTTCAGGGCGCTCGGTAATGACAGGCACAGAAACATTTTTTTGTGTTGTTTTGGGGCTATATCCAGTGGTGCTCAGGAATTACTCCTGGCTCTATGCTCAGAAATCGCTCCTGGCAGGCTCAGGGGCCAAATGGGATGCCGGGGATCAAACCCAAGTCACTCCTGGCGGCATTTTCCCACCACCTTAAAAGTCACCAGCTGCCCCACACGGCACATGAAAAGCTGCCAAAGCCAACGCTGGTCTGAAGCCTCATCTCTTAGTTTCTAAGGAGAGTCTGCTGGTCTCTGTCTTTTTTTTTTTGGTTTTTGGGCCACACCCTGTAACGCTCAGGGGTTACTCCTGGCTATGCGCTCAGAAGTTGTTCCTGGCTTGGGGGACCATATGGGACACCAGGGGATCGAACCGCAGTCCGTCCAAGGCTAGCGCAGGCAAGGCAGGCACCTTACCTTTAGTGCCACCGCCCGGCCCCTAGTCTCTGTCTTTTATTGGTGGTGGTGGTGGGGTGTTTAGGGCTTATTCCTGGCCTCTGTGCTCAGAAATCACTCCTGATGGTGCTCAGAAATTACTCCTGGCTCTGTACCTAAGAATTGTTCCTAGTGGTGCTCTGGGCTTTCTTTTGGGTCTGCACTCAGGGATCACTTCGAGAGGTGCTCAGGGGGTTAATCACAGCTCCGAGCTTAGAATCACTCCTGGGGAGTCTTAAGGGACCTTACAGAACACCAGAAACAGAGCCTGAGTCTGCTGTGTGCCAGGCCAACGCCCTACTGCAGGACTCATGACCCCATCCTCAGGAAGACCCTCTCCCCCTCCACAAATTCCAGGGAGCTGACTTGGAGGATGCCCGGACCCCCTCTCTATTGAACCTCACCCACTTTGGGGGGGGGTTCCAGGACAGAGCTGTCGAGTGCAGGACAGAAGGCCGGCTTCCAGCATGTTCTTGCCATCAGCCTCCCTTTCCCTCTGCACCTCAGACTCAGTTCCACCGAGGCACGAACTCCTCCGATGCTCGCACCCCGCAGCTGGTGCACGGACGTGTGGGTGGCTCCGTGGAATTCAGCTTCGCTCTTCTCCTCCATTCCTTCCAGCACAGGCCATTGCTTCAAAATAGGTCAAGAGGAAATCGTCCTGCCGTTTGCTCAGATGGTCACAATTAGGAACTAGATTCTTCGGAATTAATAACGCTGCGGCATAATTATGCTCTTTCGGCAAATATGCGTTAAGGCCTCTCATTCCTGAGGCGGGATGAAGTCCAGGGCCTGGCAGGGAGCCGCTCGGAACTGACTTCCGATTTCCAGAGGGCTTTGGGGGGGGTCGTGGGGGGGCGGCTTGAGCCAATTTTCCACGGCTCACGGAACCCCGGGCTGCCTGGCCTCTCCCGCTTCCTTCTTTGGCAAAGCTGTGCCCCCATCTCGAGAGAGATGTTGTCACTTAGAGCGAAGGAGGGGGGGTCGGATTTCGAGTGGCTTCACACGTTCCCGTGCTAAGGACCAAACAAAGAGGCTCAACTTTGCAGGGACTGGAGACCACTCAGTCCCAAGGACCAAGTTAAATAAGGCCAAACCAGTCCCCCAAACTCTGGGCCCTGGATTCATAGATGGATTCGCACACGGAACTTTTGAATCATAGGGAAAAATAAAACATGTTGGGGACCAGAGCCATGGCACAACTGTAGGGTATTTGCCTTGCATACAGCCAATACCTGAGAGCTTCTGGGTGTGACTCCAAAAAACAAACAATAAGACCCAACATGTTGTTTGGGGGCCGTAGTGGAGGTAGAGAAGGGGCTGTGTGTGATTTGGGAAGACTACAAACAGTTCCATGGCATGTTCCTGAGGGGAGTCCTGAAAGGGTCTTCAAGGCCACCTGATACCCAAGGGGAGAAAGCAGAAACATGGGTGACGCCACATCTCCCCATGTCCAGCTGCTTCAAGGGCCCAGGCACTGCCTGATCCGAGTCCTCCCCCAGAGGAAATGTGGGTGGAGTCATGACTAGGGGAGGCTGACTTCTTCCTTAACCTCACATATGGGGGGGTGTTTACAGTCAATGTTCTGGAGGCTGCACTGACCAGGCCTCCTCCTCAGGCCCCAGCTGGCCCCAGGTGCTGCCCCACTGGGCCCAGCATCCTGTGAAAGTAGCCCCTGAATTTGTGCCAAAGAGAAGCCCCGTTGATCACAGTCAGTCTAGGTCACCTGGGGACTGGGAACTTGGCCCTTCTCAGCTCACAGAGCAAGAGACCCTGTTGCACAGGTGTGAAACTTGCCCCCAAGAGTCTTCTAGAACTAGGCTGTTGGCTTCCGGGGGGTGGGGCTGGGGACCAAGCTTTTGGGGGTGCCATGTGGATGCATGATGGGTGATGGTGAGCAGGAGGAGAACTTTCCACTGGCATTACAGGGAAAGAAAGAGATAGACAGACAGGAAGCAGCAGGGTTCCCTTACAAGGCACTCCAAGGCTCCCCTGTTTGCAGAGACTTCCCCTGGAGTCCTTCAGTCCTTCTGTCAGTGGGTTCCATGCCCTCTCTACAACCTGGATAAAAAGCATCATGAGATTCCAAGTTGGTGGTGCTGGTGTAAAATGTCAACATCTTGTGAAGATGCAAAGAATGCAAAGAGAGACCCTTGAGGCAGTGCTGGCCATTGCCTTTAGGACACGAGGCTCCTCTTTCCCTCTGCTGGGGAGCACCAAGTCCTGTTATTGCTCACCCCCAGTGGTCCGAGGAACCCTCCATCAATGGCCTCCAGGCACATTTGAAAGGTCCCACCTCTGTGCCACTGTCCTCTGGCCTCCTGCTCCCTGCTTCTCACCACAGGAGGTTTGGGGAGCAAAGGACCAGCCACTGCCCAGGGAAGAACAACTTGAGGGGCTCGACCTGGAAACAGGCAGACCCCTCAAGTCCAACTTGGTTCGCAAAGAAAGAGAGAATTCAAGGCTCAGGATCCCATGTGTGGGGGTGGCTGGCAGGGACTGGAATCCAGATGACAAGAGCCCCAAGGCCAAGTTTCATCTCAAAGAAATGCAAGTGCAGGGCCAGGGGTTTCCTGCCCTGTGAGGGCTCTGGACAGTGTCTCCATCTGGGCATGTTCTGGGGTGCTGGGGGGGGGGTGTTTCTATGGTGAGGAGTTAAAGGATTCCTCTGGGGAGTGATGGACTCAAGATGGTGTTGGTGATGGTTGTCAGGCTTGGGAGAGCATGGTGGCAATTTTATACTCATTGGCCTAAAAGGAACCTTTTAGATTATTTTGTTGTTGTTGTTGTTGTTGTTGTTGTTGTTTGGGCCAACTTGGTGGTGTTCAGGGGTTATTCCTGCTCTGCACTAAGAAATCTCTCCTTGCAGGCTCAGGGATCTGGGATGCTGGGGATTGAACTCGGGTCTTTCCTAGGCTGGCAGAATGCAAGACAAACACCCTACTGCTGTGCTATCACTCTGATCCCCGGAACCTTCCAGAATTTGGAGTACCTGGGTCTCCTGAAAGGAACCAGCTGTCAAGATGAGTCAAAGTAGGGGAAAGCAGAGGGAAAACACCAAGTTTCTGTGTTCCTTAGGAAAGGAGATGTAACTGTGTGTTCGGGAAAAGGTCAAATCCATCTTCACTCAGAGTCTGGGATGGAACGGCTTTTTGGGGGGCCCTTGATTCAGGTGTTGGCTCCAGGCGAGAACAGAACTCGGTGGGGGTCGAATCCTGCTGAGCCCCCAATGACCCTCCAGCGTGGCCTGCTTTGACCAGGCAGCTGGATGAATTCTTCTCTGTGGCCATTTGCACCCAATTAAAATCCCCTTCCAGGGCCAGAGATGTGACTCAGTGGAACAGCATATGGCTCCCATGCAGGAGGTCCTGGGTTGGATCGGGGGACCCCTTCCCCCCCGCCAAATATACACATGAAAACTCCTTCCACTCAAGTGAGCACAAGCTGTTTTATCAAAGTCTCTTTATTGCAGAATGTGTAAAATACTTGGCCCAGTGTCAGATAGACGAGTTCATAGCCACTGGCTGTTGGTATGTGTGAATGTGTGTGTGTGTGTGTGTGTATGTGTGTGTGTGTGTGTGTGTGTGTGTGTGTGTGCATCGTCTGAGTGTGGCCTGTGTGAATGTGACACTGAGCTTGTGGTGTTGAGTGTGTGGTCATGGTATGTGTATAAATGTGAGATGAGTGAGTGTGGTGTGTGTGGAGGGGAGGAGGATGGAAGGAAAGAGGAGGAAGGAAGGGAGGAAGGAAGGAAAGAAGGGAGAAATGAGGGGCCGTCGAGGTGGCGCTAGCCAAGGAAGGACTGAGGTTCGATCCCCTGGTGTCCCATATGATCCCCCCAAGCCAGGGGCAATTTCTGAGCGCTTAGCCAGGAGTAACCCCTGAGCATCAAACGGGTGTGGTCCGAAAAAGCAAAAAAAAAAAAAAAAAAAAAAAAGGGGGGGGGGGAGAAATGAAGGAGGGAGAAAAGGTGGAGAAAAGGAAGGAAGCAAGAAAGAGAGGAAGGGAGAGAGTAAAGAAGTAAAGAAGGAAGAAATAAAGAAAAAAAGTAAAGGAGGAAGGAAGGAAGGAAGAAAGGGAGAAAGGGAGAAAGGAAGGAGGAAGGAAGAAGAGAGGAAGAAAGGGAGGAAGGCGGGGCCGGTGAGGCGCTAGAGGTAAGGTGTCTGCCTTGCAAGCGCTAACCAAGGAAGGACCTCGGTTCGATCCGCCGGTGTCCCATATGGTCCCCCCAAGCCAGGGGCAGTTTCTGAGTGCTTAGCCAGGAGTAACCCCTGAGCATCAAACGGGTGTGGCCCAAAAAAACCAAAAAAAAAAAAAAAAAAAGAAAAAGAAAAGAAAAGAAAGGGAGGAAGGAAGGAAAGGGAGAAAGGAAGGAAAGGAAGAAGGGAGGAAGGAAGGGAGAAAGGAAAGAGGAAGGAAGAAGAGAGGAAGGAAGGGAGAAAAGAAGGAAGGAAGGAGGAAGAAAGGAAAGAAAGAATGAAGGGCAGAAGGAAGGAAGGGGAAGGAAAGAGGAAGGAAGGAGGGAGGGAAGAAGGAAGGACAGATGGATGGGCGTATGTGGAGACCCACCGGGACCAGTGTCCTTGATCTAGAGCAGACCAAGAGCCAGCCCAACCCTTCTCCCTTTTCCCTCCTGGCCTGCATATCGGGTCTGACTGGGCTCTATCTAGCAAACAGGCCCCAGAAACACCAAGAGGAAAACTGGGCCTGCCGGAGCCACCCCAGAGGCCCCATCCTGGGGAGCCCTGCAACCAAGACCTTTCTGCAGATGGGAGCAGGGGCGGCTGCCAGCACCCGAAATCACCCTGCGAGTGGCGTGTGCCTCCCAGGGCATCGCTTTTGGCCTCAGTGTGGCTCGGGAATAGGGTGCTAAGAGCGGCTAAACTTAGTCTGGATTTGCATGTGTCAGGCATCAGGAAAGCGGCTGCTCAGCCAGATGTTGCAGCTCCTCTGACCCAATTAGCTGACCCCCCAGCTCATCCTGGGGTTCCAGTTCCAGATGGGCTCAGTCCTCACCCCACCTGAGCGCCTCAAGGATGGGCATGCAGGGGGAGGAGGAGGAGGAGGAGAGAGAGCGGGTGGTGGGGTCTGTCTGCTGACCATGGGCTGGGGGTCGGAGCCATAGCACGGCGGGGAGGGCGTTGGCCTAGCACACAGCTAGCCCGGGTTCGAGCCTCGGTATCCATAGGGTCGGGTCCCCTGAGCACTTCTAGGTGTGATTCCTGAATGCAGAGCCAGGAGGAATCCCTGAGCACTGCTCCCCCACATACATCCTAAAAACAAACAAACAAACAAAAACAACAACAAAGAACATGAGCTGAAGTGATCTGAGGCTCTTAAGGGACCAAACCTTTGTACACTTGGAGACCCCCGTGGGGACCATCTGCATCAGCCCCTCTGCAGTTCATGCAAACAACGTTCTAGAATTCCCACAGACAGCACAGGGCTGGGAGTCCTTCCTTTCTCACTCCCTCTTTTCCTTCCTTCCTTCCTTCCTTCCTTCCTTCCTTCCTTCCTTCCTTCCTTCCTTCCTTCCTTCCTTCCTTCCTTCCTTCCTTCCTTCCTTCCTTCCTCCCTCCCTCCCTCCCTCCCTCCCTCCCTCCCTCCCTCCCTTCCTTCCTTCCTTCCTTCCTTCCTTCCTTCCTTCCTTCCTTCCTTCCTTCCTCCTTTCTTCTTTCCTTCTTTCCTCCCTTCCTTTCTTTCTTCCTCCCTCCCTCTCTCCCTCCCTCCCTCCCTCCCTCCCTTCCTTCCTTCCTCCCTCCTTTCTTCTTTCCTTCTTTCCTCCCTTCCTTCCTTTCTTCCTCCTTCCTTCCCTCCTTCCCTTCCTTCCATCTTTCCTCCCTCCCCTCCTACCTTCCTCCCTCCCTCCTTTCTTTTTCCTTCCTTTCTTCCTTCCTTTCTTTCTTCCCTCTCTTCCTTCCTTCCTTATTCCCTCCTTTCTTCTTTCCTTCCTTCCTTCCTTTCTTTCTTCCCTCCCTCCCTTCCTTTCTCCCTCTCTTCCTTCCTCAATTCCTTCCTTCCCTCCTTACTTCAGAATTCTGTTCACATGCCCTTCAATGTGAGCCAAACCCCCTCCCCTCTATGCAGACACCACTAGTGCCCCATAGTCTGAAGGCCTACGCAACAGAGCAGTCCCAACCCCATCCTGTGGACCAGCCAGGTGGGTAAGGCCATTAATTTAAGATGATACAGAGGAAGGCGAGTCCAGGCTGCCTGCCACAGGGAATTGTCAAGATGTAAGCTCAAGGGCCAGAGATGTAGCCCAGTGGGTAGGGAGCTTGCTTTGCACGCAGCCACCCTGGTTCAATCCCAGCATCCCATATGACCCCCTGAGCACTGCCAGGAGTGATTGCTGAGTGTAGAGACAGGAATAAATCCCTGAGCACTTCTGGGTACCTTCCCTCCCAAAAGAAGGAAGCTCAGACTTGAGTGAGGGTGTTATACTTTGCCCTTCAGAGGGACCTCAGGAATGAGGAATGAGACGTGGCCTTGCTTGGATCTGAGGCAAGCCACCTGGACCTGAGGGAGAACAGCCTATGAAGAGCTGGGCTGGCCCAATGGTGGGGGCACCTTCTGGTGTGTAGAGTCCCCCCAAGATCATCCCAACTCCACTGGGGTTTCATGGCAGGCTGCAGGGGTTGCCAGGGTGGCACGGGAAGGGGAGACAGATGGGAGGAGTTTTAGCTGACAGAAAGAAATCCTGCGCATTACAGAGAAGGAAGCAGGGCAGACTGGGACGTTCCGGCTAGGTACCGAGGAGCCTTTTGGGTCCCAAAGTAAGATTTATGTTGCGGGGTAGACACGGGGGTGGGGGGGTGGGGGGGAGGCAAGAACACACATCTGGAAAGACATTCATGCGCCACATTTATTTATGGGCTTAATACAATCCTCATAAAAGTTTCAGCAGGGGAGTTTAGATGAATCGACAAGCTGCGTTGAAAACTGATAAGGAAGCGCCAGAACAATCTAGAAATAAAATCAACTTGATAGATCCCAAACACCAGACCCCAGAGCTAACCCAAACCTAGGATGGATCCAAACTTAATGGTACGGAGACTTGTTTGACAAACAGCAAGATGGCAGGACACAGAAGCAGATTCGGATCAGCGAAACAAGTGGTTTTTTCATTAAATGGGACTCACTGATCCAATTTATTGACAAAGGGCCATCAAACAATGAGGGATTCACCTGCAAATCTAAATTATTTGGGGGGGGGTACATCTGGTGGCACTCAGGCATTACTCCTGGCTCTGTGCTCAGAAATCATTCCTGGCAGGCTCAGAGGACCCTATGGGATGCTGGGAGCCAAACCGCTGTGCTATTGCTCCAGCCCCACAAAATTCATTTAAAATTGGTTCCTCTCTCCTCTCAGGTAAAAAGGTGGATTTGAGAGGAATCACAGAAACCTAACCTAGCACCTAATCGTCTCTAGTCCGAAGCATAAAATGGTGACCTCTGCCAATTTGGAATCAACAACAGTGAATTAGGAGGGGTGAGAAAGGCACTAAGTATTAAAATGATCCCCTAATATCAGCAAAACTCAAATGTTTGTGTAGGAACACAAACAAAGATGATGGCTTAGCGATTAAAGCGATTAAAGTACTTGCCTTGCATGCAGCTGACCCGGGTTCAATCCCTGGCATCCCATACGGTCCCGTGAGTACCACCAGGAGTGATTCCTTTTGGGGGGATGCACACCCAGCAGCACTCAGGGGTGCTCTGCACTCAGAAATTGCTCCTGGCAGGCTTGGGGGACTATATGTGAGGTCAGAAATTGAACTGGGGTTCAGCCAGGAATGGCCGCAGGCAAGGCAAACCGCCCTACCACTGTGCTATCACTCCAGGCCCAGCAGTGACTGTTGAGTGCAGAGCCAGGAGTAGCCCCTGAGCACTGCCAGATGAAAACAAATAAAATGTTTGTGTATCAGAAGACACCATGAAGCATCGAACTTAGCAAGCCCCTTTAACTATCGAAGGATTTGTATCCAATACAGCAGAAATAAAGAACTCCAAATCTATAGTGGACAAATAAACTAGGTTGGTGTTTTGGTTTTTGTCTTTAAATAGGCGAAGACGAGTGGGGCTGTTGGGCTTGCTGCTGCCCTCTGAGCTTCGAGATGCCTCCCAAGGACGACAAGAAGAAGAAAGATGCCGGGAAGTCGGCCAAGAAAGACAAGGACCCCGTGAACAAGTCTGGGGGCAAGGCCAAAAAGAAGAAGTGGTCCAAAGGCAAAGTTCAGGACAAGCTCAATAACCTAGTGTTGTTTGACAAAGCCACCTATGGCAAGCTCTGCAAGGAAGTCCCCAACTATAAGCTCATCACTCCTGCAGTTGTCTCAGAGAGGCTAAAGATTTGAGGTCCCTAGCCAGGGCAGCACTTCAGGAGCTCCTGAGTAAAGGACTTATTAAACTCGTGTCCAAGCACAGAGCTCAAGTGATCTACACCAGAAACACAAAGGGCGGAGATGCCCCAGCTGCTGGGGAAGATGTGTGAGCAAGTCCCAATTGTACATTTTGAGAAATAAAACTTTATTAAGTCAAATAAATAAATAAATAAATAGGCGAAGACCAGAGCAGACATATTACAGAAGTTACTAGAAGGGCATGTTTTCCATGTTGTTACCTGACACAGTTCCACCAATTAAAGCAACACTGAGATATTCCACATTCACCAAAACAGTCAAGTACAAGGGCCAGAGAGAAAAAGCAAAGGTAGTATGCTTGCCTTCCCTGTGGCTGACCCAAGCTCCATCCTTGACTCTTGCAGAGTCTCCTGAGCATTACCAGGAATGATCTCTGAGCACAGAGTCAAGTAATATGTGGTGGTGGTTATGTTGCACTGGTATAGGGTTTTGTATGTATGTATGTATGTATGTGTATGTATGTATATATACATATATATACCAACTACAAACATGTTTGTAACCATGGTGCTTAAATAAAGATATTAAAAAAAAAGAGTAATCTCTGAACACAATCACTGTGACCCCCAAAGCCAATCAACTACAATGGCTAAAACATAAAGAATGATTAAAGGGGGCCGGGCGGTGGCGCTAGAAGTAAGGTGCCTGCCTTGCCTGCGCTAGCCTAGGATGGACCTCGGTTCAATCCCCCGGCGTCCCATATGGTCCCCCAAGCCAGGAGCGACTTCTGAGCGCATAGCCAGGAGTAACCCCTCAGTGTCACCGGGTGTGGCCCAAAAGACCAAAAACAAAAAAAAAACAAAAAACAAAGAATGATTAAAGAATGATGAGGCTGGAGAGATAGCACAATGGTAAGGCAATTGCCTAGCACACAGCCGACCCAGGACGGAAGGTGGTTCAAATCCCGGCATCACTGTCAGGGGAGATTTCTGAGTGCTGAGCCAGGAGTAAACCCTGAGCACCACCAGGAGTAACCCAAAACCCAACAACAACAACAACAAAAAGGATGGCAGTACCCGAGACTCGTGGAGACCTGGACACCTGGGACTGAGACATGCTGCTGTGAAGAGAAGAGCCTGATGAAATCAAAGCCTTCGTCCATCCAGAGAGTCCAGAATTCTGTGAAGAAATGCCGAGATGTGGAAACTACAGGAATCCTTGGAGCACAGACAGAGAAGGCTTATTCCGGATTCCCCTGAACTGGAAAGAGTCCAGATGTTCAGCAGGAAACTTCAAACAAGCAACAGCCTGTGGCATGTTCATCCATTGAAAGTTGACTCAGAAGATGAGAAAACTCTAACGAGGACACATGCGTGAATACACATCAGGTTTGTAAACGACAACATTCTCCTGGGTGGGAAAAAGCACCGATAGCAACAGCATCTTGTTTGGGGTCTTTAACTTCAAGTGAAATCAAAGATTAAAACCATGATGATGAGTTGTATGAAAATTATATTTCTGAGGGACTGGAGAGAGAGGACAGACAGCACGTAGGGTACTTGCCTTGCATGCAGCCAACCCAGGCTCAATTCCCAGCATCCCATATGGCCTTCCTCTAAGCCTACAAGAGTGATTCCTGAGTCCAGAGCAGTGCTTCTCAATTATTTTCTGACATGCCCCCCTGGAAGAAGAAAACATTTTTCGCTCCCCCGTGCGACTGTAAATAGTATCTTTATTAAAAAAAAAAACTTTAATCTGCAAAATAAAAATATATAAAATAATTTGAGGTGATTTTTTAATCAGAGGTGATGTCTGGATGAATGGCTTCAATAAGCACGTTTTGTAATGCGTAGCTTTTCGTTTTTTGTTTGTTTGTTTGTTTGTTTTTGGGCCACACCTGGCAGTGCTCAGGAGTTACTCCTGGCTGTCTGCTCAGAAACAGCTCCTGGCAGGCACGGGGGACCATATGGGATACCAGGATTTGAACCAACCACCTTAGGTCCTGGATCGGCTGCTTGCAAGGCAAACGCCGCTGTGCTATCTCTCCGGGCCCATGCGTAGCTTTTTGAAGCGGGGTTTGAAGCAGGACACAGCGACTCTCAGCTCCAGAGACATACAGAGACATAAACATGGGGCTTAGCTTGTTTGCAGAGGTCAAACGCGCCCCCCCTTGACGGAGCCTCGTGCTCCCCCTGGGGGGTGCGCCCCACTATTTGAGAAACACTGGTCCAGAATCAAGAGTAACCCCTGAGCCCAGTTGGTGTGTCCCCAAAACAAAGAAATAAAATTATACTTACATCTTGGCAGTGAGTCTGTTACCCACCTAGATGGTATCCTTGACCCAAATGTCTGTGTTCAGTCCGTCCATCAGCAAGAATCAACTCAATACCTGCAGTGTGCCAATTCTGGGAATGGCTGGAACCTCCTTAGCATAATCCTCCTAGCAGGAAGAATGTCTGGACGTGGGCTGAGCAGACCCCAGAATGCTGAAACTGGACCTTTGCAGCAGATGAGAGTATATGGGGTGAGTGAGGCATTGCAGGAGGTCTTACTGCGTTCTTGTGAACCCTACGGTTGAGTCATTGCTGGGGTGGCGAGAGGGCACTTGGGGTGCTATTTTAGCCACTAAAAGACTCAACAACCACTGGCTCCATTTCAGGATAAGCTCTTTTGCCTAGAGGGAGGGTGGAGACGAGTTTTGACAGGGGTTGTGTCCCCCCCGAGTGAGGGGTTGGGGAGGGAGCAGTTGGACAGGGCCGGGCACCCCGTGTCAGAGCTGCCCACAAAAGGATGTGGCTTCTTGGCCACTCCCAGGGCTGTGACAGCTCTGCCCAAGAATGTGGGGCCCCAACAAAAGGCACTTCTGAAGGCTGCCACAGAACCTTCCAGAAACCTCAGCAACAAGATCCCCACTTATCACGCATATGCGGGAGCCCCTGCATCTCCCTCTCTTCCTCAGCACCCTGAGTGTCCCCAGCAACGCCGGGTCTGCTCAGAAGAAGGTGCAGAGCCTGGACTGCACTCTAGGGGTGATGTGGCTGACTAAGCCCCTGGCCCAGAAGGGTGACCCCGTCTCCACAGCCCATGTGTCCTCGGCTCCCTGCAGCGTTGCGGTCTGGCAGAACTGGGCCAGGTCCCTCCGCAGAGACACCCTCTAGCTCCAAGGATGAGGGTAGAAACATTTACCTCAATATCCTCCACCACAGCCCTATCAGCTTCCGGTGGCATCTAGAACAGAGGCCCACAGCTTGGAGGCCCTGAAGCTACCCCGTTTATCGGCTCAGGCTTCTGGAACTCAGCAAGCCACAGGGGGGTCCCTAGGATTATATTAGTGGTGGGGGAACCCGGCTGGAGAGACCCTGTCCCCTGCCCTCTTGAGCAGCTGACCTGGGCCCCTGGGGCCTCCTCTGTGTCCAGAGCCATCATCCCAGCTCTCCCCTTCACCTCCCCCTGTCTCATACTGCCCTCCGACTTTCACTCAGCGATAGCACAGAGGGGAAGGCACTGACCTCTCACTCAGCCAAACTGGGTTTGATCTCCGGTATCTCTAAGTTCATCAGGAGTGATCCCTTGAGTGCAGAGTCAGAAATAAGTCCTGAGCATTGCCAGGTGTGGCCCCAAAAGGACTCTGTCTGCTTCAGCCTCTCTAGGTCATCCTGCATCTCACCCCCCAATGCCTCCATTGGTGTAGCACAGTACTCTGGTTCCACTGCCCTGGTCACGGTTCCAGGGTCAGGGGTGTGCGTGACACACTTCCATTCTTCCATTCCCCAGGATTATGGGATTCATGAATGAACTCAGCTGTCAGTCTGGGCCACAGAGGGGTTAAGACCCTCATCTTGCAGCTGCCAAGCCCAGTTCTTCCTTGGCACTGCGTGGGGTTCTCTAAACTCGCCAGGAGTGATCCCAGAGCACAGAGCCAGGAGTAAGCACCACTGCACGTGGCCCAAAATAACAGAACCAGAAGCAAATACAGTTCTTCTCTTTTGAGGGGGGAGAGGTGGGGCCGTATCTAGTGGCGCTCAGGGGCCACTCCTGGCTCTGCACTCAGAAATTGCTCCTGGCAGGCTCGGAGGGCCTTATGGGATGCCGGGGATTGATTGCAAGGCAAACACCCTACCACTGTGCTATCACTCTGGCCCCAAAATGAGGTTCTTTGTTAGGCCTCCCTGCTCTGTCTCACAGAGCCTGGAGGAGCCAGTCTCTCAGGGCACAGGGCTTCCAGGGGCGACACCGCTCTGGTCGGAAGCAGCTGCATCAGGGATCGGAGAAACCAAGAAGCAATTGGAGCACCCCAGGTCTGCAGAGCCCAGAGATAGATCACAGGATGTGGCACCCTCTTCCCACTTCCCTTCTCTTGCCCCCCTCCCTGTTCTCACTTTTCCTTCCATTCCTTCATTCTGAAGGCGAAGGCACTTCTTAGCACCACCATTCACCAACTGCATTCACCAACTTCATTTTGAAAATCGGCTTCTCCAAATAAGCTGATTATTTCAGGGCACCCTGGGAAGTGGAGTTCAGAAATATCATAGCAAAGCACAAATAAGAGGAGGTGTTGATGCTTGGGAATGCATCCAACAGCGTTTTAAAAAGAAAAGAAGGCCGGGACAGCAGAAGCGGTATAGCCTAGATAAGGCGTTTGCTTTGAAATTGGTACTCCTGAGTTCTGTGCCCAAATGGTCCCCTGAGACCCTCCAGGAGTGATCGTTGAGTACAGAGCCAGAAGTCAGTCCTGAGCAAAAATAAATAAATAAATAAATAAATAAAGCTGAAATAAAGTGAGACCAAAATGCAGCATCCTGAGAAACAGAAGGAAATGAAGAATTAATTGTGTAACACCATCTGGGCCTCATGCTTGGGTGTGTTATTCTGTGTGGGGGAATATTTACTGTGCGGATTACACAGGCACCATTAAATCTGCAGAAGGCATAAGCCCTTCCACAGTGCCACTCCTTAAATGGCCATCTCGGATTCACAAGTACAAGAGGATATTCGTCTTAGTCTCGCAGAGTATTAATGGCTCGGCCTGGCCTCGTGCGAGAAGAATGAAACTTGCCCCTGATTTGTCTCTGCCTCCCACACTGCCTATGCTTCTATGCTGGGATTTCTGGCTCTGGCTGTCCGGGCTTTTGTTTATGGCCGCCGCCTCAGCAAACAGCTCCCGAGGATTTATTGATCATTATGAGTATTTTCTTCAAATCCGGATCATGAATAAATGATTCCAATAAAATTGGGGGTGGCAAGAGTCGTAGAAGCAGAAATCAGCTTTTCTACTTCAGCTTCCAAGTGCAATTCCTGTTGACTATCTGTCTTTGTGTGTGTTTGTCTCCCTCACATGCATAGCCTGTTCCCTGCACATGTCAGAATAGGAGCATCCACCCACCTGGGTCCTGAGCAGAGGAGAATGCAAGATTAATGAGCTTCAGGGTGGTGGTGGTGGTCATTAGGCAAGAACATTAGAGGGGTTCAGAGGTAGCTCAGGATGTGGGTTCGAGAAGGGGCCAAAGACTCTCTGTGTTGGTGAACACACGGGTTGTGGAGCCCCAGAACCAGAACACTGGTGCCTCAAGTGGAGAGCGTGGGCTTCAAGAAGCAAGCACCTAAGGAGGAGCAGCCAAGTGAGGAGCAAGTGTAACCCTGATCATCATAAACAGGAAGTCAGGCAGAGCAGGGAAAGTAAACAAATAAAGAAGACATTAAAATGCAAATTATGTGGGGCCGGGCGGTGGCGCTAGAGGTAAGGTGTCTGCCTTGCCTGCGCTAGCCTAGGATGGACCGAGGTTCGATCCCCCGGCATCCCATATGGTCCCCCAAGCCAGGAGCGACTTCTGAGCACATAGCCAGGAGTAACCCCTCAGTATCACCGGGTGTGGCCCAAAAACCAAAAAAAAAAAAAATGCAAATTATGTACAATTTGGGGAGTGAAACAGCCAACATAAGCCGGAAAGCTGAGTGGTAAGAATCATATTGATGGGGGCCTAAGAGATAGCATGGGGGCAGGGCATTTGCCTTGCTTGCAGAAGGAAGGTGGTTCGAGTCTCGGCATCCCATATGGTGCCCCGAGCCTGCCAGGAGCGATTTCTGAGTGTAGAGCCAGGAGGAACCCCTGAGCGATGCCGGGTGTGACCCTAAAACAAACAAACAAACAAAAAACAAAATAAAAAGAATTATATTGATATGACCTGATACTGACAAAGCATGATACTGATAAGCCATGTCTGAATGTCGGCAAAGAGCTGTTATCGGACACTTTAATTTGGAAATACTAGAAACCATCTCTGGGAACCCAGATGTGCCTACATTTGAGTCTTTTGCAGACAAGAGAATAGTCTAGAGCAGTGATGGCTAACCTTTTTGAGTTCAAGTGCCCAAACTGCCGCACAAGACCCAGTCCTCCCAATGGTCAGTCTACCCTGCTGCCAGGTGAGCTACAAAGCAGACACTGGAACACTCGCCTCCCGCCGTGCCACAGATCTTAATTGTGGACCTCTTCCTGCATACCAGCTGCAAGGTCTTCGCATGTCACCACTGGCATATGTGCCATAGGTTTGCCATTGAGGGTCTAGACGTGGGGGTCCTCAAACTTTTTAAACAGGGGGCCAGTTCACTGTCCCTCAGACCATTGGAGGGGCTGACTATAGTAAAAACAAAACTTAGGAACGAATTCTTATGCACACTGCATAGATCTTATTTGCAATGAAGAAACAAAACAGATACATGGGGCCGGAGAGATAGCATGGAGGTAAGGCGTTTGCCTTTCATGCAGAAGGTCATCGGTTCAAATCCCGGCGTCCCATATGGTCCCCCGTGCCTGCCAGGAGCAATTTCTGAGCATGAAGCCAGGAGTAACCCCTGAGCACTGCCGGGTGTGACCCAAAAAAAAAAAAAAAAAAAAAAAAACAGATACAAATACAATATGTGGCCCTTGGGCCATAGTTTGAGGATCACTGGTAGAGGAATACGCTGAGGTCTGGCTGAGATGACCACTTCTGGGTATGAAGCAGGTGGAAGTAGAAAACCTCGGTTCCATTGTTGCTTTGCACAGGCTTGAACTTTGAATATGAACTGACATCATGTGGGACGTTTGTGGCATGACCATAAGATGCTGAGAAAACGTCTCCAGAGAAAGACACAGACTCTAGAGAGCCTCTTTTCTTATCTCCATCCACTGTTCTCAGGGACTCAGTGACAACAGAGACAACTCGAGGCCCAGGATGCTGTCCTGTGAGGGATACCATACCTCTCAGTGGTTCTCCCCACGAGCAAGGCCAGGCAGAAACAGTGTTTTCTGCACTTGATACATGAGGAAACTAAGGCAGGAGTAGTGGAGACGGGGTGGGAGCAGCCCTGGACAGAAATGAGGGTGGAGAGTTTTGCAAAAGAGCCCAGGCTCTCTGAGGGTCCCTCACTCTGAACCTTTTCTTCTGGGAGTATTAGAAATCTTAGCCCGTGACAGCCGCAGACGGAGTTGCCTATGGCCCCGCAGTTGATCACTGCGAATAAACTGTCCCATAACTCCCGATGCTGCTGTGGAAAAGGCTTCTGGGTTTTTCAAGGCTGCAGAAGAGGAGAATTTACTGTTTTCATTTGAAGTGGTGGGACTCGAACATCTTAATCTTCCTGCTGTCCTCAGAGCTCCATCTTGAAAAAAAAAGCTGGTGGGCGCTAGTGCCTGGCTGGGGGTACACATTCGTGGTTAGTGCCTCCTCTTCTTCGGGCAATGCAGAACCAGGCTTGGTGTGTCTTCTGGGGCTTTGCCTGCATGTCTGTCCCCACTTTCTTGCCCTTCTGGTCCCAGCATGCCCCGGATCCACTGGCGGAGCTTCAGCCCATCCCACCCCTGGGCCTTTACATATGACACTCAGCAGCCACAGGCCAAGTTCCATTCATTTGCTGGTTCCAGCCTCAGCTTAAGGAATTCAGGCGTGGGGCTGGCGCCATATCCCAGAGGGGAGGGCGTTTGCCTTGCACTGGGCTGACCAGGGTTCCATCTCTGGCATTGCATATGGTCCCCTGAGAACTGCCAGGAATCATCCCTGAGCATTGTTTTATGCCCCACCCAACAAACAAACAACAAAAACTAAATGAATTCAGGCAAGGGAGTTTCAGGAAGCCCAGGTCAGAGCCCACAGCCCAGAGGCCCTTCAGCAGATGTGATCTCTAATGGAACCCCTGGCATAGGGCGACCTGGGACAGACACCTCGGCCCTTAACTAGACCCCATCAGTGCTCAGGAGCTTCAGTCACGACTTCTGGGTTCTGAGGTGACTGGCTGCGCTGCCAGCTCAGAGCACCCGCAGCCCCATCGCACCCCCCCATACCTGCCCAGAGCCGCTGTGGTCACCCCAACACGTCCAACCAATAGTCCAGCAGAAAGGTTGGAGAGGGGGTTCCTGCGGCCTGCATGGGGGGTGCACCTCTGACAGAAGGCGTGTTTTTTCAGACAGGGCCCTTCATAGAGTGAAGATGGGGAGGCCCTGTGTGTCCCCTCTGGTCCTCTATGGGGGGCATCCATCACCCACCATTGCGTCTGGGGCTGGGGGTTACACCCCGTTTGTTTTTTTCTCTTGGTCAAAGGTAGATAGATAAAGGAACTTCCTGAAATCCAGCGGGTGGAGACAGTCAGAGGATTCAAAACCGGTTTCACCACCAGGCTACCTGAGGTTCCCAGGCCTGGCCTGGGGCATCACTGGAGGCCACCAGTCCCCTCCCTTGCCAAGAACCACCCAGGTCACAACTGGAGCCCCAGCCAAGGCCCCACAGGCCTTGACCACACCTCAAAGGAACTCCAAAAGGTTTGTTTTTTTGTTTTTGTTTTTATTTTGTTTTGGGGCCATACCCAGTGGTTCTCAGAGGTTACTCCTGGCTCTGCATTCAGGAATCACTCCTGGTAGTGCTCAGGGAACCACAGGGAATGTGTGGAATTGAAATCAGGTCTGCAAGGTAACAGTCCTACCTGCTGTGCTATCATTCTGGCTTTAGCTTGTTTGACTTTTGCAAAAGGTGCTTAGGGCTTACTCTGGCTCTGTGCTCAGGAGTCACTCCTGGCAGTGCTCAGAGCACTTTATGGGGATAGAACCTGGGTTAGCTACATACAAGGCAATTGCCCCTCCTGCTTGTGCTACTGCTCTTTCTAACTCGGAACTTCTGTAATCCCCACTGGGCCAATCTTAGGGCCCCCGCTTTTCGCACCTCCAGGTCTCTGCCTGCCCCTCTCTGCACTCTGTTTTCATGGTCACCCCACGCCCCAGTCTTCTGCCATCCATCTGATCTCTGGAGGTCAGTCATGACCTTCCCTGGCAGCTGTGAAAATGAGCAGCTCTGCCCCTCAACCCCCAGCAGCCTCTCAGGCATGAGCCTTCCATGTCCACATACAGATCCCCAGGGAGGCCCAAACCACCACCAACAACAACAACAATGTGAAGTTGAGGCCAAACACATGACCTACCCTTTGGTTAGAGTCTTGTTAGCTGCAATAGAAACACGAGTCGGGGTTCTTCTGTCATACAGGCACTGAAAACAGTCAAGCTGAGGTGATAAGGAATCTTGAACGGAGGATGTCAAAGTGCCTCGAAAGGTTAGGGACCAGGAAAAACCAAAGTGGCTCTTTTGAAAGTCAAACGAAAATAAGGGAAAGAGATTAGAAGGGAAGGTGGATTTAATCAATGAAATGTGGAGACATGCAGAGCTCATTGTGCTGTAGACAAATGAGAGTATTATTGGATCAGAGATGGGGCGTGAGAGGGAAGCATCCCAATATATTATCCTGTCCTTTTATCCTTTTTATACATATTATAAAATAGATTATATATTATCCTTTCCTTAGCCAACAGAGGCACTTGCGGTCTTCCCTTCTGTTTCCTTCCTTCCTCTTCCCTTTATACAGCTACTGTTTTGTTTTTATTTTTGTTTTTTTTGGGTCACACCTAGCGGCGCTCAGGGGTTACTCCTGGCTCTGCTTTCAGAAATAGATCCTGGCAGGCTCTGGGGGACCATATGGGATGCAGGTACAAGGCACCACGTGCAAGGCAAAACGCCCTACCATTCTTAGCTACTCTGAGAGGCAGCTCTTGAGGGAACATTCAGGAACTCTCTTGTCCCCACCTCACCCCCTTTCAGGTGACTGTCACAGCGTGGAGACCGAGCTCCTCCAAACCAGTGAAGGGGATCCCCCTTTTCATTACGCAGCCACCTTGGAATGTGCCATGGCCGCCCTTCGCCTCTGGCTGGGAGCCCAAGGGCATCAGGCGCTGCCTGTTAAAAGCCACAGGGAGCTGGTGGTGCAGACTCGGTGTCACCTGGCACCAGCTGACATTGCCGCAACCTCCAGCCCACGTAAGGCCTCCCAGAAAGCAGGAAGGAGCGCTGCTTGGGTTTCCAAGTCCCCCAAGTATGTCAGCTTCGCTCCCCTGCCAGGAAGGCAAGAGCCTTCAAACATTCTCTCTGTTCTGTCTCAGCCTGGCACTGTGTGAAACTCTCCCAACAGTGCTCAGTGCACCCAGCGCCAAGACGGGCCAAAAGCAGCTAGTTCAGACAAGGGGGTCAGGGGGTTGGTTGTTTACTCAACAAACTAGGCAGCCAAGAGATTTGATCCTGCTGAGCCTCAGTTTCCCTGGGAGCCTTGGCTGTAGCAAGGATGATGATTGCCTACCAGGAGTCCAGATTCCTTGCACTCAGGCACCATAGAAGACACGGGAGTGGGCATGGGACTGTTGGGACAGGTGGGGACGAGGGTGGCCACAGAAATTCCAACAGCTGGGTAGGGCGTGGCGGCTGAGGGAATGAAGTAACTTGCTGAGGAAGGCAAGAGGCAACCGGGTGGGTAGATGGGACTCGCTAGTACTGTACAGGAGGAGTGGGGCAGTGGGGCGCCTCGGGCAGGGACTCTCCAGAGGAAGTGGGGGAGCTAGAACAGATGTCTAGAACCAGAATATGAGGGAAGCCCCATCCAGATGCCTGGAAAAAAGAGGTGAACTTCTGGGGTGCTTTGCCCTAGGCTGGATCAAACTCAAGGTCAAGATTAAGAATTCACGGGGGGGGGGGGGTGGGAGGGTTGAGCAATGGCGCAGCAGGTAGGGAATTTGCCTTGCACAGTGTTCCATCCCCGCATCCCATATGGTCAACCAAGCCTGCCAGGAGTGATTTCTGAGTGCAGAGCCAGGAGTAAGCCAGGTGTATCCCCAAAAACCAAGGGAAAAGAAAATAAAGAATTTACAGGGCTGGAGAAATAGTACAGAGGGCAGGGAATTTACTTTGTACAGAGTGCATCCGAGTTCAATCCCCGACACCCCCATAGTCACTGAGCCTGCAGAAGTGATCCCTGAGCACGGAGCCATGAGTAAGCTCTGAACAGTGAAAATAAGCAAAAAATTAAGATTTCAAGTCCAAGTATCCTGGTGGCCATTGGGAGTCATGGAGTTAGAACATGCAGAAGGTTAGAGGCTGATCCTTCATTGGTCCAGATGACAGTGGGTGGGTGAGGGGCTCTGTGGGCCTCTCGCTCCCAGTTCCCAGGGGTTTGGCCCCCAGAGTGGCCAATGGAGTGAATTGAAAGTCCAAGGCGATAGCTGAGTTCAGGGCGAAGGACAGTTCCCCCTTCATGTGTGACTGACTCACGAGGACCCTTAGCAAAAGCATTTGGGCAAAGAAGAAGGATCTGTGTTTGCTCCTTGCCAGGAAGTTTCCTTGGGCCTGAGTTTGCAGAGGCGGAAGGAAAAGGAGACACAGGAAGGAGCCTAAAGGTTCAGAGCTGGGGCCGGAGGGATAGCACGGAGGGAAGGCGTTTGCCTTGCATGCAGAAGGTCAGTGGTTTGAATCCTGGCATCCCACAGGGTCCTACGAGCCTGCCAGGAGTGATTTCTGAGCCTGGAGCCAGGAGGAAGCCCGGAGCACTGCTGGGTGTGACCCAAAAACAACAACAAAAAAATAAAGGTTCAGAGCTCAGGAGCACTGACCTGAACGCTGAGGCACGGGTCCTCCCGCTGGACACTTGCAAAGGGACAAACCCATTGGCTCTTGGTCCTTCCAGGCTGTTAAGTACTAGAACTAAGTATGTCTAGACCTGCCTGAAAAGGCTCCAGAGTTTGCTGGCAGGTCCCAGGAATGAGGTGAGAAAAGGCCTGCCTGGGTCATCCATGAGCTCCACAGGTGGCATCCCCTCGGAGCAGACTCAGGGTGGCGGCCCCAGGGAGGGCCCAACAGGGGTCTGTGCAGGCAAGCGCCCGTCATGCCCAAATTCGGAGTTGTTCCCCCACTCCCCACCCCTGTGATGGACAGTTGTGATACCAATGACTCAAGGCCTGGGAATGTGTGGCGGCAGAGAGCTGGGTGACAAGTGGCCTTGCGACATTTCAGATCCTGCTCTGAAGCCCTGCATGCTCACCCTGGCACGACAGGTGTGTGGAGACAGGAAACAAGTGCAGGCAGCTGGCAGAGCCCCTCTAGGCTGGCACAGAATGGGCGAGATGGCACCAGTACCCAGCAGAAGGATGGAATGTCATCAGGAGAGGCTAGCGGATCCCCCAACAGTTCAGCACTGGCTCCCTGAGACTCCAGGGACCTCTTCTGGGTAGTCTGGGGGAGCGATTGGTCAAGCACTTTATAGAGTAGCCCCATGGGGGAGCCTGAGTTCACCCAAGAGCGCACAAGTGGTCCCTCTCTCTCTTATTAGAAGCGCTGTGGGGTGCTCTCCTCTGTACATTAGCTGCACCCCTGTAGTCTGTTGTCTTTGTCTGGCCTCATCACACACAAAGCTGTAACACACCATCTTGTGCTGGTCTGTGCATGTAAGGTTTTGCCCTGTCAGAAAAACAGGGTGACCCAGGGTCCGGCTGCTGTCCTTTTGGGCTCCCAGCACCCATCCATTACGAGAGTGACTCTGTTCTGCTTTTTGTTTGTTTATTTGTTTTTTGGTTTTGATTTTTGGGTCAGAGCTGGTGAAGCTCAGTGATTACACCTGGCTCTGCACTCAGAAATCACTACTGAGGGGCCGGAGAAGTAGCACAGAGGTAAGACATTTGCCTTGCATGCGGCCAATCTGGGACGAACCCAGTTCAATTCCCGGCATGCCATTTGATCCCCTGAGTCTGCCAGGAGCAATTTCTGAGTGCAGAGCCAGGAGTAACCCCTGAGCATCGCTGGGTGTGGCCCCCCAAAACAATCAATCAATCACTCAAATAGCTCCTGGTAGGCTCAGGGGACCAAATGGGATGCCGGGAATCAAACCCGGATTCATCCCAGATCAGCCATGTGCAAGGCAAACACCCTACTGCTATGCTATCGCTCCAGCCCTCTGTTCTGTTTTTAACTTTGCAGTTGTCACAGGTGAATAATCGCAGTTGAACTGCTCTTGACTTATTTACTTTTTTATTTGGAGGGGGGCTCAGCTGGGCACCACCCAACGGTGCTCCTGATTTCCTCCCTGCTCAGGGCTCACTCCTGGCAGACCCAGAGGTCCCTCTATGGGCACTGGGATTGGAACCCAGGTCAGTCTCATGCAAGGCAAATGCTTCATCTGCTGTTCTCTCTTTTGAGCTTACTTCACTTTCTCTTCCCCTGGAATGGATATGAGTGTCACACACACACACACACACACACACACACACACACACACACACACACACACACACGAGGGAGAAGCTGGCCTCTTCACTAGGATATCCCATAACTTGACTTGGGAGAGGGGCTTGAGAAGCTCTGCGGCTACAGGTCTGAGCTGGAGAACTTGGCTTTGTGAGCCCCTGGGAAAGGCCAGGCGCCTGCCTGGTGCTGGAAAATCCTTCACAGGAGCTCAGCTGGCCCGGCCCAGCCCCCGATGCTCAGGAGACCAGCAGTGGTGCAGAGCCTCGCACGGAAGCTGCCACGGATGTCAGTGAGGCCCTTTGAGGGAAGAGCTCGAAACCCCTGGAAAATCCACCGGCCAGTTTTCCACAGGACCCCACACCTGGGAAGTCCCTCCACCCCTGGGGACTTCGGGGTTTCCGGCCTCTCTGCCCAGCCTTTGTTCTGCCTTCCAGGCCTCCAGAAGCACCTTAGGGAGCTAGGCTGGCAGGCTTGGGGGGCTGATGCGAACCCACTGGGCTCGTGTCTGGTTCCCAGGATGCAAACTCTTCCTGTCTTGTCTTTGGAATGTTGATTCGATTTTACTCTGAGCTACAGTCCAGGCACCCAGACCTGGCAGATAGGAAGCAGAGTCAGGGCAAGAAGGACTGGCAATGCCACCGTAGCGGGGCAGAGGGGACCTTCGAGTTCTTCTCACATGCTTCTCACTGGGCCATTCCCTAGGGTGAAAGCTGGATCCTCGCCAGTCCCTGGGACTCCCCTCTGGCCTGCCCAGGGAGCTCAGCAGAGTCTGTCCTGGAGCACCCCTCGTCCGGCTGTCTGACTCTGTGAGAACCAAGGTCTCTACTAGGCATCCCCCCGGGAGCTGGTTCTTTCTGGATTCCTGGGACCCCACTGGAGAAGAACTAGGGGTGGGGGCGTTTAGGGGTGAAGCTACACTTCCTGCTCTTCACAGTTCCTGTTTCAAAGGACAGATGTCAGGCCCGGAGAGATAGCACAGCGGCGTTTGCCTTGCAAGCAGCTGATCCAGGACCAAAGGTGGTTGGTTCGAATCCCGGTGTCCCATATGGTCCCCCGTGCCTGCCAGGAGCTATTTCTGAGCAGAGAGCCAGGAGTAACCCCTGAGTACCTCGAGTGTGGCCCAAAAACCAAAAAAAAAAAAAAAAAAAAAAAAAAAAAAGCTCAAAGGACAGATGTCAATGCCTCTAGCGAAGCAAACTGCTTCTGGGGCACATCGGGGAGCTTGGAGGTTGCTCTGGCTCTGTGCTGTGCCTGGGGACCATTCCTGGTGGTGCTGGGGGACTATAGGGGGTATTAAAAAATAGGAGCCACTTGGGGGCCAGAGCCATAGCACAGTAGGGGAGGGTGTTGTCTTGCATGTGGCCAACACGGGTTTGATCCCCAGCATCTCATAGGGTTTCCTGTGTCTGCCAGGAATGATTCCTGAGTACAGAGCCAGGAGTAACCCTTGAGCACTGCTGGGTGTGGGCCAAAAAATGAGAGAGAGAGGGGCTGGAGAGGTAGCATGGAGGTAGGGCATTTGTCTTGCATGCAGAAGGACAGTGGTTCGAATCCCGGCATCCCATATGGTCCTCTGAGCCAGCCAGGAATGATTTCCGAGCATAGAGCCAGGAGTAACCCCTGAGCGCTGCCGGATGTGATGCCTCCTCAAAAAATGAGAGGGGAAAGAGAAAGGGAAAGAGAAAGGGAGAGAGAAGGGGGAAAGAGAGAGAGAGAGGGAAAGAGAAAAGGAGAGAGAGGAGTGGAAGAAAGGCAAAGAGAAAGGGAGAGAGAGAGAGAGAGAGAGAGAGAGAGAGAGAGAGAGAGAGAGAGAGAGAGAGAGAGACCCTAAGAGGTGTTAGCATTTCCACCCTTTTCCTGGGCATAGAGCGGGCAGTGGCAGGCATGAAGCATTAGCTGCTCTCAGACCTGCTCAGCCGGGCAGCTGGAACCCTGCAACGGACCCACCTCAGCTCCCCCACCCCATTCTCCTTCCCAGGACCTGGGGTGGGGCTTGTCTCCATGTTCAGTCCCTCAGGATCTGGCCCCAGGGAGAAGAGCCTGGAAGATGAGCTCATAGGCCTCTGGAATGTTCTCTGTGAAGTCCCTGTGGAGTGAAAATGAAAGGACTTGTGCTGGCCACAGAGCCACATTCAGGACACAGAAGGGGGTGTCCAGTACCTGCTGGGGAGTCAGGTGAACACAGATGGAGGGGTGTCCGTGGGGAGGGGTGCAGGTGTCTGTGGCATTGTGAGTGCTTTGGGGAAGGGGTGGGAGTCAGTAGGGAGGGGACATCTGGGGGGGATGTGTGCTTGGAAGAGTGGGGTGAGCGCTGTGGCCTAGGAATCTGGATTGGTCAGTGGGCGGGTCATTGGCCCCTCCTGTCTGTTATTGGCTCCTTCCATTCAGGGCATCAGCACCACTCATTCTCTGGGGTCCATTAAGTCCTCCTCCCTCTGCAATATTCCCTTGGCTGAGTGGGGACCTGGGGACAGAGTGGGGATAGACACAAACCCTTCCCCAGAGGGACAGTGAAGAGGCTTCTGAGCCGGACACACAGGCTGGGCGGTTGAGGTGATGCTGCTGATCTTGACACCACACGCTTGCCTGCTCCTGAGCAAATGCCCAGCGTTTCCGGGTTCAGCCCTTGGGAAGAGGAGGGGGCAGAACCCTCCATGCAGGGGGGCTCTGCCAGGTCTACCCTCTGTGGCTTCTGGTGTGGGGGGAACCATGATTTCCTCAGTGGGGTCTGTGCTCAGCAGTCAGTGCTCACTCTCTCCTGCTCAAGCTAATAAGTCCATGTTGTGCTTTGCCAGGAACCAATGGTTGCTAGCAGGTGGCTGTGGACACAGGGTGTCTGTTCTTGGATGTGTGGGGCCATCACTGCACTTTGTGGTAGTGGGGAGCAAAGGGGACCAAGTTTGGGGCACCTTGGGGGTCTGCCCAGGCCTTCAGCAGATGGAGACACTCAAGGCCTTTCTTCACAGAGAGCACAGCCTGTAAGATCAACCCATGCACCATATCCCCAAGCCCAGGAGAACAAATCTGAATCAGGGTCGCCTGTCTTCTACCTCATATCTCCACCACGCTGCCTTCCAGAACTGCTGTTTTGTTTGTTTGTTTGTTTGTCTGTTTGTTTTGTTTTTGGGCCACACCCGGCGGTGCTCAGGGGTTACTCCTGGCTGTCTGCTCAGAAATAGCTCCTGGCAGGCACAGGGGACCCTATGGGACACCGGGATTTGAACCAACCACCTTTGGTCCTGGATCGGCTGCTTGCAAGGCAAACGCCACTGTGCTATCTCTCAGATAGCTGTTTTATTGGTTACAGAGATCACCCCTGAGTGGGGCAGTAAGGACAGAGTAAGGACATATAGCTCAGACTATCCTGAGCCAGACCCACCCAGGTTTCCAAGTAAAACCATCTCTGTTTGAGGGTAATCCAAGTTGTAAACAAACATACAAAGGAACCAGAGATGATATTTGTTTTGGGTGAAACAAGGTGTAGTCTAACAACAGCCTGTGCCCCAAGGGGTGACTCTTTGTCACTGAGCCTTGTCTGGTACCCTAAGTCCTTAGGGAAAGAGTCCTCAGGGCAGAAGTGAACTGGGGAGAGGGATGGGGGAGTTGTGCCAGGAGGCAAAGCTGAGCGAGGTCAAAACTGAAGGGTTTCTTGAAGCCTAGCAACTGGATGGACATCAGGGGGCACCTCTGACTTGTCACCGCTTCCAGGTCGGGTTGGGGTCAGGACCACACAGGGCTGGAGACGGAGTGTGGGTGCTGCCAAGTTCACAAACAACCTAGTGCTGGATCAGGCAGTGAGTGGTCACCCTGCCCTGTCAGAGTGGGGTTCAGACAGCTCTGAACCCTAGTTCTGGGTCCCCAGTTCTGCTTCATTGGATGAAACTCAAGATGTGACCTTCCTTTCTAAGCTTCATTTTTTTTTTTTTTTTTTTTTGGTTTTGGTTTTGGTTTTTGGGTTACACCCAGCAGTGCTCAGAAATCGCTCCTGACAAGCACAAGGGACCTTATGGGATGCCGAGGATGGAACCCAGGTCAGCCGTTTGCAAGGCAAACACCCTACCCGCTGTGCTATCCATCAGGCCCCAACATAAAAAATTCCTTTCCTGTATTTCCCAGGAACTCATGGGTTAGAAAATTCTTTTGTGTGTGTGTGTGTGTGTGTGTGTGTGTGTGTGTGTGTGTGTGTGGTTTTTGGGTCACACTCGGCAGTGCTCAGGGATTATTCCTGGCTCCAGGCTGAGAAATTGTTCCTGGCAGGCACGGGGGACCATATGGGACGCCGGGATTCGAACCGATGACCTCCTGCATGAAAGGCAAACGTTTTACCTCCATGCTATCTCTCTTAATCTGGGCCCGCAGGATAGTACAGTGGGGAGGGCCTTGGTCTTGCATGCGGCCAACCTGGGTTTGATCCCATAGGGCCCTCCAAGCCTGTCAGGAGCAATATTTTTGTTTGTTTTGGTTTTTGGGTCACACTCAGCAGCACTCAGGGGTTACTCCTGGTTCAATGCTCAGAAATTGCTCCTGGCAGGCTCGGGGGACAATCTGGGATGCTGGGATCCAAACCACTGACCGACCGTCTTGGTTAGGTCTGCTGTATGCAAGGCAAACAACCTACTGCTGTGCTATCTCTCTGGCCCCAGTCAGGAGCGATTTCTGAGTGCGGAGCCAAGAGTAACCCCTGAGCACTGCCAGGTGTGGCCCAAACAAAAAAATAAAAACAAAAACAAAAAGAAAGAAAAAAAGAAAACCCTTGAGTTGGGGGCAGCCGATGGCCCCAAAGCAGACACTTTGCAGGGCTCTAACCTGGACCTGGGGAGCAGGAGAGGAGGCCCAAAGCCTAGCAGGCAGCAGCTACCTCCAGCAAGTTCTAACTCGGCCTTCTCTGACACTCGGGGGTCTAATGGGGAACATGCCCTGGGCTTGGCTGTGGCATCTGAGGAAACCCCAGCCGCGGGGACGCAGGAGGCCGGCTCGGCTCTGCCAGAGAGAAATAGTTGTGCATTATCCATGGGCGGGAGAGACGGTTTCTGGAGGCCTGTCTTGAAAACATGTTTGGATTGTCAGACTTAAAATGTTCCACGTGTCTGGTATTTCGTGGCCAATTAGACTAAAGAACCTCGGCTGAAGCATTCCTCAGCGGCGAGTGTGTGGTTTGGGGCCAGGAATGCTGGATTGCAGTGTGAGGGCTGGCTGGGGTGCTGGGCTCGAGAACACGACCTTTGGCGTGCCACCCAGGGGTCACTCTGTGCCTATGGATGTACCAGAGGACTCTTGGTGGGGTGTGTGTATGGTGGGGGGCACTCCTGCATGCAGAGGAGCAAGACAGGGGTGTATGGGAAGGCCTTGCCCGGGTTTCATCCTCGACATTCCATATGGTTCCCCAAGCCTTCCCGGAGTCATTTCTGAGCATAGAGCCCAGTGTGGCCCTAAAACAAACAAACAAAAAAGAAAGGAAATCAACTCTTCCACTTAGGGCAGGCTCAGGCCTAGGGCAGGGCCACTTGTGTAGTTGTAGGCAAAATCTTATTTGAATACCTGGCTACCACCTCAGTGTTACTGGAGACGGAAGCCCAGGGCAAGTAGAGTATTCCAGGCCCTGTGGGGGAATTGCTGGGAAGCCTGGAATCCTTGAGTCTGTAAGTTGAAAGAACTAAGAACAAGAATGGGAAGAACTTCCCCAAACTCTTGTATCCTGGTCCCAGCCCATGGGGCTCACTGGACTGCAAGATCCAGTTTCCCCTGGGGAAGGTTCTAGCAAAGATTGAGAATTGCAAGAAAAGCAGCTCTCTGGGTGCCCATGGATTGGTCCACCTGCTCCGCCGCAGATGTGGGCATCTATCAAACCCAAAAATAAATAAATAAACAAATAAATAAATATCTCCTGGGCCTGCTTACAGGCTGGGTCTTTTTTCAGGCCCCTCTTTGGTTCCATTTCGCCCAGATTGCAAAGCTGGTACTGAGCTTGCCTTCCAGGAGCACCTCCCTCCCTGGCTCATTGGCTTTCACTGTGGACTTCCTCTTCCCCACAGAGCCCCCGCCCGCCCGCCCTGCCCCGCCACACAGCAGTAGACTGGGGATTGAGGGGGCAGGACTCACACAGGTCACAGGACTTGTGTGTAATTAATTCTCTTCCCAGCCCAGTGCCAGCAGGTTTGAAGGTGAGTCAGCGAAGTCAAGGTTAAGAGGCACAATTTTTATGTTTGTTTGTTTGGGGGCCGGCTCCCAGCATTACTCAGGCCTGACTCCTGGCTCTGTGCTCGAAGCCTCACTCCTGCTGGGGGACTATACGTGGTAGCAAAGATGTAATCTGGCTTTGCTGGGTGCCAAGAAGGGCCCCACCTGCTGTCCAACCTCTCCGAGAAGGCTCATGATCCGGATGTGTTTCTCCAACATCAGAGGCATACACGAATACTTCACGCTTCAACGCCTTTTTTTTTAGGGGGGCCCCTTCACAGGTTCTGGAGCTTGGCCTGCTGCCCCCTTGGCAACTTTTGCAGCAAAAGTTACCACAGTCAGGAGGGTGGGATTTTTTTCTGCGGGAAGCAGAGCCTGCCTGGCATAATCTCAATTTAGGTGGGCCAGCCAGAATCTCAGAGTCCTCAAAGCCTCCAAAAAGGAGCATTTTCCCTCCTTCTTCCCTTTCCCTCCCGGGTCTCTGTCAAAGCAACACTGGGAAGATATTGGGGGGGGGGGGAATCCAAGAGGCAGGACATCCAAGGGGCAAAGCTAAATCATATCACGAAGGGCAAACCCTTGCGGGGAGGGTCGGGATGGGTCATGGGGGGGGGCATCTGTGAACTAGAGGGAACTAGAGGTTTGGGTAGGGGAGGGCAGGGGCAGAGAAGAGGCTCAGGGGCAGGGCAGGGACCAGGGGAAGGTCTTTAAGCAGGAGATGAAGCGTGAAACGGTTTCTGGACCAAACCTGCTGCATTCTGGAACCAACAGCCAGCATCGTCTCTACCACCACCCTTCACACACACACACACACACACACACACACACACACACACACACACACACACACACACACAGCTGTGGGAGTAACTGCTAGGCGTGTGGAAATAAAGGGCATTTCATAGCAGCTAACAATAGAGCGAATGAAAAGAATTCGAGCGCCAGTACCGTGTGGAAGGAAGGAATGTTTGTGCAAAGAAAGGCCCTTAAACAAAAACCTGGCTTGCATTCGTGCATCTCGTTTGGACTTGAGAAAGTACCACGGACAAGGAGAACTGTGCATACATATATTATAAAAATAAAAAAAAAGACCTTGATCTAAACAGGCCAGTCGCATGGAACATGTTTTCAATTCATTCAGATCGAACACTCAGTGCCAAATGGAACATATATTCGGAAACATGAAGCCCAAGTAAAGACGCAGAGGAATCCAGGGCACAGCCCGTGGATCGGCCAAAAGCAACCTCTGGGGTTTGGCCAGGTTCCTTATCTCTGCCTGTGTGATTTCTCGTCCGCTGCCTGCTTTCGGATTTGCACCCCTAACCTGCCGCCCATTTCCAGCCAAGAAGCATTTTTCCACAGACTATGAATGATCCACCCTTACAAATCCTTTGCTTTGCAGAAAAGGCCTTGAGTGCGTTTCCTCTATATTTCACCTTCAAGCCACTCTGGGGTCAGCTCGTGGCCCCCTGTGCCTGCCCAGAGCTCTCAGACTGAGCGCCCAGCACCCAGGGGATCTGACTGCAGCTGACCCCACTCTGCAAAGTCGTGGGGGAGATGAGGCTTTATTTGCGCCAGCCCGAGAGCCCTGGGCAAGGCTGGGACGCACCACCCCTTAGTCCCAGGTCCCTCTCCAGGCCCTGGGAGCGGCTGGGACCTCCAGGCCGGAAAGCGCCGCCCTTTCCTGTCGCCTACTCTTGGCCCAGGCCCTGGACGGCGGTGGGGCGGCTGGAGGAGGAAGGGACGAAGACGGATCGAGGAAATTCATTACCAGGCTCAGCCCCTTGGGGCGCGCGCGCGCGATGGGGGTGACCGGCGGGCGCAGGTGCCACCGGGCTGGGTTGATTTAGGGGAGACCTGCTGATGCCGGAGAGCGGGGGTCCCCATGCTCCCCACCACAATGGACAATGTGTGTTTTGTTTTGGGGGGGGGTGAAACACAACCATCCCGCCCAACCTCTCCACGTTGCGCGCTTCGGGTTTGGAGAGCACCCCCTTTCCCAGGGGGAGGAGGAAAGCTGGAAACTGACAACACCCCCAAATTCCGAGGGGCTCCAACTCCTCCCCCGAGGCACCTTCCGGGGGTTCCCGGACCTCGCTGCGCTGTCAGGCCAGTTGGCACCCTGAGCGGTTTGCGCGCGGGGCTCCTCGCAGCTGTCCAGGCGCGGGTAGGGGGGGTTCCTTTGTCTTGGGGCACCCAAGGGCGCCGGCACCCTCCTCCCGGGCTCTCTCTGCAGATCCGGGGCGCTGGTTGCTGCAGTCCTTTGTGTGGAGAGCGCAGGGCGCCGCCTCTCCAAGGAAACGGGTGGGGAGGAGTGGATGGGCGCGCACGGTCTCCCCGGGGCCCCCCATCTCCGGTGCAGGTAGGACGCAGGGGTTTAGAGCTGTGGGGTGTGGGCTCGGCTGCCGTCGCCCCGCCTCGGCCCGCCCCGGCCCGCCTCTGGCCCGCCCCGCGCAGGTTCAGTCCCCAGCCCCGCGGCCGCGCGCTCAGTCTGCGGCTCCAGAGCGCAGCGAGACGCACGGCCTTGGGGATCCTTTTGCGTGACCCCCAACAGTGGGGAGACCCCCTCCCAGCCCCGACCCAGCTGGAGCTGCTGCGTGAGCCCCCCCCGGGAGTGGCTGTTGCGGGCGCCGGAGACCCTCGGGGTGCGTAAAGGCTGCGCGCACCCGGCCTGGCTGTAAGTGAGTGCACGGGGGGTGCCCCGGGGTGGGGGTGGCATCGAAGCTGTGCCCCGCACTTGTCGGAGTGCTGCAGGGACACTGACAGCCCTACCCGGCCTCGAGAGGGTCCCTCTCTCCCTCCCCAAACACGCGTGGGGTCTTGGCACGGGGGGACCCGCCACGCGCGCCCGTGCCAACGAGCTGCGCCCCGCACCCGGGCGCTTTGTTGCCGCGAGTCCAACTTGCAGAGCTGGTCACGGCGGTTTCTGAACAGCTGAAGCTTCTAGCAGGTCCCCTCCACACTACCTCCTTCCTTGCACCCCCACGTCCCCCCCACCTCCTCCCTGGAAACCCAAGTGCCTGAACCTCGCCAAGTCCCCGGGTTGGCGAGGACGCACGGGGGGCTCAGCGGGCGTTTTCTCATTATGAATTATTCCCCTCCATCCACCCCCACCCGGCTCCAAGAGGCATGTGTTTCATCTTATAAATAGAAAGGAGCATTTTTTTTTTCCTTTTGGGCAGACCCGCCTTTCGACGGTGCAGCCTAAGAGAGGTCAATTTAAAAATAAACACGCGCTCCAAGTGCTGCCTTCTCAGCGCCAGGCTGCGGCTGGAACAGGCTGCGTAGACCAAAGGCTTCAAAGCCCGGAGCGCAGCTGTGTTGAAAGCAGAAAAAAAAAATTAAAAAAGAAAAAAAAAAATATCAGCCCCAGAGTGCAGCCCTGGCTGATGGTTCAGTAATTACATTAAAAAAAAAAGAAAGGAGAAAGGAGTGAATTATAATGAAGGCGGGGCCGGCCTGACCAGAGGGTATAACTCAGGAATTATTTCCATTTGGGGAGCCTGGGTGTGCTGCTGGGGACCGGGAGGAGGAGATGTGTGGATGGATTTTAGGAGCCAGGATTATCGAACTCTCCCCACACCTGGTCTCCCCAAATACAGACCTTGAGGTGCCTCTAATGAGATCATAAATCTGGTGAGGTTAAGTTCTGTATCTGCCACTGCAGAGCAAGCTGGGGGTGCCCCTTGACAGGCAAGGCCTCCGCGGAAAGAAAGAAATTCTGGGGGTTCCCACCCGCCCTAAGTGCCCTGCTTGGGGGAAGAGCAGAGGAAACTTAACACCTTTTCTCTCCATTCCCCCGAGATGCGCCCTCCTCTGGACAGTTCCGGGAGTCTTGGGTGACGCAGCTCAGAGAAGGTGGGGCCTTGGGAGACAGGTTTGGAGAAGTGAGGGGAGAAAGTGAGAGAGAGAGAGAGAGACATTAGGGTTCCCAAATGTTGGGTTTCCAGATAAGGTTCAACCCTGTGCCTGGTTGGGTTCATGGAAGAGAACTTGAGCCAGGCAGGTCCTAGACAGACAGACAGACGGACAGACGGATGGATGCACACACGCCTGGATTCCAAACAGCTGGGGTACATCCCGGGATCAGGGGGATTGTGGTTGCACGTTGCTGTGCCAGTGGGCGATCCAGGGGCTCCTCCCCAAGCCAGATTGACAGTTGCTCAGTTGAGCCTTTGGGTGGGTGGGTGGAAGGGCTGATCTCTGGGGCCCACCTGCTCCCCAGCTCCTCCTGGAAGTTCTGGACAGGCCATAGGCTCCCAGTGGCTCTGCCATCTTCTGAGCTCAAACCCTGAACAGGAGTAGTTCATGGCCCAAGGAAGGACCGTTGTTGTCACTCCTCCCTGGGACATGCCCCGACAGGTGTTTGACTCCCCCCCCCCCCCAGCTTCTTACCTCTAGCTGCCTCTTATCATGCAGCTGTGCGAGTCTGATTGATTAGGGACCTTGTTATCTCTCTGTTGATAAAAATTCTTGCTGATTTTACGCCCTATGAGGGACCCTGTGAGCTGGTATTCTTCCTGAATAAGAACTTGAATTTGTTTGGTTTGAGTTTGGGTGCTCAGGGCTTTGCACTCAGGAATGAAGCACTCCTGGTGGGCTCCGGGGAATCACCTGGAATGCCAGGGATCAAACTGAGGTCGGCAGTGTGCAAGGCAAATGCACTATTTGCAGTACTACTACTCTGACCCCTGGAGTCTGTTTTTATTTTTTATAATATCTTTATTTAACCACCTTGATTACAGACATGATTGTAGCTGGGATTGGAGTCTTTTTTGTTGTTTTTTGTTTTTTTTTTTTGTTTTTGGGCCACACCCGGCAGTGCTCAGGGTTTACTCCTGGCTGTCTGCTCAGAAATAGCTCCTGGCAGGCACGGGGACCATATGGGACACCGGGATTCGAACCAACCACCTTTGGTCCTGGATCGGTTGCTTGCAAGGCAAACACCGCTGTGCTATCTCTCCGGGCCCGGATTGGAGTCTTTTTAACTGTGTGCATAGAGCATATAAGTGGAATCATTTGAACCCTCACAGCTGGCCGGATGTCTCCAGTCACCGCTTTTGATAGCTGTGATGGTCACACACCTGCCCTAGTGGTCCCAACTCTTTAACACTTTCCCCACCTAAGTTCTGCTCTTGTCAGCCTTTTTCTCTGGTGAGCTCAGGGCTTTCTAATAATCCTGCCTTGGGGCAGAAGCTCCTCTGATCCAATCCCCAGTTTTACAGGGCTGGGGAGTGGGGCATGCAGGTGTCCGACACTTAAGCCCACAGCCTACAGCTGTGACCAGGCAGCATCCACGGGGACCAGCGGTTCCCCTGTGTGCGGCCACTCTCGGGACAGCAAGAATTATTAATAAGAGTTGGGGGAGCTCCAGCGCTCACCAGATTCCCCCACTCACGCTGACAGTGGTGGTGGTGGTGGTGATGGTAGTGGGGAAGGGAAAGAGGAAGGGTCTTGGGACCTCAGTGAGGCAGAAAAGAGTTTAGCAAAAGATGATGCTTGTGGAAGAGATGCAGAAGAAGTTGGGTGTCCTTGGTTTGGCTATTGTGGCTTTTGGGGGCTGGAAGCTTTGATCTCCATTGAGCTGCCTCTCCTGCAGGGAATCAGGTTGATTCCATTTCCTAGCTGGCTCTGACAGGTGGAGTCACTTGGCCACGGTGAAACAGCTCAGGCCTACCGAGTGGGCTTTGGAGGCAGGTGTAGACCTGAGGATTGGTGGGGAGAGAGCTGAAAGCTGCCCTGGGTGGGGTTGGGAGTGGGGGGTGGGTCTCTTATCTCGGCCCCACCCTGCAGGAAAATGACAGTGATACCACCCAGGGCTGGGCCTAGTCTCCAGGACTTCTAGGCGTCTGTTGAGAGAAGAGATTTGGTAGGTGGGGAAGGAGTCCAGGATGGGGGAATCCTAGGCTACGGGGAATGAATTATTGGAGGGGTGCATGTGGTGTCCAGGGATCTGACCCAACCATGCTTTGTGGATGGCCAGGCCTCTGGAGGGTGAGTCAGGAGGCTTAAGGGCTCCTCCTAAACTTCAGGGTGGAGTTTCTACTTTATGATCCTTTGGAGGGACAGCTGCTCAGTTCTCTGTCCAGGCAGCTCTGGAGGATTCTGGAAGGTTCTGGAGTGTTCTGGAAGGTTCTTGAGTGTTCTGGAAAGGCTGAAACCCAAGTTGCTTCCAAACCAACAGAAAGAGCCCAAGAACTGGCTTGCTCCACATGGGGTCCCCTTGAAAGCTCATTTGACGAACACAACAGTGCGTATAGTATTGGAGTTGGTCAATGCTGAGCTGAGCTCCGTAGTGACGCAAACCCCTACACTCACGGGAAAAACTTCCTAAACACCCCCAGCTCAGGAAGCAGCCGCCTCTGAGACGGGCGGAAGCATCTCTGAGATCCTGTTTCCTCCGTGTCCCCGTCCACGTCTCATAGGACGACAAGCCTGGGGCTTCCAGCTGGTCCATGAGCTGGTCCTTGATATCTGGGGAGGCCCGTGTCATGCGTGATATTCCAACACCCTTGCCCAGCGCCCATGGGTACAGTGGTGGAGGACCCCGGAACCACCTGCTACTTCCCCCCAGCTTCCCAATTGTCCCTGAGCTCTGTGTCCCAGACAGTGGCCCAAGACTTGGCCTGAGCTCTTGTTAGAACGCAGGCCCAGAACCACATGCCTGCTGGCCACCCCTGGAAGCTGAGGGGACCCTGGGAGATGTTCCTCTCTCTGCTTCGGGTCAAGCAGATGCTGTGCCCAGGGGAGATGGACCATGGGGCACTCTTGGGGTTAGAAATTCAGCTGTGGGCTGTGCTCTGCCCCTCGCTGCCATGTTTTGAGCAGGCCCTTGCTACCTTTTTCTCATCCTGTGGTTTGGTTTTTAGGCCACACCTGGCGGTGCTGGGGATCGAACCAGGGTTGGCCGCATGCATGGCAAAAGCCTTCCTTCCCCACTTTGTGTCTCTCTGATTGCTGCTAAAGTCCAGCCAAGCTGTACCCAAAGCCCCATGCGAGATGAGGGGCTCCCCACCTCAGCACCCAGTTCAGGCCACAGCTCAGAGGCTTCCACGTAGCTTGTGGCAGTTGAGTCCACTGCTGATATGTCCAGGGTCCCCAAATATCTTCCAAATTGAGAGACCAACTCCCATTCTTGGGGAGACCTTGGCAATAATCGTCCACAATAAATGATCCAAACAAAGAGGCTTTGGGGAACAAAAGGTTTGGCCAAAAGAGCCTAATCCTCCCTGGTTCAATCTCTCTCCTCTCTTCTCCTGTCTCTCCTCTCTGTCTTTCTGTTTCTGTCTCTCTCTGTATCACTCTGTCTCTCTGTGTGTCCCTCTCTCTGTGTCTCTCTGTCCCTCTCTGTGTCTCTCTTCTTCTCCCTTCCTCTTCTCTTTCTCCTGTCTCTTTGACCCTCTCTGTGTCTCTCTTCTCCTTCTCTCTGTCCCTCTCTGTGTCTCTCTTCTTCTCCCTTCCTCTTCTCTTTCTCCTGTCTCTTTGACCCTCTCTGTGTCTCTCTTCTCCTTCTCTCTGTCTCTCCTCCCTCACTTCCTCTTCTCTCTCTCCTCTTTCTCTGTCTTACTGTCTCTTTTTTTTTCTGTGTCTCTCCCCTCTCTGTCTCTGTCTCTCTGTCCTTCTCTCTGTGTCTGTCTTCTCTTCTTTCTCCTCTATCTCTGTATGTCTCTCCCCTTCTCTTTCTCTCTCTCTGTCTCTCCTCTCTGTCTGGGCAGTGACCGTGTTCTCTCTCTCCTCCTTCTATGTCTCCCCCTTGTGTCTCTTCTTTCCCCTATTTCTCTCTTCACTGTCTTTTCCTGTCTGTGCTGTCTCTCTTCTTCTCTTGTCTCTTCCCTCTTCTGTTTGTCTCTCTTCCCCCATTATTTCTCTCTTCTCCCCCTTTTATCCTCTTTATCCAACTGCCTCTGTCCAACTGCCTCCTTTGGCCTCCCCTCCAATTTTCTTTATTTCTAAATACAAAATAAATACAATACCTAAAATAAATACAAAATACTCTAGCTCTGTGGAAAAGACCCTTTCAGTTCCAGTGGGTTTGAGCACCGTGTGAATGATGCTCGGCCCTTCAGCTTGCCCCTAAATGTGTTCCTGCATTCAGACACGCCTGATGTTGATGTACCAGGTTGGTAAAGGGCAGAGCTGCCAGCACCGTGTGTGGCACAGGTGGGCAGCACCTGGGATCAGACTCAGGGCTTAACATTTATTTATGAGGTAGCACTTCTGCCACCAAGCCAGCCCTGGGCCCCTGACATTTGATTTTTATTTTTTCATTGAACTTTTGTAATTCAAAGTCAGAGTTACACAGCGTCCCAATGTATAGATGAGTAGGTGGAGTCAAGGAGCTAAAGTTGGGGTTCAGACCGTCCCCAAGTTCTCCTGGCCCTGGACTGCCTCCTGCTTGTGGTACCTGTCGTGGCTCCTGAGGTCAGACCCTGAGCTGGGTTCCTCCTGGCACTGCCCACAGTTCCCAAGCCAGCCCTGCCTCGGTGCCCTCGCCTGGCTCTGGTGCCTGGAGACAGGTGTGTTCACTTCCCAGACTGATCCATCTGTGACTCTCTGGCCCCGAGTCCAACTGTGGTCGCCTACAGCCAGCTGGTGACAAACATGGACACTCTTGGGCCAGGCCTGAGGCAGGTGGAGAAAGGCATATGTGTGGGGCGCACCCCTGAGGGGCAGGTGGAAGTTTGACCTCTGCATGGGAACCAAACATTCAGGAAGGTTCCAGAATGTTTCAGGCTGTCTTAGAAGCACGAATGGTCAAGTGCAGTTGTAAAGCAGTTCTGTGGCTGCTCTGGAGTCAGGATGGATGGTGATGCCCATGGGTGCTCGAGGCCTGATGGGTGGATCTGTGATCACTTGCTGGGAGGCGACCCTGGGTCACACACTGACTCCGCTCACCCCTGTATGTGACGACAGGGATGTGGGAGAGATTCTGGTCTGGCAGAGGGTCTGGAACAGCAGGGAAGGATGCTGTCAGTTCAGGTGAAGGGGGAAGGGGTCCCCCAGACTTGGTGCCAGTGCAAGAATTGGTCCCGGTGTTGCCTCCAGTTCACCAACTCATCTGTATATAGGGACACTGTGTAACTCTGACTTTGAGCTAGAAAAGTTTAATGAAAAAAAAAATCAAATGCCAGGGGCTCAGGGTTGGCTTAGTGGCAGGAAGTGCTACTCACCTGTGCCATACTGGAAAGAAAATCCTGGTACAAGTCTGATGTATTAAGAAAGGACAAGGTGCTTTGGTTTCGGGCTGGGCAAGGCACCCTATTTCTCTCCACTTCCGTCTGTCACCCTGTCCCAGAGATCAAAGCCCACTGTCTTAACCAACTTGGTCATTTTAACTCCTGGATGCCTGCGTGTACAGCCAGCGGCACACACTTAGATATGGCCTAACTTCAACAGATACTGGTGTCAGCCTTGCGTGTGGCCCACCCTGGGTCCATCCTGGTCACCTGAACTCACCAGGAGTGACTCCTGAAGGCAGAGCCAGGAGTGAGCTCTAAGCTCGATCATTGTGGGGGAAGAGTGAGCCCCAATGTGGCAGGAACATTCCAGGGGACATTCTGGCTGGAGAGGGGCGGGTAGAGCAGGTGTTTGTCGGGGAGTCCACCTGTGGTTTTTCGGAGAGCTTCTCCCGACCATCCTGCCGACCAGGGAGATTGTGTGTGTGTGTGTGTGTGTCTGTGTGTCTGTGTGTGTGTGTGTCTGTGTGTGTCTGTGTGTGTGTATGTGTGTGTTCGTGCGTGCATCTGTCTGTCCATCCCTGGCCCTCCCCTCCTTTCTCCCCCCTTCCTCCAGAGAATGTTCTAGAAGTGACCAGCAGGAAGAAGGCGATTTTTCTGGACAGGTGTTTTGATTTATTTACTCAGACTTGCACTTTCCTTCAGCTCAGGCGTCACATCATCCCTGGAAGTGGACATGGGGCAGTGGGGAAGTGACATGGCCCCCTGCAGGGCCCTCAGGAAGGAACTTCCCTGGGTCCGAGGATGTTGTACTGTGGAGGGCGGTGGAGAACATGTGTTGACTCAGGAGGTGGCTGGGCCATTGTCTTGAGGGCCAAGGCATTGCAGCCCACACCTGCTTCCTCCTTGGGCTCCCCCAGCTTTGCTGGGAATGAGGGAGATGTTGGCGTCACTGCTCCCCAGGAAGTGAGCAGGGACAGCCCCTGGGAACACAACGGAGCTGAGCAGCGATGTGGTTCCAGGCCGATGTGGTTCCAGGCCGGCTCTGTCCCTGGAGGGCGAAGTCAAGCACTTTGTTTCCTGGGGTACAGCCAGGCAGTGCTCATGGCCTTCAGTGCCCCCCCACCCCAGTCCTTCTTGCCTGAAACCCCAGACCTTCAGGGCACACTGGGCACTGACCTGAGGGCATCCCCGTGGCTGTTTCCTACCAGAGGCCAAATCTCTGCTGTGCCCCAGGCAGTGTTCCCAGGGCCTGGCCATACTCTTATGTTCCGAGGTCACTGCTCTGGAGGTGTCTGTGCTCCAGGCACTGCTCACAGCTGTTCCTGCAGCTGGCTCCTGCCTGGAGCTGTCCCCTAGAGCCACACAGCCCCCGGAAGGACACCTGCTCACCCAGCGTTGGGCCAGGGAGGGCAGTGCAGGGAAACTAGTCTGAAGTTGGACTGAACTTTGAGCTGGGCTACTCATGGACCGACAGATGGATGGACAGACAGAGGGAGTCAGACCAGCTTGTGCTCTGAGGGACTCTGGTAGGGCTATGCATGTATGCATGCATGGATGGATGGATGATGGTTGGATGGGCAGATGGACCGACAGAGGAGCCAGACCAGATCTCGCTCAGGGATTTCTGGCTGTGCTGTTCATTCCTTCGTTCTCTGCACATGCAGGCTGTCAGTCTTTTCTTGTCTCAATGACGTGGGCAGTGGTCACGGCTTGGTCCCGTACTGGTGTGGTGAACTCCTGTTTTAGCTTGTCCATGGCCCCAAAGAGCCCCACATTATTCAAGGGGCCCTGTGGGCAGAAAAGGAGAGGGGCTCTGGGCCCTGGGGGGTCAGCGTCCCTGAGCTGGGCACTGTTTGGGACATTACTCCAGCTGCTGGGTCAGGGCGAAGGAGCTGCTTGCTTCAGTTTGCATCAGGCTCCTTCATGTTGAACAGAGCTGAGGAGACCAGGGATATGGGCGAGGGGTGATGGGGGGGGGGATATGAGAGTTGGGGGGTCTAGGGTGAGTCTCTCCCTGCTCTCAGGATCCTTGCAGACTAGGGCTTGTGAGCAGAGCCGAAAAAGACCCCCTAATTAATCCAAATGAATCGTCCATTGGGTCCCTGCATGGAGGAATATAGGGTGTGAGAGGGCATGGAGGTGGCCTTTCTCCCTTTCTCCCTTTCTCTGAGTGGTCTCTTGCAGAGGACAGGCCATGAGGTGGTCACCACATCGTCATTCTTTCCTGTGTGGTGGCCTTTTGGTCCACAGCGGTGCTCAGGGATCACTCTTGGCTGGCTGGGAGACCAACCACATGGGATGCTGGGGTTTGTACCTGGGTCAGTTGCGTGTCAAGTACACGAACACACTATTGCTGGGTCCCTGGGTCTTCCCTGGGTCTTCATTCTCATTTGGTAGGTGAAGTCCAGGTCCTTAGCTGGTGGGTGTGGCCTCATGGGTGAGACTTGGTGGTGGGTGGGGCCTCTGTAGTGGGTGGAGCTTCAGCGGCAGGTAAAGTTTGGTGGTGGGAGGAGCTTTGTGATGGGTAGACTTTGGTGGTGGGCAAGGCCACGGAAACACCCATCTGGTTCTCTATGTCTCCAAACAGGGCCCAGCCACAGGGCCCCAGCCCTGCAGCGCCCTGTTAATATTAGCACCAGGAGAGTGAGGCCTTGGTAGGTCCCTCTGGTTCCTCTTGCTCTTCCCCCTTCTGTTTCCTTCCTCCCAGCCTCCACCTAGGCAAGACTCTTAAGCCACCTCTGCCCCTTTGGCAGTGCCTGAGGGCTGCTGGCTCTGTCCAGCAACCCCCACTTTCCTGCCCACCCTCCCCCATGCAAGCTGAGTGTGACTGAGGTCCTGGCCCAGGGGCCCAAACACCCCCCCACCCCAACCCCATCTTCCTGTTTGTTTCTCCCAAGCATCCAGGCCGCCTGTCCTGGAGTGACCTTGTGCCCAGTCTATAGACTGGCTCCTGTCCTGCCTCGTGTGCCCAGAAGGAACCCACGTGCCTACCCCCACCCCATCCTGCACCCTGATACTGCCCCTGAAGTGTGTGGGAAGGGGGTGCCAGTACCCCGGTGTGGCAGGGTCCCACTCGCCGTGTGCTTGCAGGGGAAGGACTTTTGAGGGTTTTGCAGGAGACTAGGATCTAAACTCTGCGTAGGACCCTAATTCCCTCATGCCAGGCTGCCATCTGCCATGCTGCAGGGCCAGGACTGTACCCTCTGATGCCCAGACTGGTGCTGGCCAGTTGGGCAGCTCAGGGTGTCAGGCCCTGCCCAGAGATGGAGGGTCTGCTTTCATTAAGATGGGCACCAAGAGACAACCAGATTGGGGAGCGTGGGTAGTGTAGGCAATGGAACCTTCTGGGTGTGCCCACTCTGGGAGAGCCCTCAGGCTACTACAGCTCTGAGAAAAAGCCAAAGCCAGAGTGAAAATAGGTCCAGTTGTAGCCAGAGCATAGCACAGCTGGGAGAGCGTTTGCCTTGCTTGTGGCTGAACAGGTTCAATTCTCGGCATCCCCAGAGGATTCCCTGAGCCTGCTGGTGATTCCTGAGTGCAGAGCCTAGAGCGAGTCCTGAGCACCGCTGGGTGTGACCCCAAGCAAACAAAAACCAGGTCCAGTTGTTTTGAAGGAGCTGGGCCCTCTTGGTCACACACCACAGTTGTATATGTGTGTGTTTGAATGTGTTTGAGTGTGTGTGTGATTGTGTTTGGAGTTATGTATGTATGTGTGTATTTGGTGGTTGCTTTAATGTTTGGGGGCCACTAGAGTCACCCTTGGCAGTACTGGACAGCAGGGAGGCCGTGGGTACTGGACCTCTGAGCCTCACACACGTCATTGTGCTCTGCCTCTGCTGCATTCCTGGCTCTGTAGTACCCGAAGGCTGAGCCGAATCCTTAGAACAAATCCCCAAACCCTCCATGTGTCTATGTGTGGATTCAAGTCAGGGGAGGGGAGGTCTTTATCTGTCTTTTCTCTCCTCTGTTTCCCTACAGATCCCGTGAGACTAGGATCAGGGCACCATTGTTCAGAATTAAGTTTATATCTTTCTTAATGGAAGGAAATAACAAACTCCAGCTGGGCTCAGGATAGAAGGGTCCAAGCCACCGTTAATTCACTTTTTTTTTTTTTTGCTGGGGGGGGGGAGGGAGTACCACACTGGTTGCTGGCAGGGGGAAGGAGGTGTGAGTTTGGTCAGTGTCACAACCCAAGAAAGAAGTTAGTTTCTTCCTTTTCTTTTCCTTCCTTCCTTCCTTCCTTCCTTCCTTCCTTCCTTCCTTCCTTCCTTCCTTCCTTCCTTCCTTCCTTCCTTCCTCCCGCCCTCCCTCCCGCCCTCCCTCCCTCCCTTCCTCCCTCCCTCTCTCTCTCTCTCTCTCTCTCTCTCTCCCTCTCTCTCCCTCTCTCTCTCCGTCTTTCTTTCTTTCTTTCTTTCTTTCTTTCTTTCTTTCTTTCTTTCTTTCTTTCTTTCTTTCTTTCTTTCTTTCTTTCTTTCTTTCTTTCTTTCTTTCTTTCTTTCTTTCTCTTTCTTTCTTTCTTTCTTTCTTTCTTTCTTTCTTTCTTTCTTTCTTTCTTTCTTTCTTTCTTTCTTTCTTTCTCTCTTTCTTTCTTTCTCTCTTTCTTTCTCTCTTTCTCTTTCCTTTTTTCCTTTTCTCTTTCCCTTTTTTCTTTCTTCCTTCCTTTTTTAAAATAATCAAATCATGAGATTCACAGTTCCAAAGATGTTCATAATTGAAAGTCAGTCCTACAATGTCCAACACCCTTCGCCAGGGCATATTTCCTGCCACCAATGTCCCCAGTTTCCCTCCTGCCCTTCCCCTGCCCTCTCTCATGCCTGACTCTGGGGCAGACATTCCTTCTCTCCCTCTCCCCGTTTCTCCCTCCCCCTCATCCCTCTCTCCCTTTTAAACACTGTGCTTAACTGCTTGCTTTCTGCTCCCATCCCAGGCTGCAACCACTGTCCCTGTGACCAGTTCCAGAGTCCCTCGGGAAAGCTCGGACTGGACTCTCGGACCCTGAATCCCTGCAGTTTCCAGAGCTGCCTGAAAAGGATGTGACCCCGACTCGGAAGTTTTCCAGGAGGCCAGCCCGCCACGGCCCCACCACCATGCCAGCCAAGACCCCCATCTACCTGAAGGCGGCCCACAAGAAGGGCAAGAAGTTCCGTCTTCGGGACGTGCTGTCCCCCGACATGATCAGCCCCCCGCTGGGTGACTTCCGTCACACCATCCACATCGGCAGGGAGGGCCAGCGCGACGTCTTTGGGGACATCTCCTTCCTGCAGGGCAACTACGAGCTGCTGCCTGGGGCCCCCGAAGAGGCTGCCCATGGTCCCACACTCCCCGGCCATGAGTTCTTCCGGGCCAATAGCACCTCCGACTCGGCCCTGCCTGAGACTCCGTCTCCAGTGCTCAAGAACGCCATCTCGCTGCCCAGCATCGGGGGCTCCCAGGCACTCATGCTGCCGCTGCTGTCACCTGTCACCTTCCACACCCGGCAGGAGACTCTGGGCCTCTCCAGGCTGGGCTGTGCGCCCTCTGCTCGCCCACAGGCCCCTCCACCTGGCCAAGCCGCTGACGTGTCCTGGGCCTCCAGCGGCTCTGCATCCCAGTCCAGCCAGGGCCGGGACAGCCACTCGTCCAGCCTGTCAGAACAGTACCCAGATTGGCCCGCAGAGGACATGTTTGACCCCCCGCCACCACCTCCTTGCCCACTGAGCCCCGGAAAGGCCCCGTCCCAGACGTCACTCTCCGACCTCACAGGCTCACTCCTGTCTCTGCAGCTGGACTTGGGGCCCTCGCTCCTGGACGAGGTGCTGAATGTCATGGAGAAGAACAAGTAGCCCCCAGAACTCCGTGAACCCCAGGACACCCCCTTACCGAGTGCCGGGGGACTGAATTGAACACTGAGCTCCGTGACCATGTTGTTGCAGCTGTGCTGGGTCTCCTCAGAGAATGTTCTGGAAAGACCCTTTTTTTTTTTTGTTATTGCTGCAAAATCCTTACACACCCCCCCTCAATATCTAAAAGCAAAAAAAAAAAAAAAAAAAGCTACATCTTATGCCTCAGCAGGGCGCTGTATCCACATGGGGCCAGCTCTGGCCACTGTTGCCTGAGAAACGTCGTCTCCCTGGGATAGGGTTTGAAGACCCCAAGAGATGGGGGTCCCGTTTAGGAAATGACTCCCTGATAATCTTTCTGTATGACGGGGCGTCCCAGTGTGGCCTCTTTTTTCTGGACGCTTTGTTCCTAGAAGGTGGTTCTGGGCTCCACACAGCAAGCGCTTCAGTATTATTACAACGACTTTTCTGTTTTTACACGGGGATTTTGGGGTGTGGGTGGGGTGTGTTTGGGGGGGAACCTCTCATTCTTCTACACCCCTTATCTATTGCTCTATTTTATCGCAGAATCGACCATGGGAAGACACGAGCCAAGTACCAGGATACCTAAGTTATTTTTAAAGTGAAATATATATTTTTATGTGCCTTTGGCTGCCCTTTGCAGAGCCTCCGTTTGATCGCTGGCCCTGGGTGGCTGTTGGGGTGGGCGTTGGGGGGGGGGGGACACAGTCCAGGTCTGGAGAGTGTCACCACCCCCTCGGCCTGCCCTGCCTGCCTTTCTCCCTCCACTCTGCTCCCAGCTGCCTCTGGGCTGAAGCTCCGAGACCCGCCTTCCCGTCATGCCTCTGAGGATGTGGGATTCCCCCACATCATGGTCTCTGGGACTCGGGGTACTTCCGTGCGTCCACACTGACCGGCCGAGCATGGGTAGTTCATTCGCACAATAAAGAGTCTGTTACACATGTGTCTCTTGTGTTGTGGGCAGTGGGTCTTGAAGAAAACCAGGAAAAGTGCGTCTGAGTCCAGCTAGCAGATTTTCTGTCCCAGGGTAGTTCCTATGACTTCCCTAAGGTGTGAGATTCCTGGTACTGGATGTGGCAGTTTTGGGGCCACTGGGGGTCCTAGGGCCCATGCTCGAGGTGGCCTTGTGGTGTGAGAACCCCCTAAGTTGATCTCTCCCCTCTCTCCTGAGGGCTGTTTGGGCATCAGTAAACACACGTGGGTCAGACCAAGGGCAGTGTCTGGTATGGAAACACCTTTCATGACCTCACACAGACCCAGGTTCGACATCTAGCATTTCATAGGGTCCCTCCAGTCTGCCAGGAGTGGTTCCTGAGTGCAGAGCTGGGAGTAACCCTTGAGCACTGCTGGGTATGGCCACCCAAAAGTATACAGAAAAAGTTCAGGGCCAATGGTGAAGCCTCTGTCAAAGGTGTGGGTTGGGCATGATCCAGGACCTGAATTAGAACCCAGCACTCCATTGTGGCTCTCTGGGCCTCTCCAGGTCTAGCCCTGGAGCACTTCCTCCAGTGCTGTCAGGCTAAGCACTGAACATTAGGGCCACCTCTACTCTGGGCCTCAAGCTGTGGTTATGGGGGAGATAGAGAGACCAGTGTAACCTCTTAGGAGTCATGGGTGGTCAGAGACAAAGTGATTCTCTGGACCTACAGGGATGAATTCCCACAGACTGGTCAGGCTTGGGGTGGGGACCTAGGGCATCTCACCTCATTCGGTGTTGAAAGTGGCCACTTCTGGGCTGGAGCCTCAGCCATGCTGTGTACATATGTGTACGTATGTGTTTCTGTGCATGTGTGTGTGTGTATTTGTGTGCATGTGTGTGTCGAAGCCCTGCCCTTACTCTGAAGGGGGAATTAGTCATGGCTGCTGAGAGCAGAACGTACAAAAAGTACGTACATATCAGGCATGAGATTGCTTCGAACTGAAATTCTGAACACCCACGTGATACTGAATTTGTAAATATTTACAGTGAGTTATGGTTAGAAATCTGGGCTTCCTGCACAACACTGCTGCCAAAGTATTTCCACATGCCTGCCCTGGGTTTCGGCCTGGGGTGCTGGCAGAGCTTCTATTTTAGGGAGCACTCAGCAGCAGGAGGGCAGGAGGGAAGGGAGGAAGGAAGGAAAGTGGGAACAAGGAAGGAGGGAAGGAGAAAGGAAGGAATGTGGGAAGGAAGAGTAGGAAGGGGGAAAGGGAGGGAGGGAGGGAGGGAGGGGATGAGGAGATGTACTGAGGGGCATCGGGGCAGAGTCAAAACCCCCAAGATTGCTCTGGCTGCATGTGGCAAATATCCCAACAGAACCAGCACCATGTGAGACCATGGGAGATCATGGGGGTTCTCGCTCCCTGTGCTCCTTACATGAATGGCTCAGGCCCCATTTACAGCTGATCAAAGTATAGGCATATCAAGTGAGCGATGGGGACCTTGGACCCAGCACCCCCCATCCCTCTACCAGCTCACTTTGCAGCCTGAGCCTAAGGCAGCTAATTCCCTGAAAGGGGGCTGAATTTTATCTATTCATTTACCTACCCATCTATCAATCTATCTACCTATACACACACACACACACACACACACACACACACACACACACACACACACATATATATAACCATCTATTATCTACCTACCTATCCATCTATCTTCTATCTGTCCTATTTATTTATATTCTATCTATTCATCCATCCACCCATTTATTCATCTCTTTTTTTTTTTGTTCTCTTTGGGCCACACCCGGTAATGTTCAGGGGTTACTCCTGGTTCTGCGCTCAGAAATCTATCCTGGCTTGGGGAACCATATGGGACTCCGGGGGATCAAACCATGGCCGTTCCTAGGCTAGCAAAGCAAGTCAGATGCCCTACCACTTGCACCACCTCTCCGGCTCCCCATTTATCCATCTTTTATCTATCCATTTATCTATCATCTTTCTATCCATTCATCTATCCATTTTCTATCATCTACTATCCATCTATCTTCTATCTATCTACCTGCCACACCCAGTAATGCTGAGTCAAGGTTGACTCCAGGCTCTGTGTTCAGGGGTCACTTCCGGTGGTGCTCAGGGTACCCTATGTGGAGTTCAAACTCGGGTCAGCTGCATGGCAGGCAAGCACTTGCCCCGCCATATTATCTTTCTGGGCTGAGATTGAGTTCTAGAAGCATCCACCATGTCCACATCCCACATTCTCTCCAGGAGCCACACCCAGTACCTGCTGCCAGCATGAGCCCAGGAGCCAGCTCCGAGGTCTAGTCAGGAGACCAAGACGTAGGGGCCTCGGGCAGGAGGAAAATTCCAAACTCTTTGGAGGTCTCAGGGTCAGGGGAAACTTTGTTGGCACTTAGCTGCCACTTTGCTCAGACTAAATCCTGTTTTTTTTTTTTTGTTGTTGTTGTTGTTATTAGTTTGTTTTTGAGCCACACCCAGTGATGCTCAGGGGTTACTCCTGGCTATGCGCTCAGAAATCGCTCCTGGTTTGGGGGACCATATGGGACGCCATGGGATCGAACCGTGGTCCGTCCAAGCTAGTGCATGCAAGGCAGACGCCTTATCTCTTGCACCATCGCTCCAGCCCCAGTCCTGGCTTATTTTATGTTGTTTTTTCCTTATATTTATATTTCTGTCCACACCATCTACTATACCCCAAAGCTCTCTCTCCTTTGTGCGCTCTCTCTGTTTATCTGTCTGTCTCTGTGTCTCTGTCTCTCTGGCCCTCTCTCTCTCTCTTTCTCTCTGTTTTTTCCTGGACTTGCTGGCTCTGTGAGACTCATGACTCATGCACTGTGCTCGCCCACACCACCAGCTCTGTTCACAGGCCAGAAAGCAAGCGGAAGGGACTGGAATTTTCTGAAAGAATTTGTTGTTGAGGGGCCAGCACCATCGCACAGTGGGGAGGGCACTTGTCTTGCACGTAGCCAACCTAGCTTTCATCCCTGGCATCCAAGCACCATATAGAGTAATTCCAAAAGTGACCCCTGAGCACTGCCAGGTGTGACCCCAAACCCAATAAATACATAAAATAAAAACAGTGTTTTTTTTTTTTTTTTAGGGCCCAGAGTGATATAGCACAAAGTCAGGAGGGCATTTGCCTTACATGCAGCTGACCCTGGTTCGATCCCCGGCGTCCCATAGGGTACCCTGAGCCTGCCAGGAGTGATTGCTGAGCTCAGAGCCAGGAGTAACCCCTGAGCACCACAGGGTGTGGCCCCAAAACAAACAAATAAAAAAAGATTTTTAAAATATTGGTTCACACAAGAAAATGAGCCCTTTCTCTCTAGGGTTCATTTTGAAAGAAAATGGGGGAAAATGCTCTTTTCCAGAAGCTTCCACTGAATCAACAACCTCTGGAGCATAAGGTGTCTTTCTGGGGGGTGGTGGACTGGGGTAAGGGGGAGCAACTGTCCACACCTGGGCTCACACCTACTCTGGTGCCTCTTTGCTTGCTTGTTTGTTAGTTTTGGGGCCACACCGAATGTGCTCAGAGGTTACTCCTGGTTCTCTGTGGAATCACTCCTGGCAGGCTCTGAGGATCCCATGGGATGTCGGGGATCAAACTCTGGTTGACTGTATGCAAGGCAAATGCCCACCCCTCTGTGCTATCGTTCCAGCCCCAAAGAAGGGTATTCCTTTTATTTATTTTTTTTCTGTACTTTTTTTTTTTTTTTGCAAAGCCAAGCAACCATTAGATTATGAAGTACTTCCAAGGCCCAAGCCAGAGGGAAGTCATGAGATGGTTTCACAGGCGTGAAAATCACATCAGGACCCCCCATGCTGGCCCTATAATATAGATATAAAAAAAAATCACATGCTCTAATTTTCCTCACTTCCCCTCTGGGCCCTGCCTGGCCCAAACAACCAAACCCTTCAAATCAATCAGTGCCATCCAGGCTGGAAAATTTTTTGTGTTTTAAATCCCAGCCGCTAATTTCTACCGAGCCAGCCACCTCCTGACTTTTACGTTTTTTTCCCTTCCCCGAGCTTCATAGTGAGAGCTCTGTGCGCCTCACAAAGCGGGGATTCAATGCAAGAAGTGATTTTTGGAGGTATCATATTTTAATACGAGTTTCCATTAATCCTTCCCCATGGTTCCCCCGCGTTCCAGGGCTGCCCTCCCCGCCAAGCTCCCCAACAATGCCCACGCTTGAGGCTGGGCAAAGACAGGCCTGCCCTGTTCCCGGCCGGGACCGCAGCCTGCCCACTGGTGGGAGGACAGAGCCTTGGCCAGGGTGCCCGAGTTTGCACGGGGCTCTGCAGCTGGCAGGAGCCAAGCAAGCAGGAGCCTCTCGGTGCTTCTGCTCACAGGGAAACTTTCCAGCTTCAGCAGCTGTTTGTTTGAAACCTGCGGGGTGGGTGGTAGGGTGGGCAGCCGCTGTCTACCCCGGTGATCTGTGCTCCCGTGGCTAAGCACGAACCTTGGGAAAGGCTCCTGCAAGGAAAGGCAAGCTGGTGCCGTGGCCCATGGTTAGGGCTGAGGCTCCTGGAAGGAAAGGAGGAACCAGAGACCAGAGCGGTGGTGCAAGCGGTAGGGCATCTGCCTTGTATGTGCTAATCTAGGACGGACCCCGGTTCGATCCTTGGCATCCCATCTGGCCCCCCCAAGCCTGCCAGGAGTGATTTTTGAGCAAGCCAGGAGTAACCCTTGAGCACTGCCAGGCATGGTCCCCAAAACAAAACAAGCAAACAAAAAAGGGACAGGTTTAAGATCGCCTGAGCTGCCTGTCCTTCCTCTGTCCTTACTTCCCCACCTGGGGGTGGCCTCTGTACTCAATGAAAATGACAGTTCCAGCAGGCAACTGGCTCTCCATATGAAGTGGAAGACTACCAGACTACACATCTTCTTTCTTTCTTTCTTTCTTTCTTTCTTTCTTTCTTTCTTTCTTTCTTTCTTTCTTTCTTTCTTTCTTTCTTTCTTTCTTTCTTTCTTTCTTTCTTTCTTTCTTTCTTTCTTTCTTTCTTTCTTTCTTTCTTTCTTTCTTTCTTTCTTTCTTTCTTTCTTTCTTTCTTTCTTTCTTTCTTTCTTTTTTCTTTCTTTCTTTCTTTCTTTCTTTCTTTCTTTCTTTCTTTCTTTCTTTCTTTCTTTCTTTCTTTCTTTCTTTCTTTCTTTCTTTCTTCTTTCTTTCTTTCTCTCTCTCTTTCTTTCTTCTTTCTTTCTTCCTTCCTTCCTTTCTTTTTTTCTTCTTTCTTCCTTCTTTTTTTTTTTTTTTGGTTTTTGGGTCATACCCGGTGATACTTAGGGGTTTCTCCTGACTCTGTGCTCAGAAATCGCTCCTTGCAGGCTTGGGGGACCATATGGGATGCCAGGGATTGAACCCTGGTCAGCCACATGCAAGGCAAACGCCCTATCACTGTCGGCCTCAACTATACGTGTTTCACCCTCAGCCTGGTTTGGATTATTTCATGCACGACCCTGATTCAGATTTGTTCACCAGGGGATGGAAATATGGCGAGTGGGGTGATTTCACAGAGGATGGGTGGGGATGATGAAGAAGATGATAATAGTGAAGATGATGGTGAGGGTGAAGATAGTGAAGAGGAGGTGACGGTTGTATGATGGTGAGAGCCATAAAGACGGTGATGATGGCGCACGCACATACATAAACACGCACATATGCATGCACTAGCACAAATGTATGCATACACACAAATGAACATACACACAGTCATGCATACACACAGACATATGCACACAGGCCTGTGTCCCCCTGCAGTGCTTATTAAAATACTGAGAGAATCTGGTAAACATGAAACCAGGTGCCGCTGCTTCGCTGGCTCCCGAGAGCTGTGCTCCGAAGTAAGCTCTGAGGCCCAAGCCCAGGGCCGGTCACAGGAGTTTCGGGGACACTGATGGAACAAGCCTGAGCCATGTCAGGGTTTCCCCTGGTGGTGCCGCCCTGGTACCCACAGCTTCTCCTGTGTCTGCACACAGCATCCTGACTGGTATTTATTTCCTAACTCATGGCTGCTACCAGCCTGTGAAACGCACTGCACAGCTGCGGCCTTGCAGGGCCCCTGGACTGGGGTTTGGAAAGCTTGGAGGGAGTCTCTAGCCGATAGTTTGCAACAGCATGGTTCTATCCCCCTGTCCTGTTTGCCAGTGATTCGTGAGCTGGCTTGCTAAACGCGGACTCTGAGTTCTCCAGGAAGATGAGCTGTTTTGCTAGAAGCTGCCTTGGATTAAATGTTTCTGTCCCACACACCCCAGGCACTGCTTTCTTGTTTTCTTTTGAGTTTTTTTTCTTTTTTCTTTTCCTCCTCTCCTTCCTCCTCCTCCTTCCTCCTCCTCCTCTTCCTTCTCCTCCACCTTCTTCCTCCTCCTCCTCCTCCTCCTCCTTCTTCTTCCTTCTTCTTCTTTCTTCTTCTTCTTCTTCTTCTTCTTCTTCTTCTTCTTCTTCTTCTTCTTCTTCTTCTTCTTCTTCTTCTTCTTCTTCTTCTTCTTCTCCTTCTCCTTCTTCTCCTCCTCTTCCTTCTCCTTCTCCTTCTCCTCCTCCTCCTTCTCCTTCTTCTTCTCCTTCTCCTCCTTCTCCTTCTCCTTCTTCTTCTCCATCTCCTCCTCCTTCTCCTCCTCCTTCTCCTCCTCCTCCTCCTCCTCCTCCTCCTCCTCCTCCTCATTCTTCTTCTTTAAATCACACCCAGGGGCACTTAGGGTTTACTCCTGGCTGTATGCTCAGAAATCGCTCTTGGCATGCTCAGGGGTCCATATGGGCTGCGGGGATTTGAACCACCATCCATCCTGGATTGGCTGCATGGAAGGCAAATGCCCTACAGCTGTGCTATCTCTTTGGCCCCTTATGTTTTTTATTTTGGGCATTTAAATTTTTTATTTTACTGAAACCATTGTAATCTACAAAGTTTTTCATAGTTGAATTTCAGATATTCAATGAGTCAGAGCCCTTCCCACCACCAGTGTCAACCTCCTCCCACCGATGAAGCCAGAGTGCATCTTATCCCACCAGCCTTTGCCCCCTGGCTTGCAAGTATAACAGGCCCATTTACGTTTAGATTGTTAACCTTTAGATTTCTTGGTTCTATTGTCATTGACTTTGGCGTGGATATTTAGTTCTGTCCTTATTTATTTCCCCGCTGATGCATCTAAGACCACTTGGCCTTTGGCCCTCAGCCTTTCTTTATTCCTTTTTTCTTAGTTTTATAGAAAAATGCAGGAATATGTGGTAGAAAAAATTAATCCGTGTTCCAAAGTTCTATGAAAAAGGCGGGGGCTCTGATTTAAGAGATAAGAAAAAATAAATAATAAAATAAAATAATAGGACTGGAGCCATGGCAGAGCGGTAGGGCATTTGCCTTGCATGCAGCCAATCCAGGACAAACCTGGGTTTGATCCCCAGCATCCCATATGGTCCCCAGAGCTAGGAATGATTTCTGAATGCATAGCCATGAGTAACCACTGAGCATTACTGGGTGTGGCCCAAAACCAAAACAATAATAATAATAATAATAATAATAATAATAATAATAATAATAATAATAATAAGGTGTATGCGGCAGGTTTTTATTTGCTTCTTTG